>NW_026989830.1:680616-1020924 GCF_036321535.1 Camelus dromedarius
CTCTCCACTTGCTCAGTTCTGAGAGATAAGTGTGTGTGAAAGCCGTCCTTCACCTAGCTTGTTGGGAACACAAAGTTTCTTTTCAGTTGGAAACTCCATTCCATACATATATATGGGGAGGTACAAGCTCCAACTCGGTTTTACAGTGAAAACTGCAGGAACTTCAAACCGGCACTAGGAAACAGACTGAGAAAGCAGAGAAAAATTGTCTCCTGCAACCCGTTCCCTTGATGCTAGATGAACGAACGTCTCTCTACTTCCTCAGTTCTGAGAGATAAGTGTGTGTGAAAGCCGTCCTTCACCTAGCTTTTTGGGAACACAAAGTTTCTTTTCAATTGCAAACTCCATTCCATACATATATTTGGAGGTAGAAGCTCCAACTCGGTTTTACAGTGAAAACTGCAGGAACTTCAAACCGGCACTAGGAAACAGACTGAGAAAGCAGAGAAAAAGTGTCTCCTGCAAACCGTTCCCTTGGTGCTAGATGAACGAACGTCTCTCCACTTGCTCAGTTCTGAGAGATAAGTGTGTGTGAAAGCCGTCCTTCACCTAGCTTGTTGGGAACACAAAGTTTCCTTTCAGTTGCAAAGTCCATTCCATACATATATATGGGGAGGTACAAGCTCCAACTCGGTTTTACAGTGAAAACTGCAGGAACTTCAAACCGGCACTAGGAAACAGACTGAGAAAGCAGAGAAAAAGTGCCTCCTGCAAACCGTTCCCTTGGTGCTAGATGAACGAACGTCTCTCCACTTGCTCAGTTCTGAGAGATAAGTGTGTGTGAAAGCCGTCCTTCACCTAGCTTTTTGGGAACACAAAGTTTCTTTTCAGTTGCAAACTCCATTCCATACATATATATGGGGAGGTAAAAGCTCCAACTCGGTTTTACAGTGAAAACTGCAGGAACTTCAAACCGGCACTAGGAAACAGACTGAGAAAGCAGAGAAAAAGTGTCTCCTGCAACCCGTTCCCTTGGTGCTAGATGAACGAACGTCTCTCCACTTGCTCAGTTCTGAGAGATAAGTGTGTGTGAAAGCCGTCCTTCACCTAGCTTGTTGGGAACACAAAGTTTCTTTTCAGTTGCAAACTCCATTCCATACATATATATGGGGAGATACTAGCTCCAACTCGGTTTTACAGTGAAAACTGCAGGAACTTCAAACGGGCACTAGGAAACAGACTGAGAAAGCAGACAAATAGTGTCTCCTGCAACCCGTTCCCTTGGTGCTAGATGAACGAACGTCTCTCCACTTGCTCAGTTCTGAGAGATGTGTGTGTGTGAAAGCCGTCCTTCACCTATATTTTTGGGAACACACAGTTTCTTTTCAGTTGCAAACTCCATTCCATACATATATATATGGAGGTAGAAGCTCCAACTCGGTTTTACAGTGAAAACTGCAGGAACTTCAAACCGGCACTAGGAAACAGACTGAGAAAGCAGAGAAAAAGTGTCTCCTGCAACCCGTTCCCTTGGTGCTAGATGAACGAACGTCTCTCCACTTGCTCAGTTCTGAGAGATAAGTGTGTGTGAAAGCCGTCCTTCACCTAGCTTGTTGTGAACACAAAGTTTCTTTTCAGTTGCAAACTCCATTCCATACATATATATGGGGAGGTACTAGCTCCAACTCGGTTTTACAGTGAAAACTGCAGGAACTTCAAACCGGCACTGGGAAACAGTCTGAGAAAGCAGAGAAAAAGTGTCTCCTGCAACCCGTTCCCTTGGTGCTAGATGAACGAACGTCTCTCCACTTGCTCAGTTCTGAGAGATAAGTGTGTGTGAAAGCCGTCCTTCACCTAGCTTTTTGGGAACACAAAGTTTCTTTTCAGTTGCAAACTCCATTCCATACATATATATTTGGAGGTAGAAGCTCCAACTCGGTTTTACAGTGAAAACTGCATGAACTTCTAACCGGCACTAGGAAACAGACTGAGAAAGCAGAGAAAAAGTGTCTCCTGCAACCCGTTCCCTTGGTGCTAGATGAACGAACGTCTCTCCACTTGCTCAGTTCTGAGAGATAAGTGTGTGTGAAAGCCGTCCTTCACCTAGCTTGTTGGGAACAGAACGTTTCTTTTCAGTTGCAAACTCCATTCCATACATATATATGGGGAGGTACAAGCTCCAACTCGGTTTTACAGTGAAAACTGCAGGAACTTCAAACCGGCACTAGGAAACAGACTGAGAAAGCAGAGAAAAAGTGTCTCCTGCAACCCGTTCCCTTGGTGCTAGATGAACGAACGTCTCTACACTTGCTCAGTTCTGAGAGATAAGTGTGTGTGAAAGCCGTCCTTCACCTAGCTTTTTGGGAACACAAAGTTTCTTTTCAGTTGCAAACTCCATTCCATACATATATATATGGAGGTAGAAGCTCCAACTCGGTTTTACAGTGAAAACTGCAGGAACTTCATACCGGCACTAGGAAACAGACTGAGAAAGCAGAGAAAAAGTGTCTCCTGCAACCCGTTCCCTTGGTGCTAGATGAACGAACGTCTCTCCACTTGCTCAGTTCTGAGAGATAAGTGTGTGTGAAAGCCGTCCTTCACCTAGCTTGTTGGGAACACAAAGTTTCTTTTCAGTTGCAAACTCCATTCCATACATATATACGGGGAGGTACTAGCTCCAACTCGGTTTTACAGTGAAAACTGCAGGAACTTCAAACCGGCACTAGGAAACAGACTGAGAAAGCAGAGAAAAAGTGTCTCCTGCAACCCGTTCCCTTGGTGCTAGATGAACGAACGTCTCTCCACTTGCTCAGTTCTGAGAGATAAGTGTGTGTGAAAGCCGTCCTTCACCTAGCTTGTTGGGAACACAAAGTTTCTTTTCAGTTGCAAACTCCATTCCATACATATATATGGGGTGGTACTAGCTCCAACTCGGTTTTACAGTGAAAACTGCAGGAACTTCCAACCGGCACTAGGAAACAGACTGAGAAAGCAGAGAAAAAGTGTCTCCTGCAACCCGTTCCCTTGGTGCTAGATGAACGAACGTCTCTCCACTTGCTCAGTTCTGAGAGATAAGTGTGTGTGAAAGCCGTCCTTCACCTAGCTTGTTGGAAACACAAAGTTTCTTTTCAGTTGCAAACTCCATTCCATACATATATATTTGGAGGTAGAAGCTCCAACTCGGTTTTACAGTGAAAACTGCAGGAACTTCAAACCGGCACTAGGAAACAGACTGAGAAAGCAGAGAAAAAGTGTCTCCTGCAACCCGTTCCCTTGGTGCTAGATGAACGAACGTCTCTCCACTTGCTCAGTTCTGAGAGATAAGTGTGTGTGAAAGCCGTCCTTCACCTAGCTTTTTGGGAACACAAAGTTTCTTTTCAGTTGCAAACTCCATTCCATACTTATATTTGGAGGTAGAAGCTCCAACTCGGTTTTACAGTGAAAACTGCAGGAACTTCAAACCGGCACTATGAAACAGACTGAGAAAGCAGAGAAAAAGTGTCTCCTGCAACCCGTTCCCTTGGTGCTAGATGAACGAACGTCTCTCCACTTGCTCAGTTCTGAGAGATAAGTGTGTGTGAAAGCCGACCTTCACCTAGCTTGTTGGGAACACAAAGTTTCTTTTCAGTTGCAAACTCCATTCCATACATATATACGGGGAGGTACTAGCTCCAACTTGGTTTTACAGTGAAAACTGCAGGAATTTCAAACCGGCACTAGGAAACAGACTGAGAAAGCAGAGAAAAAGTGTCTCCTGCAACCCGTTCCCTTGGTGCTAGATGAACGAACGTCTCTCCACTTGCTCAGTTCTGAGAGATAAGTGTGTGTGAAAGCCGTCCTTCACCTAGCTTGTTGGGAACACAAAGTTTCTTTTCAGTTGCAAACTCCATTCCATACATATATATGGGGAGGTACTAGCTCCAACTCGGTTTTACAGTGAAAACTGCAGGAACTTCAAACCGGCACTAGGAAACAGACTGAGAAAGCAGAGAAAAAGTGTCTCCTGCAACCCGTTCCCTTGGTGCTAGATGAACGAACGTCTCTCCACTTGCTCAGTTCTGAGAGATAAGTGTGTGTGAAAGGCGTCCTTCACCTAGCTTGTTGGGAACACAAAGTTTCTTTTCAGTTGCAAACTCCATTCCATACATATATATTTGGAGGTAGAAGCTCCAACTCGGTTTTACAGTGAAAACTGCATGAACTTCAAACCGGCACTAGGAAACAGTCTGAGAAAGCAGAGAAATAGTGTCTCCTGCAACCCGTTCCCTTGGTGCTAGATGAACGAACGTCTCTCCACTTGCTCAGTTCTGAGAGATAAGTGTGTGTGAAAGCCGTCCTTCACCTAGCTTTTTGGGAACACAAAGTTTCTTTTCAGTTGCAAACTCCATTCCATACATATATATTTGGAGGTAGAAGCTCCAACTCGGTTTTACAGTGAAAACTGTAGGAACTTCAAACCGGCACTAGGAAACAGACTGAGAAAGCAGAGAAAAAGTGTCTCCTGCAACCCGTTCCCTTGGTGCTAGATGAACGAACGTCTCTCCACTTGCTCAGTTCTGAGAGATAAGTGTGTGTGAAAGCCGTCCTTCACCTAGCTTGTTGGGAACACAAAGTTTCTTTTCAGTTGCAAACTCCATTCCATACATATATATTTGGAGGTAGAAGCTCCAACTCGGTTTTACAGTGAAAACTGCAGGAACTTCAAACCGGCACTAGGAAACAGACTGAGAAAGCAGAGAAAAAGTGTCTCCTGCAACCCGTTCCCTTGGTGCTAGATGAACGAACGTCTCTCCACTTGCTCAGTTCTGAGAGATAAGTGTGGGTGAAAGCCGTCCTTCACCTAGCTTGTTGGGAACACAAAGTTTCTTTTCAGTTGCAAACTCCATTCCATACATATATATGGGGAGGTACTAGCTCCAACTCGGTTTTACAGTGAAAACTGCAGGAACTTCAAACCGGCACTAGGAAACAGACTGCGAAAGCAGAGAAAAAGTGTCTCCTGCAACCCGTTCCCTTGGTGCTAGATGAACGAACGTCTCTCCACTTGCTCAGTTCTGAGAGATAAGTGTGTGTGAAAGCCGTCCTTCACCTAGCTTGTTGTGAACACAAAGTTTCTTTTCAGTTGCAAACTCCATTCCATACATATATATGGGGAGGTACTAGCTCCAACTCGGTTTTACAGTGAAAACTGCAGGAACTTCAAACCGGCACTGGGAAACAGTCTGAGAAAGCAGAGAAAAAGTGTCTCCTGCAACCCGTTCCCTTGGTGCTAGATGAACGAACGTCTCTCCACTTGCTCAGTTCTGAGAGATAAGTGTGTGTGAAAGCCGTCCTTCACCTAGCTTTTTGGGAACACAAAGTTTCTTTTCAGTTGCAAACTCCATTCCATACATATATATTTGGAGGTAGAAGCTCCAACTCGGTTTTACAGTGAAAACTGCATGAACTTCTAACCGGCACTAGGAAACAGACTGAGAAAGCAGAGAAAAAGTGTCTCCTGCAACCCGTTCCCTTGGTGCTAGATGAACGAACGTCTCTCCACTTGCTCAGTTCTGAGAGATAAGTGTGTGTGAAAGCCGTCCTTCACCTAGCTTGTTGGGAACAGAACGTTTCTTTTCAGTTGCAAACTCCATTCCATACATATATATGGGGAGGTACAAGCTCCAACTCGGTTTTACAGTGAAAACTGCAGGAACTTCAAACCGGCACTAGGAAACAGACTGAGAAAGCAGAGAAAAAGTGTCTCCTGCAACCCGTTCCCTTGGTGCTAGATGAACGAACGTCTCTCCACTTGCTCAGTTCTGAGAGATAAGTGTGTGTGAAAGCCGTCCTTCACCTAGCTTTTTGGGAACACAAAGTTTCTTTTCAGTTGCAAACTCCATTCCATACATATATATATGGAGGTAGAAGCTCCAACTCGGTTTTACAGTGAAAACTGCAGGAACTTCAAACCGGCACTAGGAAACAGACTGAGAAAGCAGAGAAAAAGTGTCTCCTGCAACCCGTTCCCTTGGTGCTAGATGAACGAACGTCTCTCCACTTGCTCAGTTCTGAGAGATAAGTGTGTGTGAAAGCCGTCCTTCACCTAGCTTGTTGGGAACACAAAGTTTCTTTTCAGTTGCAAACTCCATTCCATACATATATACGGGGAGGTACTAGCTCCAACTCGGTTTTACAGTGAAAACTGCAGGAACTTCAAACCGGCACTAGGAAACAGACTGAGAAAGCAGAGAAAAAGTGTCTCCTGCAACCCGTTCCCTTGGTGCTAGATGAACGAACGTCTCTCCACTTGCTCAGTTCTGAGAGATAAGTGTGTGTGAAAGCCGTCCTTCACCTAGCTTGTTGGGAACACAAAGTTTCTTTTCAGTTGCAAACTCCATTCCATACATATATATGGGGAGGTACTAGCTCCAACTCGGTTTTACAGTGAAAACTGCAGGAACTTCCAACCGGCACTAGGAAACAGACTGAGAAAGCAGAGAAAAAGTGTCTCCTGCAACCCGTTCCCTTGGTGCTAGATGAACGAACGTCTCTCCACTTGCTCAGTTCTGAGAGATAAGTGTGTGTGAAAGCCGTCCTTCACCTAGCTTGTTGGAAACACAAAGTTTCTTTTCAGTTGCAAACTCCATTCCATACATATATATTTGGAGGTAGAAGCTCCAACTCGGTTTTACAGTGAAAACTGCAGGAACTTCAAACCGGCACTAGGAAACAGACTGAGAAAGCAGAGAAAAAGTGTCTCCTGCAACCCGTTCCCTTGGTGCTAGATGAACGAACGTCTCTCCACTTGCTCAGTTCTGAGAGATAAGTGTGTGTGAAAGCCGTCCTTCACCTAGCTTTTTGGGAACACAAAGTTTCTTTTCAGTTGCAAACTCCATTCCATACTTATATTTGGAGGTAGAAGCTCCAACTCGGTTTTACAGTGAAAACTGCAGGAACTTCAAACCGGCACTATGAAACAGACTGAGAAAGCAGAGAAAAAGTGTCTCCTGCAACCCGTTCCCTTGGTGCTAGATGAACGAACGTCTCTCCACTTGCTCAGTTCTGAGAGATAAGTGTGTGTGAAAGCCGACCTTCACCTAGCTTGTTGGGAACACAAAGTTTCTTTTCAGTTGCAAACTCCATTCCATACATATATACGGGGAGGTACTAGCTCCAACTTGGTTTTACAGTGAAAACTGCAGGAATTTCAAACCGGCACTAGGAAACAGACTGAGAAAGCAGAGAAAAAGTGTCTCCTGCAACCCGTTCCCTTGGTGCTAGATGAACGAACGTCTCTCCACTTGCTCAGTTCTGAGAGATAAGTGTGTGTGAAAGCCGTCCTTCACCTAGCTTGTTGGGAACACAAAGTTTCTTTTCAGTTGCAAACTCCATTCCATACATATATATGGGGAGGTACTAGCTCCAACTCGGTTTTACAGTGAAAACTGCAGGAACTTCAAACCGGCACTAGGAAACAGACTGAGAAAGCAGAGAAAAAGTGTCTCCTGCAACCCGTTCCCTTGGTGCTAGATGAACGAACGTCTCTCCACTTGCTCAGTTCTGAGAGATATGTGTGTGTGAAAGGCGTCCTTCACCTAGCTTGTTGGGAACACAAAGTTTCTTTTCAGTTGCAAACTCCATTCCATACATATATATTTGGAGGTAGAAGCTCCAACTCGGTTTTACAGTGAAAACTGCATGAACTTCAAACCGGCACTAGGAAACAGTCTGAGAAAGCAGAGAAAAAGTGTCTCCTGCAACCCGTTCCCTTGGTGCTAGATGAACGAACGTCTCTCCACTTGCTCAGTTCTGAGAGATAAGTGTGTGTGAAAGCCGTCCTTCACCTAGCTTTTTGGGAACACAAAGTTTCTTTTCAGTTGCAAACTCCATTCCATACATATATATTTGGAGGTAGAAGCTCCAACTCGGTTTTACAGTGAAAACTGTAGGAACTTCAAACCGGCACTAGGAAACAGACTGAGAAAGCAGAGAAAAAGTGTCTCCTGCAACCCGTTCCCTTGGTGCTAGATGAACGAACGTCTCTCCACTTGCTCAGTTCTGAGAGATAAGTGTGTGTGAAAGCCGTCCTTCACCTAGCTTGTTGGGAACACAAAGTTTCTTTTCAGTTGCAAACTCCATTCCATACATATATATTTGGAGGTAGAAGCTCCAACTCGGTTTTACAGTGAAAACTGCAGGAACTTCAAACCGGCACTAGGAAACAGACTGAGAATGCAGAGAAAAAGTGTCTCCTGCAACCCGTTCCCTTGGTGCTAGATGAACGAACGTCTCTCCACTTGCTCAGTTCTGAGAGATAAGTGTGGGTGAAAGCCGTCCTTCACCTAGCTTGTTGGGAACACAAAGTTTCTTTTCAGTTGCAAACTCCATTCCATACATATATATGGGGAGGTACTAGCTCCAACTCGGTTTTACAGTGAAAACTGCAGGAACTTCAAACCGGCACTAGGAAACAGACTGCGAAAGCAGAGAAAAAGTGTCTCCTGCAACCCGTTCCCTTGGTGCTAGATGAACGAACGTCTCTCCACTTGCTCAGTTCTGAGAGATAAGTGTGTGTGAAAGCCGTCCTTCACCTAGCTTGTTGGGAACACAAAGTTTCTTTTCAGTTGCAAACTCCATTCCATACATATATACGGGGAGGTACTAGCTCCAACTCGGTTTTACAGTGAAAACTGCAGGAACTTCAAACCGGCACTAGGAAACAGACTGAGAAAGCAGAGAAAAAGTGTCTCCTGCAACCCGTTCCCTTGGTGCTAGATGAACGAACGTCTCTCCACTTGCTCAGTTCTGAGAGATAAGTGTGTGTGAAAGCCGTCCTTCACCTAGCTTGTTGGGAACACAAAGTTTCTTTTCAGTTGCAAACTCCATTCCATACATATATATGGGGAGGTACTAGCTCCAACTCGGTTTTACAGTGAAAACTGCAGGAACTTCCAACCGGCACTAGGAAACAGATTGAGAAAGCAGAGAAAAAGTGTCTCCTGCAACCCGTTCCCTTGGTGCTAGATGAACGAACGTCTCTCCACTTGCTCAGTTCTGAGAGATAAGTGTGTGTGAAAGCCGTCCTTCACCTAGCTTGTTGGGAACACAAAGTTTCTTTTCAGTTGCAAACTCCATTCCATACATATATATTTGGAGGTAGAAGCTCCAACTCGGTTTTACAGTGAAAACTGCAGGAACTTCAAAGCGGCACTAGGAAACAGACTGAGAAAGCAGAGAAAAAGTGTCTCCTGCAACCCGTTCCCTTGGTGCTAGATGAACGAACGTCTCTCCACTTGCTCAGTTCTGAGAGATAAGTGTGTGTGAAAGCCGTCCTTCACCTAGCTTTTTGGGAACACAAAGTTTCTTTTCAGTTGCAAACTCCATTCCATACTTATATTTGGAGGTAGAAGCTCCAACTCGGTTTTACAGTGAAAACTGCAGGAACTTCAAACCGGCACTATGAAACAGACTGAGAAAGCAGAGAAAAAGTGTCTCCTGCAACCCGTTCCCTTGGTGCTAGATGAACGAACGTCTCTCCACTTGCTCAGTTCTGAGAGATAAGTGTGTGTGAAAGCCGACCTTCACCTAGCTTGTTGGGAACACAAAGTTTCTTTTCAGTTGCAAACTCCATTCCATACATATATACGGGGAGGTACTAGCTCCAACTTGGTTTTACAGTGAAAACTGCAGGAATTTCAAACCGGCACTAGGAAACAGACTGAGAAAGCAGAGAAAAAGTGTCTCCTGCAACCCGTTCCCTTGGTGCTAGATGAACGAACGTCTCTCCACTTGCTCAGTTCTGAGAGATAAGTGTGTGTGAAAGCCGTCCTTCACCTAGCTTGTTGGGAACACAAAGTTTCTTTTCAGTTGCAAACTCCATTCCATACATATATATGGGGAGGTACTAGCTCCAACTCGGTTTTACAGTGAAAACTGCAGGAATTTCAAACCGGCACTAGGAAAGAGTCTGAGAAAGCAGAGAAAAAGTGTCTCCTGCAACCCGTTCCCTTGGTGCTAGATGAACGAACGTCTCTCCACTTGCTCAGTTCTGAGAGATAAGTGTGTGTGAAAGCCGTCCTTCACCTAGCTTGTTGGGAACACAAAGTTTCTTTTCAGTTGCAAACTCCATTCCATACATATATATGGGGAGGTACTAGCTCCAACTCGGTTTTACAGTGAAAACTGCAGGAACTTCAAATCGGCACTAGGAAACAGACTGCGAAAGCAGAGAAAAAGTGTCTCCTGCAACCCGTTCCCTTGGTGCTAGATGAACGAACGTCTCTCCACTTGCTCAGTTCTGAGAGATAAGTGTGTGTGAGAGCCGTCCTTCACCTAGCTTGTTGGGAACACAAAGTTTCTTTTCAGTTGCAAACTCCAATCCATACATATATACGGGGAGGTACTAGCTCCAACTCGGTTTTACAGTGAAAACTGCAGGAACTTCAAACCGGCTCTAGGAAACAGACTGAGAAAGCAGAGAAAAAGTGTCTCCTGCAACCCGTTCCCTTGGTGCTAGATGAACGAACGTCTCTCCACTTGCTCAGTTCTGAGAGATAAGTGTGTGTGAAAGCCGTCCTTCACCTAGCTTGTTGGGAACACAAAGTTTCTTTTCAGTTGCAAACTCCATTCCATACATATATATGGGGAGGTACTAGCTCCAACTCGGTTTGACAGTGAAAACTGCAGGAACTTCAAACCGGCACTAGGAAAGAGTCTGAGAAAGCAGAGAAAAAGTGTCTCCTGCAACCCGTTCCCTTGGTGCTAGATGAACGAACGTCTCTCCACTTGCTCAGTTCTGAGAGATAAGTGTGTGTGAAAGCCGTCCTTCACCTAGCTTGTTGGGAACACAAAGTTTCTTTTCAGTTGCAAACTCCATTCCATACATATATATGGGGAGGTACTAGCTCCAACTCGGTTTTACAGTGAAAACTGCAGGAACTTCAAACCGGCACTAGGAAACAGACTGAGAAAGCAGAGAAAAAGTGTCTCCTGCAACCCGTTCCCTTGGTGCTAGATGAACGAACGTCTCTCCACTTGCTCAGTTCTGAGAGATAAGTGTGTGTGAAAGCCGTCCTTCACCTAGCTTTTTGGGAACACAAAGTTTCTTTTCAGTTGCAAACTCCATTCCATACATATATATTTGGAGGTAGAAGCTCCAACTCGGTTTTACAGTGAAAACTGCAGGAACTTCAAACCGGCACTTGGAAACAGACTGAGAAAGCAGAGAAAAAGTGTCTCCTGCAACCCGTTCCCTTGGTGCTAGATGAACGAACGTCTCTCCACTTGCTCAGTTCTGAGAGATAAGTGTGTGTGAAAGCCGTCCTTCACCTAGCTTGTTGGGAACACAAAGTTTCTTTTCAGTTGCAAACTCCATTCCATACATATATATGGGGAGGTACTAGCTCCAACTCGGTTTTACAGTGAAAACTGCAGGAACTTCAAATCGGCACTAGGAAACAGACTGCGAAAGCAGAGAAAAAGTGTCTCCTGCAACCCGTTCCCTTGGTGCTAGATGAACGAACGTCTCTCCACTTGCTCAGTTCTGAGAGATAAGTGTGTGTGAGAGCCGTCCTTCACCTAGCTTGTTGGGAACACAAAGTTTCTTTTCAGTTGCAAACTCCAATCCATACATATATACGGGGAGGTACTAGCTCCAACTCGGTTTTACAGTGAAAACTGCAGGAACTTCAAACCGGCTCTAGGAAACAGACTGAGAAAGCAGAGAAAAAGTGTCTCCTGCAACCCGTTCCCTTGGTGCTAGATGAACGAACGTCTCTCCACTTGCTCAGTTCTGAGAGATAAGTGTGTGTGAAAGCCGTCCTTCACCTAGCTTGTTGGGAACACAAAGTTTCTTTTCAGTTGCAAACTCCATTCCATACATATATATGGGGAGGTACTAGCTCCAACTCGGTTTTACAGTGAAAACTGCAGGAACTTCAAACCGGCACTAGGAAAGAGTCTGAGAAAGCAGAGAAAAAGTGTCTCCTGCAACCCGTTCCCTTGGTGCTAGATGAACGAACGTCTCTCCACTTGCTCAGTTCTGAGAGATAAGTGTGTGTGAAAGCCGTCCTTCACCTAGCTTGTTGGGAACACAAAGTTTCTTTTCAGTTGCAAACTCCATTCCATACATATATATGGGGAGGTACTAGCTCCAACTCGGTTTTACAGTGAAAACTGCAGGAACTTCAAACCGGCACTAGGAAACAGACTGAGAAAGCAGAGAAAAAGTGTCTCCTGCAACCCGTTCCCTTGGTGCTAGATGAACGAACGTCTCTCCACTTGCTCAGTTCTGAGAGATAAGTGTGTGTGAAAGCCGTCCTTCACCTAGCTTGTTGGGAACACAAAGTTTCTTTTCAGTTGCAAACTCCATTCCATACATATATATGGGGAGGTACTAGCTCCAACTCGGTTTTACAGTGAAAACTGCAGGAACTTCAAACCGGCACTAGGAAAGAGTCTGAGAAAGCAGAGAAAAAGTGTCTCCTGCAACCCGTTCCCTTGGTGCTAGATGAACGAACGTCTCTCCACTTGCTCAGTTCTGAGAGATAAGTGTGTGTGAAAGCCGTCCTTCACCTAGCTTGTTGGGAACACAAAGTTTCTTTTCAGTTGCAAACTCCATTCCATACATATATATTTGGAGGTACAAGCTCACACTCGGTTTTACAGTGAAAACTGCAGGAACTTCAAACCGGCACTAGGAAACAGACTGAGAAAGCAGAGAAAAAGTGTCTCCTGCAACCCGTTCCCTTGGTGCTAGATGAACGAACGTCTCTCCACTTGCTCAGTTCTGAGAGATAAGTGTGTGTGAAAGCCGTCCTTCACCAAGCTTTTTGGGAACACAAAGTTTCTTTTCAGTTGCAAACTCCATTCCATACATATATATTTGGAGGTAGAAGATCCAACTCGGTTTTACAGTGAAAACTGCAGGAACTTCAAACCGGCACTAGGAAACAGACTGAGAAAGCAGAGAAAAGTGTCTCCTGCAACCCGTTCCCTTGGTGCTAGATGAACGAACGTCTCTCCACTTGCTCAGTTCTGAGAGATAAGTGTGTGTGAAAGCCGACCTTCACCTAGCTTGTTGGGAACACAAAGTTTCTTTTCAGTTGCAAACTCCATTCCATACATATATATGGGGAGGTACAAGCTCCAACTCGGTTTTACAGTGAAAACTGCAGGAACTTCAAACCGGCACTAGGAAACAGACTGAGAAAGCAGAGAAAAAGTGTCTCCTGCAACCCGTTCCCTTGGTGCTAGATGAACGAACGTCTCTCCACTTGCTCAGTTCTGAGAGTTAAGTGTGTGTGAAAGCCGTCCTTCACCTAGCTTGTTGGGAACACAAAGTTTCTTTTCAGTTGCAAACTCCATTCCATACATATATACGGGGAGGTACTAGCTCCAACTCGGTTTTACAGTGAAAACGGCAGGAACTTCAAACCGGCACTAGGAAACAGACTGAGAAAGCAGAGAAAAAGTGTCTCCTGCAACCCGTTCCCTTGGTGCTAGATGAACGAACGTCTCTCCACTTGCTCAGTTCTGAGAGATAAGTGTGTGTGAAAGCCGTCCTTCACCTAGCTTGTTGGGAACACAAAGTTTCTTTTCAGTTGCAAACTCCATTCCATACATATATATGGGGAGGTACTAGCTCCAACTCGGTTTTACAGTGAAAACTACAGGAACTTCCAACCGGCACTAGGAAACAGACTGAGAAAGCAGAGAAAAAGTGTCTCCTGCAACCCGTTCCCTTGGTGCTAGATGAACGAACGTCTCTCCACTTGCTCAGTTCTGAGAGATAAGTGTGTGTGAAAGCCGTCCTTCACCTAGCTTGTTGGGAACACAAAGTTTCTTTTCAGTTGCAAACTCCATTCCATACATATATATTTGGAGGTAGAAGCTCCAACTCGGTTTTACAGTGAAAACTGCAGGAACTTCAAACCGGCACTAGGAAACAGACTGAGAAAGCAGAGAAAAAGTGTCTCCTGCAACCCGTTCCCTTGGTGCTAGATGAACGAACGTCTCTCCACTTGCTCAGTTCTGAGAGATAAGTGTGTGTGAAAGCCGTCCTTCACCTAGCTTTTTGGGAACACAAAGTTTCTTTTCAGTTGCAAACTCCATTCCATACTTATATTTGGAGGTAGAAGCTCCAACTCGGTTTTACAGTGAAAACTGCAGGAACTTCAAACCGGCACTATGAAACAGACTGAGAAAGCAGAGAAAAAGTGTCTCCTGCAAACCGTTCCCTTGGTGCTAGATGAACGAACGTCTCTCCACTTGCTCAGTTCTGAGAGATAAGTGTGTGTGAAAGCCGACCTTCACCTAGCTTGTTGGGAACACAAAGTTTCTTTTCAGTTGCAAACTCCATTCCATACATATATACGGGGAGGTACTAGCTCCAACTTGGTTTTACAGTGAAAACTGCAGGAATTTCAAACCGGCACTAGGAAACAGACTGAGAAAGCAGAGAAAAAGTGTCTCCTGCAACCCGTTCCCTTGGTGCTAGATGAACGAACGTCTCTCCACTTGCTCAGTTCTGAGAGATAAGTGTGTGTGAAAGCCGTCCTTCACCTAGCTTGTTGGGAACACAAAGTTTCTTTTCAGTTGCAAACTCCATTCCATACATATATATGGGGAGGTACTAGCTCCAACTCGGTTTTACAGTGAAAACTGCAGGAATTTCAAACCGGCACTAGGAAAGAGTCTGAGAAAGCAGAGAAAAAGTGTCTCCTGCAACCCGTTCCCTTGGTGCTAGATGAACGAACGTCTCTCCACTTGCTCAGTTCTGAGAGATAAGTGTGTGTGAAAGCCGTCCTTCACATAGCTTGTTGGGAACACAAAGTTTCTTTTCAGTTGCAAACTCCATTCCATACATATATATGGGGAGGTACTAGCTCCAACTCGGTTTTACAGTGAAAACTGCAGGAACTTCAAACCGGCACTAGGAAACAGACTGAGAAAGCAGAGAAAAAGTGTCTCCTGCAACCCGTTCCCTTGGTGCTAGATGAACGAAAGTCTCTCCACTTGCTCAGTTCTGAGAGATAAGTGTGTGTGAAAGCCGTCCTTCACCTAGCTTGTTGGGAACACAAAGTTTCTTTTCAGTTGCAAACTCCATTCCATACATATATATTTGGAGGTAGAAGCTCCAACTCGGTTTTACAGTGAAAACTGCATGAACTTCAAACCGGCACTAGGAAACAGTCTGAGAAAGCAGAGAAAAAGTGTCTCCTGCAACCCGTTCCCTTGGTGCTAGATGAACGAACGTCTCTCCACTTGCTCAGTTCTGAGAGATAAGTGTGTGTGAAAGCCGTCCTTCACCTAGCTTTTTGGGAACACAAAGTTTCTTTTCAGTTGCAAACTCCATTCCATACATATATATTTGGAGGTAGAAGCTCCAACTCGGTTTTACAGTGAAAACTGTAGGAACTTCAAACCGGCACTAGGAAACAGACTGAGAAAGCAGAGAAAAAGTGTCTCCTGCAACCCGTTCCCTTGGTGCTAGATGAACGAACGTCTCTCCACTTGCTCAGTTCTGAGAGATAAGTGTGTGTGAAAGCCGTCCTTCACCTAGCTTGTTGGGAACACAAAGTTTCTTTTCAGTTGCAAACTCCATTCCATACATATATATTTGGAGGTAGAAGCTCCAACTCGGTTTTACAGTGAAAACTGCAGGAACTTCAAACCGGCACTAGGAAACAGACTGAGAAAGCAGAGAAAATTGTCTCCTGCAACCCGTTCCCTTGGTGCTAGATGAACGAACGTCTCTCCACTTGCTCAGTTCTGAGAGATAAGTGTGTGTGAAAGCCGTCCTTCACCTAGCTTTTTGGGAACACAAAGTTTCTTTTCAGTTGCAAAATCCATTCCATACATATATATGGGGAGGTACTAGCTCCAACTCGGTTTTACAGTGAAAACTGCAGGAACTTCAAACCGGCACTCGGAAAGAGTCTGAGAAAGCAGAGAAAAAGTGTCTCCTGCAACCCGTTCCCTTGGTGCTAGATGAACGAAAGTCTCTCCACTTGCTCAGTTCTGAGAGATAAGTGTGTGTGAAAGCCTTCCTTCACCTAGCTTGTTGGGAACACAAAGTTTCTTTTCAGTGGCAAACTCCATTCCATACATATATATGGGGAGGTACTAGCTCCAACTCGGTTTTACAGTGAAAACTGCAGGAACTTCAAACCGGCACTAGGAAACAGACTGCGAAAGCAGAGAAAAAGTGTCTCCTGCAACCCGTTCCCTCGGTGCTAGATGAACGAACGTCTCTCCACTTGCTCAGTTCTGAGAGATAAGTGTGTGTGAAAGCCGTCCTTCACCTAGCTTGTTGGGAACACAAAGTTTCTTTTCAGTTGCAAACTCCAATCCATACATATATACGGGGAGGTACTAGCTCCAACTCGGTTTTACAGTGAAAACTGCAGGAACTTCAAACCGGCTCTAGGAAACAGACTGAGAAAGCAGAGGAAAAGTGTCTCCTGCAACCCGTTCCCTTGGTGCTAGATGAACGAACGTCTCTCCACTTGCTCAGTTCTGAGAGATAAGTGTGTGTGAAAGCCGTCCTTCACCTAGCTTGTTGGGAACACAAAGTTTCTTTTCAGTTGCAAACTCCATTCCATACATATATATGGGGAGGTACTAGCTCCAACTCGGTTTTACAGTGAAAACTGCAGGAACTTCAAACCGGCACTAGGAAAGAGTCTGAGAAAGCAGAGAAAAAGTGTCTCCTGCAACCCGTTCCCTTGGTGCTAGATGAACGAACGTCTCTCCACTTGCTCAGTTCTGAGAGATAAGTGTGTGTGAAAGCCGTCCTTCACCTAGCTTTTTGGGAACACAAAGTTTCTTTTCAGTTGCAAACTCCATTCCATACATATATATGGGGAGGTACTAGCTCCAACTCGGTTTTACAGTGAAAACTGCAGGAACTTCAAACCGGCACTAGGAAAGAGTCTGAGAAAGCAGAGAAAAAGTGTCTCCTGCAACCCGTTCCCTTGGTGCCAAATGAACGAACGTCTCTCCACTTGCTCAGTTCTGAGAGATAAGTGTGTGTTAAAGCCGTCCTTCACCTAGCTTGTTGGGAACACAAAGTTTCTTTTCAGTTGCAAACTCCATTCCATACATATATATGGGGAGGTACTAGCTCCAACTCGGTTTTACAGTGAAAACTGCAGGAACTTCAAATCGGCACTAGGAAACAGACTGCGAAAGCAGAGAAAAAGTGTCTCCTGCAACCCGTTCCCTTGGTGCTAGATGAACGAACGTCTCTCCACTTGCTCAGTTCTGAGAGATAAGTGTGTGTGAGAGCCGTCCTTCACCTAGCTTGTTGGGAACACAAAGTTTCTTTTCAGTTGCAAACTCCAATCCATACATATATACGGGGAGGTACTAGCTCCAACTCGGTTTTACAGTGAAAACTGCAGGAACTTCAAACCGGCTCTAGGAAACAGACTGAGAAAGCAGAGAAAAAGTGTCTCCTGCAACCCGTTCCCTTGGTGCTAGATGAACGAACGTCTCTCCACTTGCTCAGTTCTGAGAGATAAGTGTGTGTGAAAGCCGTCCTTCACCTAGCTTGTTGGGAACACAAAGTTTCTTTTCAGTTGCAAACTCCATTCCATACATATATATGGGGAGGTACTAGCTCCAACTCGGTTTTACAGTGAAAACTGCAGGAACTTCAAACCGGCACTAGGAAAGAGTCTGAGAAAGCAGAGAAAAAGTGTCTCCTGCAACCCGTTCCCTTGGTGCTAGATGAACGAACGTCTCTCCACTTGCTCAGTTCTGAGAGATAAGTGTGTGTGAAAGCCGTCCTTCACCTAGCTTGTTGGGAACACAAAGTTTCTTTTCAGTTGCAAACTCCATTCCATACATATATATGGGGAGGTACTAGCTCCAACTCGGTTTTACAGTGAAAACTGCAGGAACTTCAAACCGGCACTAGGAAACAGACTGAGAAAGCAGAGAAAAAGTGTCTCCTGCAACCCGTTCCCTTGGTGCTAGATGAACGAAAGTCTCTCCACTTGCTCAGTTCTGAGAGATAAGTGTGTGTGAAAGCCGTCCTTCACCTAGCTTTTTGGGAACACAAAGTTTCTTTTCAGTTGCAAACTCCATTCCATACATATATATTTGGAGGTAGAATCTCCAACTCGGTTTTACAGTGAAAACTGCAGGAACTTCAAACCGGCACTTGGAAACAGACTGAGAAAGCAGAGAAAAAGTGTCTCCTGCAACCCGTTCCCTTGGTGCTAGATGAACGAACGTCTCTCCACTTGCTCAGTTCTGAGAGATAAGTGTGTGTGAAAGCCGTCCTTCACCTAGCTTGTTGGGAACACAAAGTTTCTTTTCAGTTGCAAACTCCATTCCATACATATATATGGGGAGGTACTAGCTCCAACTCGGTTTTACAGTGAAAACTGCAGGAACTTCAAACCGGCACTAGGAAACAGACTGAGAAAGCAGAGAAAAAGTGTCTCCTGCAACCCGTTCCCTTGGTGCTAGATGAACGAACGTCTCTCCACTTGCTCAGTTCTGAGAGATAAGTGTGCGTGAAAGCCGTCCTTCACCTAGCTTTTTGGGAACACAAAGTTTCTTTTCAGTTGCAAACTCCATTCCATACATATATATTTGGAGGTAGAAGCTCCAACTCGGTTTTACAGTGAAAACTGCAGGAACTTCAAACCGGCACTAGGAAACAGACTGAGAAAGCAGAGAAAAAGTGTCTCCTGCAAACCGTTCCCTTGGTGCTAGATGAACGAACGTCTCTCCACTTGCTCAGTTCTGAGAGATAAGTGTGTGTGAAAGCCGTCCTTCACCTAGCTTTTTGGGAACACAAAGTTTCTTTTCAGTTGCTAACTCCATTCCATACATATATATTTGGAGGTAGAAGCTCCAACTCTGTTTTACAGTGAAAACTGCAGGAACTTCCAACCGGCACTAGGAAACAGACTGAGAAAGCAGAGAAAAAGTGTCTCCTGCAACCCGTTCCCTTGGTGCTAGATGAACGAACGTCTCTCCACTTGCTCAGTTCTGAGAGATAAGTGTGTGTGAAAGCCGTCCTTCACCTAGCTTGTTGGGAACACAAATTTTCTTTTCAGTTGCAAACTCCATTCCATACATATATATTTGGAGGTAGAAGCTCCAACTCGGTTTTACAGTGAAAACTGCAGGAACTTCAAACCGGCACTAGGAAACAGTCTGAGAAAGCAGAGAAAAAGTGTCCCCTGCAACCCGTTCCCTTGGTGCTAGATGAACGAACGTCTCTCCACTTGCTCAGTTCTGAGAGATAAGTGTGTGTGAAAGCCGTCCTTCACCTAGCTTTTTGGGAACACAAAGTTTCTTTTCAGGTGCAAACTCCATTCCATACATATATATTTGGAGGTAGAAGCTCCAACTCGGTTTTACAGTGAAAACTGCAGGAACATCAAACCGGCACTAGGAAACAGACTGAGAAAGCAGAGAAAAAGTGTCTCCTGCAACCCGTTCCCTTGGTGCTAGATGAACGAACGTCTCTCCACTTGCTCAGTTCTGAGAGATAAGTGTGTGTGAAAGCCGTACTTCACCTAGCTTTTTGGGAACACAAAGTTTCTTTTCAGTTGCAAACTCCATTCCATACATATATATGGGGAGGTACTAGCTCCAACTCGTTTTTACAGTGAAAACTGCAGGAACTTCAAACCGGCACTAGGAAAGAGTCTGAGAATGCAGAGAAAAAGTGTCTCCTGCAACCCGTTCCCTTGGAGCTAGATGAACGAACGTCTCTCCACTTGCTCAGTTCTGAGAGATAAGTGTGTGTGAAAGCCGTCCTTCACCTAGCTTGTTGGGAACACAAAGTTTCTTTTCAGTTGCAAACTCCATTTCATACATATATATGGGGAGGTACTAGCTCCAACTGGGTTTTACAGTGAAAACTGCAGGAACTTCAAACCGGCACTAGGAAACAGACTGCGAAAGCAGAGAAAAAGTGTCTCCTGCAACCCGTTCCCTTGGTGCTAGATGAACGAACGTCTCTCCACTTGCTCAGTTCTGAGAGATAAGTGTGTGTGAAAGCCGTCCTTCACCTAGCTTGTTGGGAACACAAAGTTTCTTTTCAGTTGCTAACTCCATTCCATACATATATACGGGGAGGTACTAGCTCCAACTCGGTTTGACAGTGAAAACTGCAGGAACTTCCAACCGGCACTAGGAAACAGACTGAGAAAGCAGAGAAAAAGTGTCTCCTGCAACCCGTTCCCTTGGTGCTAGATGAACGAACGTCTCTCCACTTGCTCAGTTCTGAGAGATAAGTGTGTGTGAAAGCCGTCCTTCACCTAGCTTGTTGGGAACACATAGTTTCTTTTCAGTTGCAAACTCCATTCCATACATATATATGGGGAGGTACTAGCTCCAACTCGGTTTTACAGTGAAAACTGCAGGAACTTCAAACCGGCACTAGGAAAGAGTCTGAGAAAGCAGAGAAAAAGTGTCTCCTGCAACCCGTTCCCTTGGTGCTAGATGAACGAACGTCTCTCCACTTGCTCAGTTCTGAGAGATAAGTGTGTGTGAAAGCCGTCCTTCACCTAGCTTGTTGGGAACACAAAGTTTCTTTTCAGTTGCAAACTCCATTCCATACATATATATGGGGAGGTACAAGCTCCAACTCGGTTTTACAGTGAAAACTGCAGGAACTTCCAACCGGCACTAGGAAACAGACTGAGAAAGCAGAGAAAAAGTGTCTCCTGCAACCCGTTCCCTTGGTGCTAGATGAACGAACGTCTCTCCACTTGCTCAGTTCTGAGAGATAAGTGTGTGTGAAAGCCGTCCTTCACCTAGCTTGTTGGGAACACAAAGTTTCTTTTCAGTTGCAAACTCCATTCCATACATATATATTTGGAGGTAGAAGCTCCAACTCGGTTTTACAGTGAAAACTGCAGGAACATCAAACCGGCACTAGGAAACAGACTGAGAAAGCAGAGAAAAAGTGTCACCTGCAACCCGTTCTCTTGGTGCTAGATGAACGAACGTCTATCCACTTGCTCAGTTCTGAGAGATAAGTGTGTGTGAAAGCCGTCCTTCACCTAGCTTTTTGGGAACACAAAGTTTCTTTTCAGTTGCAAACTCCATTCCATACATATATATTTGGAGGTAGAAACTCCAACTCGGTTTTTCAGTGAAAACTGCAGGAACTTCAAACCGGCACTTGGAAACAGACTGAGAAAGCAGAGAAAAAGTGTCTCCTGCAACCCGTTCCCTTGGTGCTACATGAACGAACGTCTCTCCACTTGCTCAGTTCTGAGAGATAAGTGTGTGTGAAAGCCGTCCTTCACCTAGCTTTTTGGGAACACAAAGTTTCTTTTCAGTTGCAAACTCCATTCCATACATATATATGGGGAGGTACTAGCTCCAACTCGTTTTTACAGTGAAAACTGCAGGAACTTCAAACCGGCACTAGGAAAGAGTCTGAGAATGCAGAGAAAAAGTGTCTCCTGCAACCCGTTCCCTTGGAGCTAGATGAACGAACGTCTCTCCACTTGCTCAGTTCTGAGAGATAAGTGTGTGTGAAAGCCGTCCTTCACCTAGCTTGTTGGGAACACAAAGTTTCTTTTCAGTTGCAAACTCCATTTCATACATATATATGGGGAGGTACTAGCTCCAACTGGGTTTTACAGTGAAAACTGCAGGAACTTCAAACCGGCACTAGGAAACAGACTGCGAAAGCAGAGAAAAAGTGTCTCCTGCAACCCGTTCCCTTGGTGCTAGATGAACGAACGTCTCTCCACTTGCTCAGTTCTGAGAGATAAGTGTGTGTGAAAGCCGTCCTTCACCTAGCTTGTTGGGAACACAAAGTTTCTTTTCAGTTGCAAACTCCATTCCATACATATATACGGGGAGGTACTAGCTCCAACTCGGTTTACAGTGAAAACTGCAGGAACTTCCAACCGGCACTAGGAAACAGACTGAGAAAGCAGAGAAAAAGTGTCTCCTGCAACCCGTTCCCTTGGTGCTAGATGAACGAACGTCTCTCCACTTGCTCAGTTCTGAGAGATAAGTGTGTGTGAAAGCCGTCCTTCACCTAGCTTGTTGGGAACACAAAGTTTCTTTTCAGTTGCAAACTCCATTCCATACATATATATGGGGAGGTACTAGCTCCAACTCGGTTTTACAGTGAAAACTGCAGGAACTTCAAACCGGCACTAGGAAACAGTCTGAGAAAGCAGAGAAAAAGTGTCCCCTGCAACCCGTTCCCTTGGTGCTAGATGAACGAACGTCTCTCCACTTGCTCAGTTCTGAGAGATAAGTGTGTGTGAAAGCCGTACTTCACCTAGCTTGTTGGGAACACAAAGTTTCTTTTCAGTTGCAAACTCCATTCCATACATATATATTTGGAGGTAGAAGCTCCAACTCGGTTTTAGAGTGAAACCTGCAGGAACATCAAACCGGCACTAGGAAACAGACTGAGAAAGCAGAGAAAAAGTGTCTCCTGCAACCCGTTCCCTTGGTGCTAGATGAACGAACGTCTCTCCACTTGCTCAGTTCTGAGAGATAAGTGTGTGTGAAAGCCGTACTTCACCTAGCTTTTTGGGAACACAAAGTTTCTTTTCAGTTGCAAACTCCATTCCATACATATATATGGGGAGGTACTAGCTCCAACTCGTTTTTACAGTGAAAACTGCAGGAACTTCAAACCGGCACTAGGAAAGAGTCTGAGAATGCAGAGAAAAAGTGTCTCCTGCAACCCGTTCCCTTGGAGCTAGATGAACGAACGTCTCTCCACTTGCTCAGTTCTGAGAGATAAGTGTGTGTGAAAGCCGTCCTTCACCTAGCTTGTTGGGAACACAAAGTTTCTTTTCAGTTGCAAACTCCATTTCATACATATATATGGGGAGGTACTAGCTCCAACTGGGTTTTACAGTGAAAACTGCAGGAACTTCAAACCGGCACTAGGAAACAGACTGCGAAAGCAGAGAAAAAGTGTCTCCTGCAACCCGTTCCCTTGGTGCTAGATGAACGAACGTCTCTCCACTTGCTCAGTTCTGAGAGATAAGTGTGTGTGAAAGCCGTCCTTCACCTAGCTTGTTGGGAACACAAAGTTTCTTTTCAGTTGCTAACTCCATTCCATACATATATACGGGGAGGTACTAGCTCCAACTCGGTTTTACAGTGAAAACTGCAGGAACTTCCAACCGGCACTAGGAAACAGACTGAGAAAGCAGAGAAAAAGTGTCTCCTGCAACCCGTTCCCTTGGTGCTAGATGAACGAACGTCTCTCCACTTGCTCAGTTCTGAGAGATAAGTGTGTGTGAAAGCCGTCCTTCACCTAGCTTGTTGGGAACACATAGTTTCTTTTCAGTTGCAAACTCCATTCCATACATATATATGGGGAGGTACTAGCTCCAACTCGGTTTTACAGTGAAAACTGCAGGAACTTCAAACCGGCACTAGGAAAGAGTCTGAGAAAGCAGAGAAAAAGTGTCTCCTGCAACCCGTTCCCTTGGTGCTAGATGAACGAACGTCTCTCCACTTGCTCAGTTCTGAGAGATAAGTGTGTGTGAAAGCCGTCCTTCACCTAGCTTGTTGGGAACACAAAGTTTCTTTTCAGTTGCAAACTCCATTCCATACATATATATGGGGAGGTACAAGCTCCAACTCGGTTTTACAGTGAAAACTGCAGGAACTTCCAACCGGCACTAGGAAACAGACTGAGAAAGCAGAGAAAAAGTGTCTCCTGCAACCCGTTCCCTTGGTGCTAGATGAACGAACGTCTCTCCACTTGCTCAGTTCTGAGAGATAAGTGTGTGTGAAAGCCGTCCTTCACCTAGCTTGTTGGGAACACAAAGTTTCTTTTCAGTTGCAAACTCCATTCCATACATATATATTTGGAGGTAGAAGCTCCAACTCGGTTTTACAGTGAAAACTGCAGGAACATCAAACCGGCACTAGGAAACAGACTGAGAAAGCAGAGAAAAAGTGTCTCCTGCAACCCGTTCTCTTGGTGCTAGATGAACGAACGTCTATCCACTTGCTCAGTTCTGAGAGATAAGTGTGTGTGAAAGCCGTCCTTCACCTAGCTTTTTGGGAACACAAAGTTTCTTTTCAGTTGCAAACTCCATTCCATACATATATATTTGGAGGTAGAAACTCCAACTCGGTTTTTCAGTGAAAACTGCAGGAACTTCAAACCGGCACTTGGAAACAGACTGAGAAAGCAGAGAAAAAGTGTCTCCTGCAACCCGTTCCCTTG
This sequence comes from Camelus dromedarius, assembly GCF_036321535.1. Taxonomy (NCBI): domain Eukaryota; kingdom Metazoa; phylum Chordata; class Mammalia; order Artiodactyla; family Camelidae; genus Camelus; species Camelus dromedarius. Next base: position 704,738 of record NW_026989830.1, read on the forward strand.
GTGCTAGATGAACGAACGTCTCTCCACTTGCTCAGTTCTGAGAGATAAGTGTGTGTGAAAGCCGTCCTTCACCTAGCTTTTTGGGAACACAAAGTTTCTTTTCAGTTGCAAACTCCATTCCATACATATATATGGGGAGGTACTAGCTCCAACTCGTTTTTACAGTGAAAACTGCAGGAACTTCAAACCGGCACTAGGAAAGAGTCTGAGAATGCAGAGAAAAAGTGTCTCCTGCAACCCGTTCCCTTGGAGCTAGATGAACGAACGTCTCTCCACTTGCTCAGTTCTGAGAGATAAGTGTGTGTGAAAGCCGTCCTTCACCTAGCTTGTTGGGAACACAAAGTTTCTTTTCAGTTGCAAACTCCATTTCATACATATATATGGGGAGGTACTAGCTCCAACTGGGTTTTACAGTGAAAACTGCAGGAACTTCAAACCGGCACTAGGAAACAGACTGCGAAAGCAGAGAAAAAGTGTCTCCTGCAACCCGTTCCCTTGGTGCTAGATGAACGAACGTCTCTCCACTTGCTCAGTTCTGAGAGATAAGTGTGTGTGAAAGCCGTCCTTCACCTAGCTTGTTGGGAACACAAAGTTTCTTTTCAGTTGCAAACTCCATTCCATACATATATACGGGGAGGTACAAGCTCCAACTCGGTTTACAGTGAAAACTGCAGGAACTTCCAACCGGCACTAGGAAACAGACTGAGAAAGCAGAGAAAAAGTGTCTCCTGCAACCCGTTCCCTTGGTGCTAGATGAACGAACGTCTCTCCACTTGCTCAGTTCTGAGAGATAAGTGTGTGTGAAAGCCGTCCTTCACCTAGCTTGTTGGGAACACAAAGTTTCTTTTCAGTTGCAAACTCCATTCCATACATATATATGGGGAGGTACTAGCTCCAACTCGGTTTTACAGTGAAAACTGCAGGAACTTCAAACCGGCACTAGGAAAGAGTCTGAGATAGCAGAGAAAAAGTGTCTCCTGCAACCCGTTCCCTTGGTGCTAGATGAACGAACGTCTCTCCACTTGCTCAGTTCTGAGAGATAAGTGTGTGTGAAAGCCGTCCTTCACCTAGCTTGTTGGGAACACAAAGTTTCTTTTCAGTTGCAAACTCCATTCCATACATACATATGGGGAGGTACAAGCTCCAACTCGGTTTTACAGTGAAAACTGCAGGAACTTCAAACCGGCACTAGGAAACAGACTGAGAAAGCAGAGAAAAAGTGTCTCCTGCAACCCGTTCCCTTGGTGCTAGATGAACGAACGTCTCTCCACTTGCTCAGTTCTGAGAGATAAGTGTGTGTGAAAGCCGTCCTTCACCTAGCTTGTTGGGAACACAAAGTTTCTTTTCAGTTGCAAACTCCATTCCATACATATATATGGGGAGGTACTAGCTCCAACTCGGTTTTACAGTGAAAACTGCAGGAACTTCAAACCGGCACTAGGAAACAGTCTGAGAAAGCAGAGAAAAAGTGTCCCCTGCAACCCGTTCCCTTGGTGCTAGATGAACGAACGTCTCTCCACTTGCTCAGTTCTGAGAGATAAGTGTGTGTGAAAGCCGTACTTCACCTAGCTTTTTGGGAACACAAAGTTTCTTTTCAGTTGCAAACTCCATTCCATACATATATATTTGGAGGTAGAAGCTCCAACTCGGTTTTACAGTGAAAACTGCAGGAACATCAAACCGGCACTAGGAAACAGACTGAGAAAGCAGAGAAAAAGTGTCTCCTGCAACCCGTTCCCTTGGTGCTAGATGAACGAACGTCTCTCCACTTGCTCAGTTCTGAGAGATAAGTGTGTGTGAAAGCCGTACTTCACCTAGCTTTTTGGGAACACAAAGTTTCTTTTCAGTTGCAAACTCCATTCCATACATATATATGGGGAGGTACTAGCTCCAACTCGTTTTTACAGTGAAAACTGCAGTAACTTCAAACCGGCACTAGGAAAGAGTCTGAGAATGCAGAGAAAAAGTGTCTCCTGCAACCCGTTCCCTTGGAGCTAGATGAACGAACGTCTCTCCACTTGCTCAGTTCTTAGAGATAAGTGTGTGTGAAAGCCGTCCTTCACCTAGCTTGTTGGGAACACAAAGTTTCTTTTCAGTTGCAAACTCCATTTCATACATATATATGGGGAGGTACTAGCTCCAACTGGGTTTTACAGTGAAAACTGCAGGAACTTCAAACCGGCACTAGGAAACAGACTGCGAAAGCAGAGAAAAAGTGTCTCCTGCAACCCGTTCCCTTGGTGCTAGATGAACGAACGTCTCTCCACTTGCTCAGTTCTGAGAGATAAGTGTGTGTGAAAGCCGTCCTTCACCTAGCTTGTTGGGAACACAAAGTTTCTTTTCAGTTGCTAACTCCATTCCATACATATATACGGGGAGGTACTAGCTCCAACTCGGTTTTACAGTGAAAACTGCAGGAACTTCCAACCGGCACTAGGAAACAGACTGAGAAAGCAGACAAAAAGTGTCTCCTGCAACCCGTTCCCTTGGTGCTAGATGAACGAACGTCTCTCCACTTGCTCAGTTCTGAGAGATAAGTGTGTGTGAAAGCCGTCCTTCACCTAGCTTGTTGGGAACACATAGTTTCTTTTCAGTTGCAAACTCCATTCCATATATATATATGGGGAGGTACTAGCTCCAACTCGGTTTTACAGTGAAAACTGCAGGAACTTCAAACCGGCACTAGGAAAGAGTCTGAGAAAGCAGAGAAAAAGTGTCTCCTGCAACCCGTTCCCTTGGTGCTAGATGAACGAACGTCTCTCCACTTGCTCAGTTCTGAGAGATAAGTGTGTGTGAAAGCCGTCCTTCACCTAGCTTGTTGGGAACACAAAGTTTCTTTTCAGTTGCAAACTCCATTCCATACATATATATGGGGAGGTACAAGCTCCAACTCGGTTTTACAGTGAAAACTGCAGGAACTTCCAACCGGCACTAGGAAACAGACTGAGAAAGCAGAGAAAAAGTGTCTCCTGCAACCCGTTCCCTTGGTGCTAGATGAACGAACGTCTCTCCACTTGCTCAGTTCTGAGAGATAAGTGTGTGTGAAAGCCGTCCTTCACCTAGCTTGTTGGGAACACAAAGTTTCTTTTCAGTTGCAAACTCCATTCCATACATATATATTTGGAGGTAGAAGCTCCAACTCGGTTTTACAGTGAAAACTGCAGGAACATCAAACCGGCACTAGGAAACAGACTGAGAAAGCAGAGAAAAAGTGTCTCCTGCAACCCGTTCTCTTGGTGCTAGATGAACGAACGTCTATCCACTTGCTCAGTTCTGAGAGATAAGTGTGTGTGAAAGCCGTCCTTCACCTAGCTTTTTGGGAACACAAAGTTTCTTTTCAGTTGCAAACTCCATTCCATACATATATATTTGGAGGTAGAAACTCCAACTCGGTTTTTCAGTGAAAACTGCAGGAACTTCAAACCGGCACTTGGAAACAGACTGAGAAAGCAGAGAAAAAGTGTCTCCTGCAACCCGTTCCCTTGGTGCTAGATGAACGAACGTCTCTCCACTTGCTCAGTTCTGAGAGATAAGTGTGTGTGAAAGCCGTCCTTCACCTAGCTTTTTGGGAACACAAAGTTTCTTTTCAGTTGCAAACTCCATTCCATACATATATATGGGGAGGTACTAGCTCCAACTCGTTTTTACAGTGAAAACTGCAGGAACTTCAAACCGGCACTAGGAAAGAGTCTGAGAATGCAGAGAAAAAGTGTCTCCTGCAACCCGTTCCCTTGGAGCTAGATGAACGAACGTCTCTCCACTTGCTCAGTTCTGAGAGATAAGTGTGTGTGAAAGCCGTCCTTCACCTAGCTTGTTGGGAACACAAAGTTTCTTTTCAGTTGCAAACTCCATTTCATACATATATATGGGGAGGTACTAGCTCCAACTGGGTTTTACAGTGAAAACTGCAGGAACTTCAAACCGGCACTAGGAAACAGACTGCGAAAGCAGAGAAAAAGTGTCTCCTGCAACCCGTTCCCTTGGTGCTAGATGAACGAACGTCTCTCCACTTGCTCAGTTCTGAGAGATAAGTGTGTGTGAAAGCCGTCCTTCACCTAGCTTGTTGGGAACACAAAGTTTCTTTTCAGTTGCAAACTCCATTCCATACATATATACGGGGAGGTACAAGCTCCAACTCGGTTTACAGTGAAAACTGCAGGAACTTCCAACCGGCACTAGGAAACAGACTGAGAAAGCAGAGAAAAAGTGTCTCCTGCAACCCGTTCCCTTGGTGCTAGATGAACGAACGTCTCTCCACTTGCTCAGTTCTGAGAGATAAGTGTGTGTGAAAGCCGTCCTTCACCTAGCTTGTTGGGAACACAAAGTTTCTTTTCAGTTGCAAACTCCATTCCATACATATATATGGGGAGGTACTAGCTCCAACTCGGTTTTACAGTGAAAACTGCAGGAACTTCAAACCGGCACTAGGAAAGAGTCTGAGATAGCAGAGAAAAAGTGTCTCCTGCAACCCGTTCCCTTGGTGCTAGATGAACGAACGTCTCTCCACTTGCTCAGTTCTGAGAGATAAGTGTGTGTGAAAGCCGTCCTTCACCTAGCTTTTTGGGAACACAAAGATTCTTTTCAGTTGCAAACTCCATTCCATACATATATATGGGGATTTAGAAGCTCCAACTCGGTTTAACAGTGAAAACTGCAGGAACTTCAAACCGGCACTAGGAAACAGACTGAGAAAGCAGAGAAAAAGTTTCTCCTGCAACCCTTTCCCTTGGTGCTAGATGAACGAACGTCTCTCCACTTGCTCAGTTCTGAGAGATAAGTGTGTGTGAAAGCCGTCCTTCACCTTGCTTGTTGGGAACACAAAGTTTCTTTTCAGTTGCAAACTCCATTCCATACATATATATGGGGAGGTAGAAGCTCCAACTCGGTTTTACAGTGAAAACTGCAGGAACTTCAAACCGGCACTAGGAAACAGACTGAGAAAGCAGAGAATAAGGGTCTCCTGCAACCCGTTCCCTTGGTGCTAGATGAACGAACGTCTCTCCACTTGCTCAGTTCTGAGAGATAAGTGTGTGTGAAAGTCGTCCTTCACCTAGCTTGTTGGGAACACAAAGTTTCTTTTCAGTTGCAAACTCCATTCCATACATATATATGGGGAGGTACTAGCTCCAACTCGGTTTGACAGTGAAAACTGCAGGAACTTGAAACCGGCACTAGGAAACAGACTGAGAAACAGAGAAAAAGTGTCTCCTGCAACCCGTTCCCTTGTTGCTAGATGAACGAACGTCTCTCCACTTGCTCAGTTCTGAGAGATAAGTGTGTGTGAAAGCCGTCCTTCACCTAGCTTGTTGGGAACACAAAGTTTCTTTTCAGTTGCAAACTCCATTCCATACATATATATGGGGAGGTACTAGCTCCAACTCGGTTTGACAGTGAAAACTGCAGGAACTTCAAACCGGCACTAGGAAACAGACTGAGAAAGCAGAGAAAAAGTGTCTCCTGCAACCCGTTCCCTTGGTGCTAGATTAACGAACGTCTATCCACTTGCTCTGTTCTGAGAGATAAGTGTGTGTGAAAGCCGTCCTTCACCTAGCTTTTTGGGAACACAAAGATTCTTTTCAGTTGCAAACTCCATTCCATACATATATATGGGGATTTAGAAGCTCCAACTCGGTTTAACAGTGAAAACTGCAGGAACTTCAAACCGGCACTAGGAAACAGACTGAGAAAGCAGAGAAAAAGTGTCCCCTGCAACCCGTTCCCTTGGTGCTAGATGAACGAACGTCTCTCCACTTGCTCAATTCTGAGAGATAAGTGTGTGTGAAAGCCGTACTTCACCTAGCTTGTTGGGAACACAAAGTTTCTTTTCAGTTGCAAACTCCATTCCATACATATATATGGGGAGGTACTAGCTCCAACTCGGTTTGACAGTGAAAACTGCAGGAACTTCTAACCGGCACTAGGAAACAGACTGAGAAAGCAGAGAAAAAGTGTCTCCTGCAACCCGTTCCCTTGGTGCTAGATGAACGAACGTCTCTCCACTTGCTCTGTTCTGAGAGATAAGTGTGTGTGAAAGCCGTCCTTCCCCTAGCTTGTTGGGAACACAGAGTTTCTTTTCAGTTGCAAACTCCATTCCATACATATATATGGGGAGGTAGAAGCTCCAACTCGGTTGTACAGTGAAAACTGCAGGAACTTCAAACCGGCACTAGGAAACAGACTGAGAAAGCAGAGAAAAAGTGTCTCCTGCAACCCGTTCCCTTGGTGCTAGATGAACGAACGTCTCTCCACTTGCTCAGTTCTGAGAGATAAGTGTGTGTGAAAGCCGTCATTCACCTAGCTTGTTGGGAACACAAAGTTTCTTTTCAGTTGCAAACTCCATTCCATACATATATATGGGGAGGTACTAGCTCCAACTCGGTTTTACAGTGAAAACTGCAGGAACTTCAAACCGGCACTAGGAAATAGACTGAGAAAGCAGAGAAAAAGTGTCTCCTGCAACCCGTTCCCTTGGTGCTAGATGAACGAACGTCTCTCCACTTGCTCAGTTCTGAGAGATAAGTGTGTGTGAAAGCCGTCCTTCATCTAGCTTGTTGGGAACACAAAGTTTCTTTTCAGTTGCAAACTCCATTCCATACATATATATGGGGAGGAACTAGCTCCAACTCGGTTTGACAGTGAAAACTGCAGGAACTTCAAACCGGCACTAGGAAACAGACTGAGAAAGCAGAGAAAAAGTGTCTCCTGCAACCCGTTCCCTTGGTGCTAGATGAACGAACGTCTCTCCACTTGCTCTATTCTGAGAGATAAGTGTGTGTGAAAGCTGTCCTTCACTTAGCTTGTTGGGAACACAAAGTTTCTTTTCAGTTGCAAACTCCATTCCATACATATATATGGGGAGGTAGAAGCTCCAAATCGGTTTTACAGTGAAAACTGCAGGAATTTCAAACCGGCACTAGGAAACAGACTGAGAAAGCAGAGAAAAAGTGTCCCCTGCAAACCGTTCCCTTGGTGCTAGATGAACGAACGTCTCTCCACTTGCTCAGTTCTGAGAGATAAGTGTGTGTGAAAGCCGTCCTTCACCTAGCTTGTTGGGAACACAAAGTCTCTTTTCAGTTGCAAACTCCATTCCATACATATATATGGGGAGGTACAAGCTCCAACTCGGTTTTACAGTGAAAACTGCAGGAACTTCAAACCGGCACTAGGAAACAGACTGAGAAAGCAGAGAAAAAGTTTCTCCTGCAACCCTTTCCCTTGGTGCTAGATGAACGAACGTCTCTCCACTTGCTCAGTTCTGAGAGATAAGTGTGTGTGAAAGCCGTCCTTCACCTTGCTTGTTGGGAACACAAAGTTTCTTTTCAGTTGCAAACTCCATTCCATACATATATATGGGGAGGTAGAAGCTCCAACTCGGTTTTACAGTGAAAACTGCAGGAACTTCAAACCAGCACTAGGAAACAGACTGAGAAAGCAGAGAATAAGGGTCTCCTGCATCCCGTTACCTTGGTGCTAGATGAACGAACGTCTCTCCACTTGCTCAGTTCTGAGAGATAAGTGTGTGTGAAAGTCGTCCTTCACCTAGCTTGTTGGGAACACAAAGTTTCTTTTCAGTTGCAAACTCCATTCCATACATATATAAGGGGAGGTACTAGCTCCAACTCGGTTTGACAGTGAAAACTGCAGGAACTTCAAACCGGCACTAGGAAACAGACTGAGAAACAGAGAAAAAGTGTCTCCTGCAACCCGTTCCCTTGTTGCTAGATGAACGAACGTCTCTCCACTTGCTCAGTTCTGAGAGATAAGTGTGTGTGAAAGCCGTCCTTCACCTAGCTTGTTGGGAACACAAAGTTTCTTTTCAGTTGCAAACTCCATTCCATACATATATATGGGGAGGTACAAGCTCCAACTCGGTTTGACAGTGAAAACTGCAGGAACTTCAAACCGGCACTAGGAAACAGACTGAGAAAGCAGAGAAAAAGTGTCTCCTGCAACCCGTTCCCTTGGTGCTAGAATAACGAACGTCTATCCACTTGCTCTGTTCTGAGAGATAAGTGTGTGTGAAAGCCGTCCTTCACCTAGCTTTTTGGGAACACAAAGTTTCTTTTCAGTTGCAAACTCCATTCCATACATATATATGGGGATTTAGAAGCTCCAACTCGGTTTTACAGTGAAAACTGCAGGAACTTCAAACCGGCACTAGGAAACAGACTGAGAAAGCAGAGAAAAAGTGTCCCCTGCAACCCGTTCCCTTGGTGCTAGATGAACGAACGTCTCTCCACTTGCTCTGTTCTGAGAGATAAGTGTGTGTGAAAGCCGTCCTTCACCTAGCTTGTTGGGAACACAAAGTTTCTTTTCAGTTGCAAACTCCATTCCATACATATATATGGGGAGGTACTAGCTCCAACTCGGTTTGACAGTGAAAACTGCAGGAACTTCAAACCGGCACTAGGAAACAGACTGAGAAAGCAGAGAAAAAGTGTCTCCTGCAACCCGTTCCCTTGGTGCTAGATTAACAAACGTCTATCCACTTGCTCTGTTCTGAGAGATAAGTGTGTGTGAAAGCCGTCCTTCACCTAGCTTTTTGGGAACACAAAGTTTCTTTTCAGTTGCAAACTCCATTCCATACATATATATGGGGATTTAGAAGCTCCAACTCGGTTTTACAGTGAAAACTGCAGGAACTTCAAACCGGCACTAGGAAACAGACTGAGAAAGCAGAGAAAAAGTGTCCCCTGCAACCCGTTCCATTGGTGCTAGGTGAACGAACGTCTCTCCACTTGCTCAGTTCTGAGAGATAAGTGTGTGTGAAAGCCGTCCTTCACCTAGCTTGTTGGGAACACAAAGTTTCTTTTCAGTTGCAAACTCCATTCCATACATATATATGGGGAGGTACTAGCTCCAACTCGGTTTGACAGTGAAAACTGCAAGAACTTCTAACCGGCACTAGGAAACAGACTGAGAAAGCAGAGAAAAAGTGTCTCCTGCAACCCGTTCCCTTGGTGCTAGATGAACGAACGTCTCTCCACTTGCTCTGTTCTGAGAGATAAGTGTGTGTGAAAGCCGTCCTTCCCCTAGCTTGTTGGGAACACAGAGTTTCTTTTCAGTTGCAAACTCCATTCCATACATATATATGGGGAGGTAGAAGCTCCAACTCGGTTGTACAGTGAAAACTGCAGGAACTTCAAACCGGCACTAGGAAACAGACTGAGAAAGCAGAGAAAAAGTGTCCCCTGCAACCCGTTCCCTTGGTGCTAGATGAACGAACGTCTCTCCACTTGCTCAGTTCTGAGAGATAAGTGTGTGTGAAAGCCGTCCTTCACCTAGCTTGTTGGGAACACAAAGTTTCTTTTCAGTTGCAAACTCCATTCCATACATATATATGGGGAGGTACTAGCTCCAACTCGGTTTTACAGTGAAAACTGCAGGAACTTCAAACCGGCACTAGGAAACAGACTGAGAAAGCAGAGAAAAAGTGTCTCCTGCAACCCGTTCCCTTGGTGCTAGATGAACGAACGTCTCTCCACTTGCTCAGTTCTGAGAGATAAGTGTGTGTGAAAGCCGTCCTTCATCTAGCTTGTTGGGAACACAAAGTTTCTTTTCAGTTGCAAACTCCATTCCATACATATATATGGGGAGGAACTAGCTCCAACTCGGTTTGACAGTGAAAACTGCAGGAACTTCAAACCGGCACTAGGAAACAGACTGAGAAAGCAGAGAAAAAGTGTCTCCTGCAACCCGTTCCCTTGGTGCTAGATGAACGAACGTCTCTCCACTTGCTCTGTTCTGAGAGATAAGTGTGTGTGAAAGCCGTCCTTCACTTAGCTTGTTGGGAACACAAAGTTTCTTTTCAGTTGCAAACTCCATTCCATACATATATATGGGGAGGTAGAAGCTCCAACTCGGTTTTATAGTGAAAACTGCAGGAACTTCAAACCGGCACTAGGAAACAGACTGAGAAAGCAGAGAAAAAGTGTCCCCTGCAAACCGTTCCCTTGGTGCTAGATGAACGAACGTCTCTCCACTTGCTCTGTTCTGAGAGATAAGTGTGTGTGAAAGCCGTCCTTCACCTAGCTTGTTGGGAACACAAAGTTTCTTTTCAGTTGCAAACTCCATTCCATACATATATATGGGGAGGTACAAGCTCCAACTCGGTTTTACAGTGAAAACTGCAGGAACTTCAAACCGGCACTAGGAAACAGACTGAGAAAGCAGAGAAAACGTTTCTCCTGCAACCCTTTCCCTTGGTGCTAGATGAACGAACGTCTCTCCACTTGCTCAGTTCTGAGAGATAAGTGTGTGTGAAAGCCGTCCTTCACCTTGCTTGTTGGGAACACAAAGTTTCTTTTCAGTTGCAAACTCCATTCCATACATATATATGGGGAGGTAGAAGCTCCAACTCGGTTTTACAGTGAAAACTGCAGGAACTTCAAACCAGCACTAGGAAACAGACTGAGAAAGCAGAGAATAAGGGTCTCCTGCAACCCGTTCCCTTGGTGCTAGATGAACGAACGTCTCTACACTTGCTCAGTTCTGAGAGATAAGTGTGTGTGAAAGTCGTCCTTCACCTAGCTTGTTGGGAACACAAAGTTTCTTTTCAGTTGCAAACTCCATTCCATACATATATATGGAGAGGTAGAAGCTCCAACTCGGTTTGACAGTGAAAACTGCAGGAACTTCAAACCGGCACTAGGAAACAGACTGAGAAACAGAGAAAAAGTGTCCCCTGCAACCCGTTCCCTTGTTGCTAGATGAACGAACGTCTCTCCACTTGCTCAGTTCTGAGAGATAAGTGTGTGTGAAAGCCGTCCTTCACCTAGCTTGTTGGGAACACAAAGTTTCTTTTCAGTTGCAAACTCCATTCCATACATATATATGGGGATTTAGAAGCTCCAACTCGGTTTTACAGTGAAAACTGCAGGAACTTCAAACCGGCACTTGGAAACAGACTGAGAAAGCAGAGAAAAAGTGTCCCCTGCAACCCGTTCCCTTGGTGCTAGATGAACGAACGTCTCTCCACTTGCTCAGTTCTGAGAGATAAGTGTGTGTGAAAGCCGTCCTTCACCTAGCTTTTTGGGAACACAAAGTTTCTTTTCAGTTGCAAACTCCATTCCATACATATATATGGGGATTTAGAAGCTCCAACTCGGTTTTACAGTGAAAACTGCAGGAACTTCAAACCTGCACTTGGAAACAGACTGAGAAAGCAGAGAAATAGTGTCCCCTGCAACCCGTTCCCTTGGTGCTAGATGAACGGACGTCTCTCCACTTGCTCAGTTCTGAGAGATAAGTGTGTGTGAAAGCCGTCCTTCACCTAGCTTGTTGGGAACACAAAGATTCTTTTCAGTTGCAAACTCCATTCCATACATATATATGGGGAGGTACTAGCTCCAACTCGGTTTGACAGTGAAAACTGCAGGAACTTCAAACCGGCACTAGGAAACAGACTGAGAAAGCAGAGAAAAAGTGTCTCCTGCAACCCGTTCCCTTGGTGCTAGATTAACGAACGTCTATCCACTTGCTCTGTTCTGAGAGATAAGTGTGTGTGAAAGCCGTTCTTCACCTAGCTTTTTGGGAACACAAAGTTTCTTTTCAGTTGCAAACTCCATTCCATACATATATATGGAGAGGTAGAAGCTCCAACTCGGTTTGACAGTGAAAACTGCAGGAACTTCAAACCGGCACTAGGAAACAGACTGAGAAACAGAGAAAAAGTGTCCCCTGCAACCCGTTCCCTTGTTGCTAGATGAACGAACGTCTCTCCACTTGCTCAGTTCTGAGAGATAAGTGTGTGTGAAAGCCGTCCTTCACCTAGCTTGTTGGGAACACAAAGTTTCTTTTCAGTTGCAAACTCCATTCCATACATATATATGGGGATTTAGAAGCTCCAACTCGGTTTTACAGTGAAAACTGCAGGAACTTCAAACCGGCACTTGGAAACAGACTGAGAAAGCAGAGAAAAAGTGTCCCCTGCAACCCGTTCCCTTGGTGCTAGATGAACGAACGTCTCTCCACTTGCTCAGTTCTGAGAGATAAGTGTGTGTGAAAGCCGTCCTTCACCTAGCTTTTTGGGAACACAAAGTTTCTTTTCAGTTGCAAACTCCATTCCATACATATATATGGGGATTTAGAAGCTCCAACTCGGTTTTACAGTGAAAACTGCAGGAACTTCAAACCTGCACTTGGAAACAGACTGAGAAAGCAGAGAAATAGTGTCCCCTGCAACCCGTTCCCTTGGTGCTAGATGAACGGACGTCTCTCCACTTGCTCAGTTCTGAGAGATAAGTGTGTGTGAAAGCCGTCCTTCACCTAGCTTGTTGGGAACACAAAGATTCTTTTCAGTTGCAAACTCCATTCCATACATATATATGGGGAGGTACTAGCTCCAACTCGGTTTGACAGTGAAAACTGCAGGAACTTCAAACCGGCACTAGGAAACAGACTGAGAAAGCAGAGAAAAAGTGTCTCCTGCAACCCGTTCCCTTGGTGCTAGATTAACGAACGTCTATCCACTTGCTCTGTTCTGAGAGATAAGTGTGTGTGAAAGCCGTTCTTCACCTAGCTTTTTGGGAACACAAAGTTTCTTTTCAGTTGCAAACTCCATTCCATACATATATATGGGGATTTAGAAGCTCCAACTCGGTTTTACAGTGAAAACTGCAGGAACTTCAAACCGGCACTAGGAAACAGACTGAGAAAGCAGAGAAAAAGTGTCCCCTGCAACCCGTTCCCTTGGTGCTAGATGAACGAAAGTCTCTCCACTTGCTCAGTTCTGAGAGATAAGTGTGTGTGAAAGCCGTACTTCACCTAGCTTGTTGGGAACACAAAGTTTCTTTTCAGTTGCAAACTCCATTCCATACATATATATGGGGAGGTACTAGCTCCAACTCGGTTTGACAGTGAAAACTGCAGGAACTTCTAACCGGCACTAGGAAACAGACTGAGAAAGCAGAGAAAAAGTGTCTCCTGCAACCCGTTCCCTTGGTGCTAGATGAACGAACGTCTCTCCACTTGCTCAGTTCTGAGAGATAAGTGTGTGTGAAAGCCGTCCTTCACCTAGCTTGTTGGGAACACAAAGTTTCTTTTCAGTTGCAAACTCCATTCCATACATATATATGGGGAGGTACAAGCTCCAACTCGGTTTTACAGTGAAAACTGCAGGAACTTCAAACCGGCACAAGGAAACAGACTGAGGAAGCAGAGAAAAAGTGTCTCCTGCAACCCGTTCCCTTGGTGCTAGATGAACGAAAGTCTCTCCACTTGCTCAGTTCTGAGAGATATGTGCGTGTGAAAGCCGTCCTTCACCTAGCTTGTTGGGAACACAAAGTTTCTTTTCAGTTGCAAACTCCATTCCATACATATATATATGGGGAGGTACTAGCTCCAACTCGGTTTGACAGTGAAAACTGCAGGAACTTCAAACCGGCACTAGGAAACAGACTGAGAAAGCAGAGAAAAAGTGTCTCCTGCAACCCGTTCCCTTGGTGAAAGATGAACGAACGTCTCTCCACTTGCTCTGTTCTGAGAGATAAGTGTGTGTGAAAGCCGTCCTTCACCTTGCTTGTTGGGAACACAAAGTTTCTTTTCAGTTGCAAACTCCATTCCATACATATATATGGGGAGGTAGAATCTCCAACTCGGTTTTACAGTGAAAACTGCAGGAACTTCAAACCGGCACTAGGAAACAGACTGAGAAAGCAGAGAAAATGTGTCCCCTGCAACCCGTTCCCTTGGTGATAGATGAACGAACGTCTCTCCACTTGCTCTGTTCTGAGAGATAAGTGTGTGTGAAAGCCGTCCTTCACCTAACTTGTTGGGAACACAAAGTTTCTTTTCAGTTGCAAACTCCATTCCATACATATATATGTTGAGGTACTAGCTCCAACTCGGTTTCACAGTGAAAACTGCAGGAACTTCAAACCGGCACTAGGAAACAGACTGAGAAAGCAGAGAAAAAGTGTCTCCTGCAACCCGTTCCCTTGGTGCTAGATTAACGAACGTCTATCCACTTGCTCTGTTCTGAGAGATAAGTGTGTGTGAAAGCCTTCCTTCACCTAGCTTTTTGGGAACACAAAGTTTCTTTTCAGTTGCAAACTCCATTCCATACATATATATGGGGATTTAGAAGCTCCAACTCGGTTTTACAGTGAAAACTGCAGGAACTTCAAACCGGCACTAGGAAACAGACTGAGAAAGCACAGAAAAAGTGTCTCCTGCAACCCGTTCCCTTGGTGCTAGATGAAAGAACGTCTCTCCACTTGCTCAGTTCTGAGAGATAAGTGTGTGTGAAAGCCGTCCTTCACCTAGCTTGTTGGGAACACAAAGTTTCTTTTCAGTTGCAAACTCCATTCCATACATATATATGGGGAGGTACTAGCTCCAACTCGGTTTGACAGTGAAAACTGCAGTAACATCTAACCGGCACTAGGAAACAGACTGAGAAAGCAGAGAAAAAGTGTCTCCTGCAACCCGTTCCCTTGGTGCTAGATGAACGAACGTCTCTCCACTTGCTCTGTTCTGAGAGATAAGTGTGTGTGAAAGCCGTCCTTCACCTAGCTTGTTGGGAACACAAAGTTTCTTTTCAGTTGCAAACTCCATTCCATACATATATATGGGGAGGTAGAATCTCCAACTCGGTTTTACAGTGAAAACTGCAGGAACTTCAAACCGGCACTAGGAAACAGACTGAGAAAGCAGAGAAAAAGTGTCCCCTGCAACCCGTTCCCTTGGTGCTAGATGAACGAACGTCTCTCCACTTGCTCAGTTCTGAGAGATAAGTGTGTGTGAAAGCCGTCCTTCACCTAGCTTGTTGGGAACACAAAGTTTCTTTTCAGTTGCAAACTCCATTCCATACATATATATGGGGAGGTACAAGCTCCAACTCGGTTTTACAGTGAAAACTGCAGGAACTTCAAACCGGCACAAGGAAACAGACTGAGGAAGCAGAGAAAAAGTGTCTCCTGCAACCCGTTCCCTTGGTGCTAGATGAACGAACGTCTCTCCACTTGCTGAGTTCTGAGAGATATGTGCGTGTGAAAGCCGTCCTTCACCTAGCTTGTTGGGAACACAAAGTTTCTTTTCAGTTGCAAACTCCATTCCATACATATATATATGGGGAGGTACTAGCTCCAACTCGGTTTGACAGTGAAAACTGCAGGAACTTCAAACCGGCACTAGGAAACAGACTGAGAAAGCAGAGAAAAAGTGTCTCCTGCAACCCGTTCCCTTGGTGAAAGATGAACGAACGTCTCTCCACTTGCTCAGTTCTGAGAGATAAGTGTGTGTGAAAGCCGTCCTTCACCTAACTTGTTGGGAACACAAAGTTTCTTTTCAGTTGCAAACTCCATTCCATACATATATATGGGGAGGTACAAGCTCCAACTCGGTTTTACAGTGAAAACTGCAGGAACTTCAAACCGGCACTAGGAAACAGACTGAGGAAGCAGAGAAAAAGTGTCTCCTGCAACCCGTTCCCTTGGTGCTAGATGAACGAACGTCTCTCCACTTGCTCAGTTCTGAGAGATATGTGCGTGTGAAAGCCGTCCTTCACCTATCTTGTTGGGAACACAAAGTTTCTTTTCAGTTGCAAACTCCATTCCATACATATATATGGGGAGGTACTAGCTCCAACTCGGTTTGACAGTGAAAACTGCAGGAACTTCAAACCGGCACTAGGAAACAGACTGAGAAAACAGAGGAAAAGTGTCTCCTGCAACCCGTTCCCTTGGTGCTAGATGAACGAACGTCTCTCCACTTGCTCAGTTCTGAGAGATAAGTGTGTGTGAAAGCCGTCCTTCACCTAGCTTGTTGGGAACACAAAGTTTCTTTTCAGTTGCAAACTCCATTCCATACATATATATGGGGAGGTACTAGCTCCAACTCGGTTTGACAGTGAAAACTGCAATAAATTCAAACCGGCACTAGGAAACAGACTGAGAAAGCAGAGAAAAAGTGTCTCCTGCAACCCGTTCCCTTGTTGCTAGATGAACGAACGTCTCTCCACTTGCTCAGTTCTGAGAGATAAGTGTGTGTGAAAGCCGTCCTTCACCTAGCTTGTTGGGAACACAAAGTTTCTTTTCAGTTGCAAACTCCATTCCATACATATATATGGGGAGGTTCTAGCTCCAACTCGGTTTGACAGTGAAAACTGCAGGAACTTCAAACCGGCACTAGGAAACAGACTGAGAAAGCAGAGAAAAAGTGTCTCATGCAACCCGTTCCCTTGGTGCTAGATGAACGAACGTCTCTCCACTTGCTCTGTTCTGAGAGATAAGTGTGTGTGAAAGCCGTCCTTCACCTAGCTTGTTGGGAACACAAAGTTTCTTTTCAGTTGCAAACTCCATTCCATACATATATATGGGGAGGTAGAAGCTCCAACTCGGTTTTACAGTGAAAACTGCAGGAACTTCAAACCGGCACTAGGAAACAGACTGAGAAAGCAGAGAAAAAGTGTCCCCTGCAACCCGTTCCCTTGGTGCTAGATGAACGAACGTCTCTCCACTTGCTCAGTTCTGAGAGATAAGTGTGTGTGAAAGCCGTCCTTCAGCTAGCTTGTTGGGAACACAAAGTTTCTTTTCAGTTGCAAACTCCATTCCATACATATATATGGGGAGGTACAAGCTCCAACTCGGTTTTACAGTGAAAACTGCAGGAACTTCAAACCGGCACTAGGAAACAGACTGAGGAAGCAGAGAAAATGTGTCTCCTGTAACCCGTTCCCTTGGTGCTAGATGAACGAACGTCTCTCCACTTCCTCACTTCTGAGAGATAAGTGTGTGTGAAAGCCGTACTTCACCTAGCTTGTTGGGAACACAAAGTTTCTTTTCAGTTGCAAACTCCATTCCATACATATATATGGGGAGGTAGAAGCTCCAACTCGGTTGTACAGTGAAAACTGCAGGAACTTCAAACCGGCACTAGGAAACAGACTGAGAAAGCAGAGAAAAAGTGTCCCCTGCAACCCGTTCCCTTGGTGCTAGATGAACGAACGTCTCTCCACTTGCTCAGTTCTGAGAGATAAGTGTGTGTGAAAGCCGTCCTTCATCTAGCTTGTTGGGAACACAAAGTTTCTTTTCAGTTGCAAACTCCATTCCATACATATATATGGGGAGGAACTAGCTCCAACTCGGTTTGACAGTGAAAACTGCAGGAACTTCAAACCGGCACTAGGAAACAGACTGAGAAAGCAGAGAAAAAGTGTCTCCTGCAACCCGTTCCCTTGGTGCTAGATGAACGAACGTCTCTCCACTTGCTCTGTTCTGAGAGATAAGTGTGTGTGAAAGCCGTCCTTCATCTAGCTTGTTGGGAACACAAAGTTTCTTTTCAGTTGCAAACTCCATTCCATACATATATATGGGGAGGTAGAAGCTCCAACTCGCTTTTATAGTGAAAACTGCAGGAACTTCAAACCGGCACTAGGAAACAGACTGAGAAAGCAGAGAAAATGTGTCCCCTGCAAACCGTTCCCTTGGTGCTAGATGAACGAACGTCTCTCCACTTGCTCAGTTCTGAGAGATAAGTGTGTGTGAAAGCCGTCCTTCACCTAACTTGTTGGGAACACAAAGTTTCTTTTCAGTTGCAAACTCCATTCCATACATATATATGGGGAGGTACAAGCTCCAACTCGGTTTTACAGTGAAAACTGCAGGAACTTCAAACCGGCACTAGGAAACAGACTGAGAAAGCAGAGAAAACGTTTCTCCTGCAACCCTTTCCCTTGGTGCTAGATGAACGAACGTCTCTCCACTTGCTCAGTTCTGACAGATAAGTGTGTGTGAAAGCCGTCCTTCACCTTGCTTGTTGGGAACACAAAGTTTCTTTTCAGTTGCAAACTCCATTCCATACATATATATGGGGAGGTAGAAGCTCCAACTCGGTTTTACAGTGAAAACTGCAGGAACTTCAAACCAGCACTAGGAAACAGACTGAGAAAGCAGAGAATAAGGGTCTCCTGCAACCCGTTCCCTTGGTGCTAGATGAACGAACGTCTCTACACTTGCTCAGTTCTGAGAGATAAGTGTGTGTGAAAGTCGTCCTTCACCTAGCTTGTTGGGAACACAAAGTTTCTTTTCAGTTGCAAACTCCATTCCATACATATATATGGGGAGGTACTAGCTCCAACTCGGTTTGACAGTGAAAACTGCAGGAACTTCATACCGGCACTAGGAAACAGACTGAGAAACAGAGAAAAAGTGTCCCCTGCAACCCGTTCCCTTGTTGCTAGATGAACGAACGTCTCTCCACTTGCTCAGTTCTGAGAGATAAGTGTGTGTGAAAGCCGTCCTTCACCTAGCTTGTTGGGAACACAAAGTTTCTTTTCAGTTGCAAACTCCATTCCATACATATATATGGGGATTTAGAAGCTCCAACTCGGTTTTACAGTGAAAACTGCAGGAACTTCAAACCGGCACTTGGAAACAGACTGAGAAAGCAGAGAAAAAGTGTCCCCTGCAACCCGTTCCCTTGGTGCTAGATGAACGAACGTCTCTCCACTTGCTCAGTTCTGAGAGATATGTGAGTGTGAAAGCCGTCCTTCACCTAGCTTTTTGGGAACACAAAGTTTCTTTTCAGTTGCAAACTCCATTCCATACATATATATGGGGATTTAGAAGCTCCAACTCGGTTTTACAGTGAAAACTGCAGGAACTTCAAACCGGCACTTGGAAACAGACTGAGAAAGCAGAGAAAAAGTGTCCCCTGCAAACCGTTCCCTTGGTGCTAGATGAACGAACGTCTCTCCACTTGCTCAGTTCTGAGAGATAAGTGTGTGTGAAAGCCGTCCTTCACCTAGCTTGTTGGGAACACAAAGATTCTTTTCATTTGCAAACTCCATTCCATACATATATATGGGGAGGTACTAGCTCCAACTCGGTTTGACAGTGAAAACTGCAGGAACTTCAAACCGGCACTAGGAAACAGACTGAGAAAGCAGAGAAAAAGTGTCTCCTGCAACCCGTTCCCTTGGTGCTAGATTAACGAACGTCTATCCACTTGCTCTGTTCTGAGAGATAAGTGTGTGTGAAAGCCGTTCTTCACCTAGCTTTTTGGGAACACAAAGTTCCTTTTCAGTTGCAAACTCCATTCCATACATATATATGGGGATTTAGAAGCTCCAACTCGGTTTTACAGTGAAAACTGCAGGAACTTCAAACCGGCACTAGGAAACAGACTGAGAAAGCAGAGAAAAAGTGTCCCCTGCAACCCGTTCCCTTGGTGCTAGATGAACGAACGTCTCTCCACTTGCTCAGTTCTGAGAGATAAGTGTGTGTGAAAGCCGTACTTCACCTAGCTTGTTGGGAACACAAAGTTTCTTTTCAGTTGCAAACTCCATTCCATACATATATATGGGGAGGTACTAGCTCCAACTCGGTTTGACAGTGAAAACTGCAGGAACTTCTAACCGGCACTAGGAAACAGACTGAGAAAGCAGAGAAAAAGTGTCTCCTGCAACCCGTTCCCTTGGTGCTAGATGAACGAACGTCTCTCCACTTGCTCTGTTCTGAGAGATAAGTGTGTGTGAAAGCCGTCCTTCCCCTAGCTTGTTGGGAACACAAAGTTTCTTTTCAGTTGCAAACTCCATTCCATACATATATATGGGGAGGTAGAAGCTCCAACTCGGTTGTACAGTGAAAACTGCAGGAACTTCAAACCGGCACTAGGAAACAGACTGAGAAAGCAGAGAAAAAGTGTCCCCTGCAACCCGTTCCCTTGGTGCTAGATGAACGAACGTCTCTCCACTTGCTCAGTTCTGAGAGATAAGTGTGTGTGAAAGCCGTCCTTCACCTAGCTTGTTGGGAACACAAAGTTTCTTTTCAGTTGCAAACTCCATTCCATACATATATATGGGGAGATACTAGCTCCAACTCGGTTTTACAGTGAAAACTGCAGGAACTTCAAACCGGCACTAGGAAACAGACTGAGAAAGCAGAGAAAAAGTGTCTCCTGCAACCCGTTCCCTTGGTGCTAGATGAACGAACGTCTCTCCACTTGCTCAGTTCTGAGAGATAAGTGTGTGTGAAAGCCGTCCTTCACCTAGCTTGTTGGGAACACAAAGTTTCTTTTCAGTTGCAAACTCCATTCCATACATATATATGGGGAGGTACAAGCTCCAACTCGGTTTTACAGTGAAAACTGCAGGAACTTCAAACCGGCACAAGGAAACAGACTGAGGAAGCAGAGAAAAAGTGTCTCCTGCAACCCGTTCCCTTGGTGCTAGATGAACGAAAGTCTCTCCACTTGCTCAGTTCTGAGAGATATGTGCGTGTGAAAGCCGTCCTTCACCTAGCTTGTTGGGAACACCAAGTTTCTTTTCAGTTGCAAACTCCATTCCATACATATATATATGGGGAGGTACTAGCTCCAACTCGGTTTGACAGTGAAAACTGCAGGAACTTCAAACCGGCACTAGGAAACAGACTGAGAAAGCAGAGAAAAAGTGTCTCCTGCAACCCGTTCCCTTGGTGAAAGATGAACGAACGTCTCTCCACTTGCTCTGTTCTGAGAGATAAGTGTGTGTGAAAGCCGTCCTTCACCTTGCTTGTTGGGAACACAAAGTTTCTTTTCAGTTGCAAACTCCATTCCATACATATATATGGGGAGGTAGAATCTCCAACTCGGTTTTACAGTGAAAACTGCAGGAACTTCAAACCGGCACTAGGAAACAGACTGAGAAAGCAGAGAAAATGTGTCCCCTGCAACCCGTTCCCTTGGTGATAGATGAACGAACGTCTCTCCACTTGCTCAGTTCTGAGAGATAAGTGTGTGTGAAAGCCGTCCTTCACCTAACTTGTTGGGAACACAAAGTTTCTTTTCAGTTGCAAACTCCATTCCATACATATATATGGGGAGGTACTAGCTCCAACTCGGTTTCACAGCGAAAACTGCAGGAATTTCAAACCGGCACTAAAACAGACTGAGAAAGCAGAGAAAAAGTGTCTCCTGCAACCCGTTCCCTTGGTGCTAGATTAACGAACGTCTATCCACTTGCTCTGTTCTGAGAGATAAGTGTGTGTGAAAGCCGTCCTTCACCTAGCTTTTTGGGAACACAAAGTTTCTTTTCAGTTGCAAACTCCATTCCATACATATATATGGGGATTTAGAAGCTCCAACTCGGTTTTACAGTGAAAACTGCAGGAACTTCAAACCGGCACTAGGAAACAGACTGAGAAAGCAGAGAAAAAGTGACTCCTGCAACCCGTTCCCTTGGTGCTAGATGAAAGAACGTCTCTCCACTTGCTCAGTTCTGAGAGATAAGTGTGTGTGAAAGCCGTCCTTCACCTAGCTTGTTGGGAACACAAAGTTTCTTTTCAGTTGCAAACTCCATTCCATACATATATATGGGGAGGTACTAGCTCCAACTCGGTTTGACAGTGAAAACTGTAGGAACATCTAACCGGCACTAGGAAACAGACTGAGAAAGCAGAGAAAAAGTGTCTCCTGCAACCCGTTCCCTTGGTGCTAGATGAACGAACGTCTCTCCACTTGCTCTGTTCTGAGAGATAAGTGTGTGTGAAAGCCGTCCTTCACCTAGCTTGTTGGGAACACAAAGTTTCTTTTCAGTTGCAAACTCCATTCCATAAATATATATGGGGAGGTACAAGCTCCAACTCGGTTTTACAGTGAAAACTGCAGGAACTTCAAACCGGCACAAGGAAAAAGACTGAGGAAGCAGAGAAAAAGTGTCTCCTGCAACCCGTTCCCTTGGTGCTAGATGAACGAACGTCTCTCCACTTGCTCAGTTCTGAGAGATATGTGCGTGTGAAAGCCGTCCTTCACCTAGCTTGTTGGGAACACAAAGTTTCTTTTCAGTTGCAAACTCCATTCCATACATATATATATGGGGAGGTACTAGCTCCAACTCGGTTTGACAGTGAAAACTGCAGGAACTTCAAACCGGCACTAGGAAACAGACTGAGAAAGCAGAGAAAAAGTGTCTCCTGCAACCCGTTCCCTTGGTGAAAGATGAACGAACGTCTCTCCACTTGCTCAGTTCTGAGAGATAAGTGTGTGTGAAAGCCGCTCTTCACCTTGCTTGTTGGGAACACAAAGTTTCTTTTCAGTTGCAAACTCCATTCCATACATATATATGGGGAGGTAGAATCTCCAGCTCGGTTTTACAGTGAAAACTGCAGGAACTTCAAACCGGCACTAGGAAACAGACTGAGAAAGCAGAGAAAATGTGTCCCCTGCAACCCGTTCCCTTGGTGATAGATGAACGAACGTCTCTCCACTTGCTCAGTTCTGAGAGATAAGTGTGTGTGAAAGCCGTCCTTCACCTAACTTGTTGGGAACACAAAGTTTCTTTTCAGTTGCAAACTCCATTCCATACATATATATGGGGAGGTACAAGCTCCAACTCGGTTTTACAGTGAAAACTGCAGGAACTTCAAACCGGCACTAGGAAACAGACTGAGGAAGCAGAGAAAAAGTGTCTCCTGCAACCCGTTCCCTTGGTGCTAGATGAACGAACGTCTCTCCACTTGCTCAGTTCTGAGAGATATGTGCGTGTGAAAGCCGTCCTTCACCTATCTTGTTGGGAACACAAAGTTTCTTTTCAGTTGCAAACTCCATTCCATACATATATATGGGGAGGTACTAGCTCCAACTCGGTTTGACAGTGAAAACTGCAGGAACTTCAAACCGGCACTAGGAAACAGACTGAGAAAACAGAGGAAAAGTGTCTCCTGCAACCCGTTCCCTTGGTGCTAAATAAACGAACGTCTCTCCACTTGCTCAGTTCTGAGAGATAAGTGTGTGTGAAAGCCGTCCTTCACCTAGCTTGTTGGGAACACAAAGTTTCTTTTCAGTTGCAAACTCCATTCCATACATATATATGGGGAGGTACTAGCTCCAACTCGGTTTGACAGTGAAAACTGCAGGAAATTCAAACCGGCACTAGGAAACAGACTGAGAAAGCAGAGAAAAAGTGTCTCCTGCAACCCGTTCCCTTGTTGCTAGATGAACGAACGTCTCTCCACTTGCTCAGTTCTGAGAGATAAGTGTGTGTGAAAGCCGTCCTTCACCTAGCTTGTTGGGAACACAAAGTTTCTTTTCAGTTGCAAACTCCATTCCATACATATATATGGGGAGGTTCTAGCTCCAACTCGGTTTGACAGTGAAAACTGCAGGAACTTAAAACCGGCACTAGGAAACAGACTGAGAAAGCAGAGAAAAAGTGTCTCATGCAACCCGTTCCCTTGGTGCTAGATGAACGAACGTCTCTCCACTTGCTCTGTTCTGAGAGATAAGTGTGTGTGAAAGCCGTCCTTCACCTAGCTTGTTGGGAACACAAAGTTTCTTTTCAGTTGCAAACTCCATTCCATACATATATATGGGGAGGTAGAAGCTCCAACTCGGTTTTACAGTGAAAACTGCAGGAACTTCAAACCGGCACTAGGAAACAGACTGAGAAAGCAGAGAAAAAGTGTCCCCTGCAACCCGTTCCCTTGGTGCTAGATGAACGAACGTCTCTCCACTTGCTCAGTTCTGAGAGATAAGTGTGTGTGAAAGCCGTCCTTCAGCTAGCTTGTTGGGAACACAAAGTTTCTTTTCAGTTGCAAACTCCATTCCATACATATATATGGGGAGGTTCAAGCTCCAACTCGGTTTTACAGTGAAAACTGCAGGAACTTCAAACCGGCACTAGGAAACAGACTGAGGAAGCAGAGAAAATGTGTCTCCTGTAACCCGTTCCCTTGGTGCTAGATGAACGAACGTCTCTCCACTTCCTCACTTCTGAGAGATAAGTGTGTGTGAAAGCCGTCCTTCACCTAGCTTGTTGGGAACACAAAGTTTCTTTTCAGTTGCAAACTCCATTCCATACATATATATGGGGAGGTACTAGCTCCAACTCGGTTTTACAGTGAAAACTGCAGGAACTTCAAACCGGCACTAGGAAACAGACTGAGAAAGCAGAGAAAAAGTGTCTCCTGCAACCCGTTCCCTTGGTGCTAGATGAACGAACGTCTCTACACTTGCTCTGTTCTGAGAGATAAGTGTGTGTGAAAGCCGTCCTTCACCTAGCTTGTTGGGAACACAGAGTTTCTTTTCAGTTGCAAACTCCATTCCACACATATATATGGGGAGGTAGAAGCTCCAACTCAGTTTTACAGTGAAAACTGCAGGAACTTCAAACCAGCACTAGGAAACAGACTGAGAATGCAGAGAAAATGTGTCTCCTGCAACCCGTTCCCTTGGTGCTACATGAAAGAACGTCTCTCCACTTGCTCAGTTCTGAGAGATAAGTGTGTTTGAAAGCCGTCCTTCACCAAGCTTGTTGGGAACACAAAGTTTCTTTTAAGTTGCAAACTCCATTCCATACATATATATGGGGAGGTACTAGCTCCAACTCGGTTTTACAGTGAAAACTGCAGGAACTTCAAACCGGCACTAGGAAACAGACTGAGAAAGCAGAGAAAAAGTGTCTCCTGCAACCCGTTCCCTTGGTGCTAGATGAACGAACGTCTCTCCACTTGCTCAATTCTGAGAGAGAATTGTGTGTGAAAGCCGTCCTTCACCTAGCTTGTTGGGAACACAAAGTTTCTTTTCAGTTGCAAACTCCATTCCATACATATATATGGGGAGGTACTAGCTCCAACTCGGTTTGACAGTGAAAACTGCAGGAACTTCAAACCGGCACTAGGAAACAGACTGAGGAAGCAGAGAAAAAGTGTCTCCTGCAACCCGTTCCCTTGGTGCTAGATGAACGAACGTCTCTGCACTTGCTCAGTTCTGAGAGATATGTGCGTGTAAAAGCCGTCCTTCACCTAACTTGTTGGGAACAGAAAGTTTCTTTTCAGTTGCAAACTCCATTCCATACATATATATGGGGAGGTACGAGCTCCAACTCGGTTTGACAGTGAAAACTGCAGGAACTTCAAACCGGCACTAGGAGACAGACTGAGAAAGCAGAGAAAAAGTGTCTCCTGCAACGCGTTCCCTTGGTGCTAGATGAACGAACGTCTCTCCACTTGCTCAGTTCTGAGAGATAAGTGTGTGTGAAAGCCGTCCTTCACCTAGCTTGTTGGGAACACAAAGTTTCTTTTCAGTTGCAAACTCCATTCCATTCTTATATATGGAGAGGTAGAAGCTCCAACTCGGTTTGACAGTGAAAACTGCAGGAACTTCAAACCGGCACTAGGAAACAGACTGAGAAAGCAGAGAAAAAGTGTCTCCTGCAACCCGTTCCCTTGGTGTTGATGAACGAATGTATCTCCACTTGCTCAGTTCTGAGAGAGAAGTGTGTGTGAAAGCCGTCCTTCACCTAGCTTGTTGGGAACACAAAGATTCTTTTCAGTTGCAAACTCCATTCCATACATATTTATGGTGAGGTACAAGCTCCAACTCTGTTTTACAGTGAAAACTGCAGGAAATTCAAACCGACACTAGGAAACAGACTGAGGAAGCAGAGAAAAAGTGTCTCCTGCAACACGTTCCCTTGGTGCTACATGAAAGAACGTCTCTCCACTTGCTCAGTTCTGAGAGATAAGTGTGTGTGAAAGCCGTCCTTCACCTAGCTTGTTGGGAACACAAAGTTTCTTTTCAGTTACCAACTCAATTCCAAACATATATATTGGGAGGTACTAGCTCCAACTCGGTTTTACAGTGAAAACTGCAGGAACTTCAAACCGGCACTAGGAAACAGACTGAGAAAGCAGAGAAAAAGTGTCTCCTTCAACCCGTTCCCTTTGTGCTTCATGAATGAACGTCTCTCCACTTGCTCAGTTCTGAGAGATAAGTGTGTGTGAAAGCCGTCCTTCACCTAGCTTGTTGGGAACACAAAGTTTCTTTTCAGATGCAAACTCCATTCCATACATATATATGGGGAGGTACAAGCTCCAACTCGGTTTTACAGTGAAAACTGCAGGAACTTCAAACCGGCACTAGGAAACAGACTGAGAAAGCAGAGAAAAAGTGTCTCCTGCAACCCGTTCCCTTGGTGCTAGATGAACGAACGTCTCTCCACTTGCTCACTTCTGAGAGATAAGTGTGTGTGAAAGCCGTCCTTCACCTTGCTTGTTGGGAACACAAAGTTTCTTTTCAGTTGCAAACTCCATTCCATACATATATATGGGGATGTAGAAGCTCCAACTCGGTTTTACAGTGAAAACAGCAGGAACTTCAAACCGGCACTAGGAAACATACTGAGAAAGCAGAGAAAAAGTGTCTCCTGCAACCCGTTACCTTGGTGCTAGATGAACGAACGTCTCTCCACTTGCTCAGTTCTGAGAGATAAGTGTGTGTGAAAGCCGTCCTTCACCTAGCTTGTTGGGAACACAAAGTTTCTTTTCAGTTGCAAACTCCATTCCATACATATATATGGGGAGGTACTACCTCCAACTCGGTTTGACAGTGAAAACTGCAGGAACTTCAAACCGGCACTAGGAAACAGACTGAGAAAGCAGAGAAAAAGTGTCCCCTGCAACCCGTTCCCTTGGTGCTAGATGAACGAACGTCTCTCCACTTGCTCAGTTCTGAGAGATAAGTGTGTGTGAAAGCCGTCCTTCACCTAGCTTGTTGGGAACACAAAGTTTCTTTTCAGTTGCAAACTCCATTCCATACATATATATGGGGAGGTACTAGCTCCAACTCGGTTTGACAGTGAAAACTGCAGGAACATCAAACCGGCACTAGGAAACAGACTAGGAAAGCAGAGAAAAAGTGTCTCCTGCAACCCGTTCCCTTGGTGCTAGATGAACGAACTTCTCTCCACTTGCTCTGTTCTGAGAGATGTGTGTGTGAAAGCCGTCCTTCATCTAGCTTGTTGGGAACACGAAGTTTCTTTTCAGTTGCAAACTCCATTCCATACATATATATGGGGAGGTAGAAGCTCCAACTCGGTTTTACAGTGAAAACTGCAGGAACTTCAAACCGGCACTAGGAAACAGACTGAGAAAGCAGAGAAAATGTGTCCCCTGCAACCCTTTCCCTTGGTGCTAGATGAACGAACGTCTCTCCACTTGCTCAGTTCTGAGAGATAAGTGTGTGTGAAAGCCGTCCTTCACCTAGCTTGTTGGGATCACAAAGTTTCTTTTCAGTTGCAAACTCCATTCCATACATATATATGGGGAGGTACTAGCTCCAACTCGGTTTGACAGTGAAAACTGCAAGAACATCAAACCGGCACTAGGAAACAGACTGAGAAAGCAGAGAAAAAGTGTCTCCTGCAACCCGTTCCCTTGGTGCTAGATGAACGAACGTCTCTCCACTTGCTCTGTTCTGAGAGAGAAGTGTGTGTGAAAGCCGTCCTTCACCTAGCTTGTTGGGAACACAAAGATTCTTTTCAGTTGCAAACTCCATTCCATACATATATATGGTGAGGTACAAGCTCCAACTCGGTTTTACAGTGAAAACTGCAGGAACTTCAAACCGGCACTAGGAAACAGACTGAGGAAGCAGAGAAAAAGTGTCTCCTCCAACCCGTTCCCTTGGTGCTACATGAAAGAACGTCTCTCCACTTGCTCAGTTCTGAGAGATAAGTGTGTGTGAAAGCCGTCCTTCACCTAGCTTGTTGGGAACACAAAGTTTCTTTTCAGTTGCCAACTCAATTCCAAACATATATATTGGGAGGTACTAGCTCCAACTCGGTTTGACAGTGAAAACTGCAGGAACTTCAAACCGGCACTAGGAAACAGACTGAGAAAGCAGAGAAAAAGTTTCTCCTGCAACCCGTTCCCTTTGTGCTTCATGAACGAACGTCTCTCCACTTGCTCAGTTCTGAGAGATAAGTGTGTGTGAAAGCCGTCCTTCACCTAGCTTGTTGGGAACACAAAGTTTCTTTTCAGATGCAAACTCCATTCCATACACATATATGGGGAGGTACAAGCTCCAACTCGGTTTTACAGTGAAAACTGCAGGAACTTCAAACCGGCACTAGGAAACAGACTGAGAAAGCAGAGAAAAAGTGTCTCCTGCAACCCGTTCCCTTGGTGCTAGATGAACGAACGTCTCTCCACTTGCTCAGTTCTGAGAGATAAGTGTGTGTGAAAGCCGTCCTTCACCTTGCTTGTTGGGAACACAAAGTTTCTTTTCAGTGGCAAACTCCATTCCATACATATATATGGGGATGTAGAAGCTCCAACTCGGTTTTACAGTGAAAACAGCAGGAACTTCAAACCGGCACTAGGAAACAGACTGAGAAAGCAGAGAAAAAGTGTCTCCTGCATCCCGTTCCCTTGGTGCTAGATGAACGTACGTCTCTCCACTTGCTCAGTTCTGAGAGATAAGTGTGTGTGAAAGCCGTCCTTCACCTAGCTTTTTGGGAACACAAAGTTTCTTTTCAGTTGCAAACTCCATTCCATACATATATATGGGGAGGTACTAGCTCCAACTCGGTTTGACAGTGAAAACTGCAGGAACTTCAAACCGGCACTATTAAACAGACTGAGAAAGCAGAGAAAAAGTGTCTCCTGCAACCCGTTCCCTTGGTGCTAGATGAACGAACGTCTCTCCACTTGCTCAGTTCTGAGAGATAAGTGTGTGTGAAAGCCGTCCTTCACCTAGCTTGTTGGGATCACAAAGTTTCTTTTCAGTTGCAAACTCCATTCCATACATATATATGGGGAGGTACTAGCTCCAACTCGGTTTGACAGTGAAAACTGCAAGAACATCAAACCGGCACTAGGAAACAGACTGAGAAAGCAGAGAAAAAGTGTCTCCTGCAACCCGTTCCCTTGGTGCTAGATGAACGAACGTCTCTCCACTTGCTCTGTTCTGAGAGATGTGTGTGTGAAAGCCGTCCTTCACCTAGCTTGTTGGGAACACAAAGTTTCTTTTCAGTTGCAAACTCCATTCCATACATATATATGGGGAGGTAGAAGCTCCAACTCGGTTTTACAGTGAAAACTGCAGGAACTTCAAACCGGCACTAGGAAACAGACTGAGAAAGCAGAGAAAATGTGTCTCCTGCAACCCGTTCCCTTGGTGCTAGATGAACGAACGTCTCTCCACTTGCTCTGTTCTGAGATATAAGTGTGTGTGAAAGCCGTCCTTCACCTTGCTTGTTGGGAACACAAAGTTTCTTTTCAGTTGCAAACTCCATTCCATACATATATATGGGGATGTAGAAGCTCCAACTCGGTTTTACAGTGAAAACTGCAGGAACTTCAAACCGGCACTAGGAAACAGACTGAGAAAGCAGAGAAAAAGTGTCTCCTGCAACCCGTTCCCTTGGTGCTAGATGAACGAACGTCTCTCCACTTGCTCAGTTCTGAGAGATAAGTGTGTGTGAAAGCCGTCCTTCACCTAGCTTGTTGGGAACACAAAGTTTCTTTTCAGTTGCAAACTCCATTCCATACATATATATGGGGAGGTACTAGCTCCAACTCGGTTTGACAGTGAAAACTGCAGGAACTTCAAACCGGCACTAGGAAACAGACTGAGAAAGCAGAGAAAAAGTGTCTCCTGCAACCCGTTCCCTTGGTGCTAGATGAACGAACGTCTCTCCACTTGCTCAGTTCTGAGAGATAAGTGTGTGTGAAAGCCGTCCTTCACCTAGCTTGTTGGGAACACAAAGTTTCTTTTCAGTTGCAAACTCCATTCCATACATATATATGGGGAAGTACTAGCTCCAACTCGGTTTGACAGTGAAAACTGCAGGAACATCAAACCGGCACTAGGAAACAGACTGAGAAAGCAGAGAAAAAGTGTCTCTTGCAACACGTTCCCTTGGTGCTAGATGAACGAACGTCTCTCCACTTGCTCTGTTCTGAGAGATGTGTGTGTGAAAGCCGTCCTTCACCTAGCTTGTTGGGAACACAAAGTTTCTTTTCAGTTGCAAACTCCATTCCATACATATATATGGGGAGGTACTAGCTCCAACTCGGTTTTACAGTGAAAACTGCAGGAACTTCAAACCGGCACTACGAAACAGACTGAGAAAGCAGAGAAAATGTGTCCCCTGCAACCCTTTCCCTTGGTGCTAGATGAACGAACGTCTCTCCACTTGCTCAGTTCTGAGAGATAAGTGTGTGTGAAAGCCGTCCTTCACCTAGCTTGTTGGGATCACAAAGTTTCTTTTCAGTTGCAAACTCCATTCCATACATATATATGGGGAGGTACTAGCTCCAACTCGGTTTGACAGTGAAAACTGCAAGAACATCAAACCGGCACTAGGAAACAGACTGAGAAAGCAGAGAAAAAGTGTCTCCTGCAACCCGTTCCCTTGTTGCTAGATGAACGAACGTCTCTCCACTTGCTCAGTTCTGAGAGATAAGTGTGTGTGAAAGCCGTACTTCACCTAGCTTGTTGGGAACACAGAGTTTCTTTTCAGTTGCAAACTCCATTCCATACATATATATGGGGAGGTAGAAGCTCCAACACTGTTTTACAGTGAAAACTGCAGGAACTTCAAACCGGCACTTGGAAACAGACTGAGAAAGCAGAGAAAAAGTGTCTCCTGCAACCCGTTCCCTTGGTGCTAGATTAACGAATGTCTCTCCACTTGCTCTGTTCTGAGAGATAAGTGTGTGTGAAAGCCGTCCTTCACCTAGCTTGTTGGGAACACAAAGTTTCTTTTCAGTTGCAAACTCCATTCCATACATATATATGGGGATTTAGAAGCTCCAACTCGGTTTTACAGTGAAAACTGCAGGAACATCAAACCGGCAGTAGGAAACAGACTGAGAAAGCAGGGAAAAAGTGTCCCCTGCAACCCGTTCCCTTGGTGCTAGATGAACGAACGTCTCTCCACTTGCTCAGTTCTGAGAGATAAGTGTGTGTGAAAGCCGTACTTCACCTAGCTTGTTGGGAACACAAAGTTTCTTTTCAGTTGCAAACTCCATTCCATACATATATATGGGGAGGTAGAAGCTCCAACTCGGTTTTACAGTGAAAACTGCAGGAACTTCAAACCGGCACTTGGAAACAGACTGAGGAAGCAGAGAAAAAGTGTCTCCTGCAACCCGTTCCCTTGGTGCTAGATGAATGAACGTCTCTCCACTTGCTCAGTTTTGAGAGTTAAGTGTGTGTGAAAGCCGTACTTCAGCTAGATTGTTGGGAACACAAAGTTTCTTTTCAGTTGCAAACTCCATTCCATACATATATATGGGGAGGTACTAGCTCCAACTCGGTTTGACAGTGAAAACTGCAGGAACTTCTAACCGGCACTAGGAAACAGACTGAGAAAGCAGAGAAAAAGTGTCTCCTGCAACCCATTCCCTTGGTGCTAGATGAACGAACGTCTCTCCAATTGCTCTGTTCTGAGAGATAAGTGTGTGTGAAAGCCGTACTTCACCTAGCTTTTTGGGAACACAGAGTTTCTTTTCAGTTGCAAACTCCATTCCATACATATATATGGGGAGGTAGAAGCTCCAACTCGGTTTTACAGTGAAAACTGCAGGAACTTCAAACCGGCACTAGGAAACAGACTGAGAAAGCAGAGAAAAAGTGTCCCCTGCAACCCGTTCCCTTGGTGCTAGATGAACGAACGTCTCTCCACTTGCTCAGTTCTGAGAGAAAAGTGTGTGTGAAAGCCGTCCTTCACCTAGCTTGTTGGGAACACAAAGTTTCTTTTCAGTTGCAAACTCCATTCCATACATATATATGGGGAGGTAGAAGCTCCAACTCGGTTTTACAGTGAAAACTGCAGGAACTTCAAACCGGCACTAGGAAACAGACTGAGAAAGCAGAGAAAAAGTGTCTCCTGCAACCCGTTCCCTTGGTGCTAGATGAACGAACGTCTCTCCACTTGCTCAGTTCTGAGAGATAAGTGTGTGTGAAAGCCGTCCTTCACCTAGCTTGTTGGGAACACAAAGTTTCTTTTCAGTTGCAAACTCCATTCCATACATATATATGGGGAGGTACTAGCTCCAACTCGGTTTGACAGTGAAAACTGCAGGAACTTCAAACCGGCACTAGGAAACAGACTGAGAAAGCAGAGAAAAAGTGTCTCCTGCAACCCGTTCCCTTGTTGCTAGATGAACGAACGTCTCTCCACTTGCTCAGTTCTGAGAGATAAGTGTGTGTGAAAGCCGTCCTTCACCTAGCTTGTTGGGAACACAAAGTTTCTTTTCAGTTGCAAACTCCATTCCATACATATATATGGGGAGGTACTAGCTCCAACTCGGTTTAACAGTGAAAACTGCAGGAACTTCAAACCGGCACTAGGAAACAGACAGAGAAAGCAGAGAAAAAGTGTCTCGTGCAACCCGTTCCCTTGGTGCTAGATGAACGAACGTCTCTCCACTTGCTCTGTTCTGATAGATAAGTGTGTGTGAAAGCCGTCCTTCAACTTGCTTGTTGGGAACACGAAGTTTCTTTTCAGTTGCAAACTCCATTCCATACTTATATATGGGGAGGTACTAGCTCCAACTCGGTTTGACAGTGAAAACTGCAGGAACTTCAAACCGGCACTAGGAAACAGACTGAGAAAGCAGAGAAAAAGTGTCTCCTGCAACCCGTTCCCTTGGTGCTAGATTAACGAACGTCTCTCCACTTGCTCTGTTCTGAGAGATAAGTGTGTGTGAAAGCCGTCCTTCACCTAGCTTGTTGGGAACACAAAGTTTCTTTTCAGTTGCAAACTCCATTCCATACATATATATGGGGAGGTGCTAGCTCCAACTCGGTTCGACAGTGAAAACTGCAGGAACTTCAAACCGGCACTAGGAAACAGACTGAGAAAGCAGAGAAAAAGTGTCTCCTGCAACCCGTTCCCCTGGTGCTAGATGAACGAAAGTCTCTCCACTTGCTCAGTTCTGAGAGATAAGTGTGTGTGAAAGCCGTACTTCACCTAGCTTGTTGGGAACACAAAGATTCTTTTCAGTTGCAAACTCCATTCCATACATATATATGGGGAGGTACTAGCTCCAACTCGGTTTTACAGTGAAAACTGCAGGAACTTCAAACCGGCACTAGGAAACAGACTGAGAAAGCAGAGAAAAAGTGTCTCATGCAACCCGTTCCCTTGGTGCTAGATGAACGAACGTCTCTCCACTTGCTCAGTTCTGAGAGATAAGTGTGTGTGAAAGCCGTCCTTCACCTAGCTTGTTGGGAACACAAAGTTTCTTTTCAGTTGCAAACTCCATTCCATACATATATATGGGGAGGTAGAATCTCCAACTCGGTTTTACAGTGAAAACTGCAGGAACTTCAAACCGGCACTAGGAAACAGACTGAGAAAGCAGAGAAAAAGTGTCCCCTGCAACCCGTTCCCTTGGTGCTAGATGAACGAACGTCTCTCCACTTGCTCAGTTCTGAGAGATAAGTGTGTGTGAAAGCCGTCCTTCACCTAGCTTGTTGGGAACACAAAGTTTCTTTTCAGTTGCAAACTCCATTCCATACATATATATGGGGAGGTACCAGCTCCAACTCGGTTTTACAGTGAAAACTGCAGGAACTTCAAACCGACACTAGGAAACATACTGAGGAAGCAGAGAAAAAGTGTCTCCTGCAACCCGTTCCCTTGGTGCTAGATGAACGAACGTCTCTCCACTTGCTCAGTTCTGAGAGATATGTGCGTGTGAAAGCCGTCCTTCACCTAGCTTGTTGGGAACACAAAGTTTCTTTTCAGTTGCAAACTCCATTCCATACATATATATGGGGAGGTACTAGCTCCAACTCGGTTTGACAGTGAAAACTGCAGGAAGTTCAAACCGGCACTAGGAAACAGACTGAGAAAGCAGAGAAAAAGTGTCTCCTGCAACCCGTTCCCTTGGTGCTAGATGAACGAACGTCTCTCCACTTGCTCTGTTCTGAGAGATAAGTGTGTGTGAAAGCCGTCCTTCACCTAGCTTGTTGGGAACACAAAGTTTCTTTTCAGTTGCAAACTCCATTCCATACATATATATGGGGAGGTACTAGCTCCAACTCGGTTTGACAGTGAAAACTGCAGGAACTTCAAACCGGCACTAGGAAACAGACTGAGAAAGCAGAGAAAAAGTGTCTCCTGCAACCCGTTCCCTTGTTGCTAGATGAACGAACGTCTCTCCACTTGCTCAGTTCTGAGAGATAAGTGTGTGTGAAAGCCGTCCTTCACCTAGCTTGTTGGGAACACAAAGTTTCTTTTCAGTTGCAAACTCCATTCCATACAAATATATGGGGAGGTACTAGCTCCAACTCGGTTTTACAGTGAAAACTGCAGGAACTTCAAACCGGCACTAGGAAACAGACTGAGAAAGCAGAGAAAAAGTGTCTCATGCAACCCGTTCCCTTGGTGCTAGATGAACGAACGTCTCTCCACTTGCTCAGTTCTGAGAGATATGTGCGTGTGAAAGCCGTCCTTCACCTAGCTTGTTGGGAACACAAAGTTTCTTTTCAGTTGCAAACTCCATTCCATACATATATATGGGGAGGTACTAGCTCCAACTCGGTTTGACAGTGAAAACTGCAGGAAGTTCAAACCGGCACTAGGAAACAGACTGAGAAAGCAGAGAAAAAGTGTCTCCTGCAACCCGTTCCCTTGGTGCTAGATGAACGAACGTCTCTCCACTTGCTCTGTTCTGAGAGATAAGTGTGTGTGAAAGCCGTCCTTCACCTAGCTTGTTGGGAACACAAAGTTTCTTTTCAGTTGCAAACTCCATTCCATACATATATATGGGGAAGTACTAGCTCCAACTCGGTTTGACAGTGAAAACTGCAGGAACATCAAACCGGCACTAGGAAACAGACTGAGAAAGCAGAGAAAAAGTGTCTCTTGCAACACGTTCCCTTGGTGCTAGATGAACGAACGTCTCTCCACTTGCTCTGTTCTGAGAGATGTGTGTGTGAAAGCCGTCCTTCACCTAGCTTGTTGGGAACACAAAGTTTCTTTTCAGTTGCAAACTCCATTCCATACATATATATGGGGAGGTAGAAGCTCCAACTCGGTTTTACAGTGAAAACTGCAGGAACTTCAAACCGGCACTACGAAACAGACTGAGAAAGCAGAGAAAATGTGTCCCCTGCAACCCTTTCCCTTGGTGCTAGATGAACGAACGTCTCTCCACTTGCTCAGTTCTGAGAGATAAGTGTGTGTGAAAGCCGTCCTTCACCTAGCTTGTTGGGATCACAAAGTTTCTTTTCAGTTGCAAACTCCATTCCATACATATATATGGGGAGGTACTAGCTCCAACTCGGTTTGACAGTGAAAACTGCAAGAACATCAAACCGGCACTAGGAAACAGACTGAGAAAGCAGAGAAAAAGTGTCTCCTGCAACCCGTTCCCTTGTTGCTAGATGAACGAACGTCTCTCCACTTGCTCAGTTCTGAGAGATAAGTGTGTGTGAAAGCCGTACTTCACCTAGCTTGTTGGGAACACAGAGTTTCTTTTCAGTTGCAAACTCCATTCCATACATATATATGGGGAGGTAGAAGCTCCAACACTGTTTTACAGTGAAAACTGCAGGAACTTCAAACCGGCACTTGGAAACAGACTGAGAAAGCAGAGAAAAAGTGTCTCCTGCAACCCGTTCCCTTGGTGCTAGATTAACGAATGTCTCTCCACTTGCTCTGTTCTGAGAGATAAGTGTGTGTGAAAGCCGTCCTTCACCTAGCTTGTTGGGAACACAAAGTTTCTTTTCAGTTGCAAACTCCATTCCATACATATATATGGGGATTTAGAAGCTCCAACTCGGTTTT
Organism: Camelus dromedarius; assembly: GCF_036321535.1. Taxonomy (NCBI): domain Eukaryota; kingdom Metazoa; phylum Chordata; class Mammalia; order Artiodactyla; family Camelidae; genus Camelus; species Camelus dromedarius. The sequence goes on from NW_026989830.1 coordinate 740,247, forward strand.
ACAGTGAAAACTGCAGGAACATCAAACCGGCAGTAGGAAACAGACTGAGAAAGCAGGGAAAAAGTGTCCCCTGCAACCCGTTCCCTTGGTGCTAGATGAACGAACGTCTCTCCACTTGCTCAGTTCTGAGAGATAAGTGTGTGTGAAAGCCGTACTTCACCTAGCTTGTTGGGAACACAAAGTTTCTTTTCAGTTGCAAACTCCATTCCATACATATATATGGGGAGGTAGAAGCTCCAACTCGGTTTTACAGTGAAAACTGCAGGAACTTCAAACCGGCACTTGGAAACAGACTGAGGAAGCAGAGAAAAAGTGTCTCCTGCAACCCGTTCCCTTGGTGCTAGATGAACGAACGTCTCTCCACTTGCTCAGTTTTGAGAGTTAAGTGTGTGTGAAAGCCGTACTTCAGCTAGATTGTTGGGAACACAAAGTTTCTTTTCAGTTGCAAACTCCATTCCATACATATATATGGGGAGGTACTAGCTCCAACTCGGTTTGACAGTGAAAACTGCAGGAACTTCTAACCGGCACTAGGAAACACACTGAGAAAGCAGAGAAAAAGTGTCTCCTGCAACCCATTCCCTTGGTGCTAGATGAACGAACGTCTCTCCAATTGCTCTGTTCTGAGAGATAAGTGTGTGTGAAAGCCGTACTTCACCTAGCTTTTTGGGAACACAGAGTTTCTTTTCAGTTGCAAACTCCATTCCATACATATATATGGGGAGGTAGAAGCTCCAACTCGGTTTTACAGTGAAAACTGCAGGAACTTCAAACCGGCACTAGGAAACAGACTGAGAAAGCAGAGAAAAAGTGTCCCCTGCAACCCGTTCCCTTGGTGCTAGATGAACGAACGTCTCTCCACTTGCTCAGTTCTGAGAGATAAGTGTGTGTGAAAGCCGTCCTTCACCTAGCTTGTTGGGAACACAAAGTTTCTTTTCAGTTGCAAACTCCATTCCATACATATATATGGGGAGGTACAAGCTCCAACTCGGTTTTACAGTGAAAACTGCAGGAACTTCAAACCGGCACTAGGAAACAGGCTGAGAAAGCAGAGAAAAAGTGTCTCCTGCAACCCGTTCCCTTGGTGCTAGATGAACGAACGTCTCTCCACTTGCTCAGTTCTGAGAGATAAGTGTGTGTGAAAGCCGTCCTTCACCTAGCTTGTTGGGAACACAAAGTTTCTTTTCAGTTGCAAACTCCATTCCATACATATATATGGGGAGGTAGAAGCTCCAACTCGGTTTTACAGTGAAAACTGCAGGAACTTCAAACCGGCACTAGGAAACAGACTGAGAAAGCAGAGAAAAAGTGTCTCCTGCAACCCGTTCCCTTGGTGCTAGATGAACGAACGTCTCTCCACTTGCTCAGTTCTGAGAGATAAGTGTGTGTGAAAGCCGTCCTTCACCTAGCTTGTTGGGAACACAAAGTTTCTTTTCAGTTGCAAACTCCATTCCATACATATATATGGGGAGGTACTAGCTCCAACTCGGTTTGACAGTGAAAACTGCAGGAACTTCAAACCGGCACTAGGAAACAGACTGAGAAAGCAGAGAAAAAGTGTCTCCTGCAACACGTTCCCTTGTTGCTAGATGAACGAACGTCTCTCCACTTGCTCAGTTCTGAGAGATAAGTGTGTGTGAAAGCCGTCCTTCACCTAGCTTGTTGGGAACACAAAGTTTCTTTTCAGTTGCAAACTCCATTCCATACATATATATGGGGAGGTACTAGCTCCAACTCGGTTTAACAGTGAAAACTGCAGGAACTTCAAACCGGCACTAGGAAACAGACAGAGAAAGCAGAGAAAAAGTGTCTCGTGCAACCCGTTCCCTTGGTGCTAGATGAACGAACGTCTCTCCACTTGCTCTGTTCTGATAGATAAGTGTGTGTGAAAGCCGTCCTTCAACTTGCTTGTTGGGAACACGAAGTTTCTTTTCAGTTGCAAACTCCATTCCATACATATATATGGGGAGGTACTAGCTCCAACTCGGTTTGACAGTGAAAACTGCAGGAACTTCAAACCGGCACTAGGAAACAGACTGAGAAAGCAGAGAAAAAGTGTCTCCTGCAACCCGTTCCCTTGGTGCTAGATTAACGAACGTCTCTCCACTTGCTCTGTTCTGAGAGATAAGTGTGTGTGAAAGCCGTCCTTCACCTAGCTTGTTGGGAACACAAAGTTTCTTTTCAGTTGCAAACTCCATTCCATACATATATATGGGGAGGTGCTAGCTCCAACTCGGTTCGACAGTGAAAACTGCAGGAACTTCAAACCGGCACTAGGAAACAGACTGAGAAAGCAGAGAAAAAGTGTCTCCTGCAACCCGTTCCCCTGGTGCTAGATGAACGAAAGTCTCTCCACTTGCTCAGTTCTGAGAGATAAGTGTGTGTGAAAGCCGTACTTCACCTAGCTTGTTGGGAACACAAAGATTCTTTTCAGTTGCAAACTCCATTCCATACATATATATGGGGAGGTACTAGCTCCAACTCGGTTTTACAGTGAAAACTGCAGGAACTTCAAACCGGCACTAGGAAACAGACTGAGAAACAGAGAAAAAGTGTCTCATGCAACCCGTTCCCTTGGTGCTAGATGAACGAACGTCTCTCCACTTGCTCAGTTCTGAGAGATAAGTGTGTGTGAAAGCCGTCCTTCACCTAGCTTGTTGGGAACACAAAGTTTCTTTTCAGTTGCAAACTCCATTCCATACATATATATGGGGAGGTAGAATCTCCAACTCGGTTTTACAGTGAAAACTGCAGGAACTTCAAACCGGCACTAGGAAACAGACTGAGAAAGCAGAGAAAAAGTGTCCCCTGCAACCCGTTCCCTTGGTGCTAGATGAACGAACGTCTCTCCACTTGCTCAGTTCTGAGAGATAAGTGTGTGTGAAAGCCGTCCTTCACCTAGCTTGTTGGGAACACAAAGTTTCTTTTCAGTTGCAAACTCCATTCCATACATATATATGGGGAGGTACCAGCTCCAACTCGGTTTTACAGTGAAAACTGCAGGAACTTCAAACCGACACTAGGAAACATACTGAGGAAGCAGAGAAAAAGTGTCTCCTGCAACCCGTTCCCTTGGTGCTAGATGAACGAACGTCTCTCCACTTGCTCAGTTCTGAGAGATATGTGCGTGTGAAAGCCGTCCTTCACCTAGCTTGTTGGGAACACAAAGTTTCTTTTCAGTTGCAAACTCCATTCCATACATATATATGGGGAGGTACTAGCTCCAACTCGGTTTGACAGTGAAAACTGCAGGAAGTTCAAACCGGCACTAGGAAACAGACTGAGAAAGCAGAGAAAAAGTGTCTCCTGCAACCCGTTCCCTTGGTGCTAGATGAACGAACGTCTCTCCACTTGCTCTGTTCTGAGAGATAAGTGTGTGTGAAAGCCGTCCTTCACCTAGCTTGTTGGGAACACAAAGTTTCTTTTCAGTTGCAAACTCCATTCCATACATATATATGGGGAGGTACTAGCTCCAACTCGGTTTGACAGTGAAAACTGCAGGAACTTCAAACCGGCACTAGGAAACAGACTGAGAAAGCAGAGAAAAAGTGTCTCCTGCAACCCGTTCCCTTGTTGCTAGATGAACGAACGTCTCTCCACTTGCTCAGTTCTGAGAGATAAGTGTGTGTGAAAGCCGTCCTTCACCTAGCTTGTTGGGAACACAAAGTTTCTTTTCAGTTGCAAACTCCATTCCATACAAATATATGGGGAGGTACTAGCTCCAACTCGGTTTTACAGTGAAAACTGCAGGAACTTCAAACCGGCACTAGGAAACAGAGTGAGAAAGCAGAGAAAAAGTGTCTCATGCAACCCGTTCCCTTGGTGCTAGATGAACGAACGTCTCTCCACTTGCTCAGTTCTGAGAGATATGTGCGTGTGAAAGCCGTCCTTCACCTAGCTTGTTGGGAACACAAAGTTTCTTTTCAGTTGCAAACTCCATTCCATACATATATATGGGGAGGTACTAGCTCCAACTCGGTTTGACAGTGAAAACTGCAGGAAGTTCAAACCGGCACTAGGAAACAGACTGAGAAAGCAGAGAAAAAGTGTCTCCTGCAACCCGTTCCCTTGGTGCTAGATGAACGAACGTCTCTCCACTTGCTCTGTTCTGAGAGATAAGTGTGTGTGAAAGCCGTCCTTCACCTAGCTTGTTGGGAACACAAAGTTTCTTTTCAGTTGCAAACTCCATTCCATACATATATATGGGGAGGTACTAGCTCCAACTCGGTTTGACAGTGAAAACTGCAGGAACTTCAAACCGGCACTAGGAAACAGACTGAGAAAGCAGAGAAAAAGTGTCTCCTGCAACCCGTTCCCTTGTTGCTAGATGAACGAACGTCTCTCCACTTGCTCAGTTCTGAGAGATAAGTGTGTGTGAAAGCCGTCCTTCACCTAGCTTGTTGGGAACACAAAGTTTCTTTTCAGTTGCAAACTCCATTCCATACAAATATATGGGGAGGTACTAGCTCCAACTCGGTTTTACAGTGAAAACTGCAGGAACTTCAAACCGGCACTAGGAAACAGACTGAGAAAGCAGAGAAAAAGTGTCTCATGCAACCCGTTCCCTTGGTGCTAGATGAACGAACGTCTCTCCACTTGCTCAGTTCTGAGAGATAAGTGTGTGTGAAAGCCGTCCTTCACCTAGCTTGTTGGGAACACAAAGTTTCTTTTCAGTTGCAAACTCCATTCCATACATATATATGGGGAGGTACTAGCTCCAACTCGGTTTGACAGTGAAAACTGCAAGAACTTCAAACCGGCACTAGGAAACAGACTGAGAAAGCAGAGAAAAAGTGTCTCCTGCAACCCGTTCCCTTGGTGCTAGATGAACGAACGTCTCTCCACTTGCTCTGTTCTGAGAGATAAGTGTGTGTGAAAGCCGTCCTTCACCTAGCTTTTTGGGAACACAAAGTTTCTTTTCAGTTGCAAACTCCATTCCATACATATATATGGGGAGGTACAAGCTCCAACTCGGTTTGACAGTGAAAACTGCAGGAACTTCAAACCGGCACTAGGAAACAGACTGAGAAAGCAGAGAAAAAGTGTCTCCTGCAACCCGTTCCCTTGTTGCTAGATGAACGAAAGTCTCTCCACTTGCTCAGTTCTGAGAGATAAGTGTGTGTGAAAGCCGTCCTTCACCTAGCTTTTTGGGAACACAAAGTTTCTTTTCAGTTGCAAACTCCATTCCATACATATATATGGGGAGGTACTAGCTCCAACTCGGTTTGACAGTGAAAACTGCAGGAACTTCAAACCGGCACTAGGAAACAGACAGAGAAAGCAGAGAAAAAGTGTCTCCTGCAACCCGTTCCCTTGGTGCTAGATGAACGAACGTCTCTCCACTTGCTCTGTTCTGAGAGATAAGTGTGTGTGAAAGCCGTCCTTCAACTTGCTTGTTGGGAACACGAAGTTTCTTTTCAGTTGCAAACTCCATTCCATACATATATATGGGGAGGTACTAGCTCCAACTCGGTTTGACAGTGAAAACTGCAGGAACTTCAAACCGGCACTAGGAAACAGACTGAGAAAGCAGAGAAAAAGTGTCTCCTGCAACCCGTTCCCTTGGTGCTAGATTAACGAACGTCTCTCCACTTGCTCTGTTCTGAGAGATAAGTGTGTGTGAAAGCCGTCCTTCACCTAGCTTGTTGGGAACACAAAGTTTCTTTTCAGTTGCAAACTCCATTCCATACATATATATGGGGAGGTGCTAGCTCCAACTCGGTTCGACAGTGAAAACTGCAGGAACTTCAAACCGGCACTAGGAAACAGACTGAGAAAGCAGAGAAAAAGTGTCCCCTGCAACCCGTTCCCCTGGTGCTAGATGAACGAACGTCTCTCCACTTGCTCAGTTCTGAGAGATAAGTGTGTGTGAAAGCCGTACTTCACCTAGCTTGTTGGGAACACAAAGTTTCTTTTCAGTTGCAAACTCCATTCCATACATATATATGGGGAGGTACTAGCTCCAACTCGGTTTGACAGTGAAAACTGCAGGAACTTCTAACCGGCACTAGGAAACAGACTGAGAAAGCAGAGAAAAAGTGTCTCCTGCAACCCGTACCCTTGGTGCTAGATGAACGAACGTCTCTCCACTTGCTCTGTTCTGAGAGATAAGTGTGTGTGAAAGCCGTCCTTCACCTAGCTTGTTGGGAACACAGAGTTTTTTTCAGTTGCAAACTCCATTCCATACATATATATGGGGAGGTAGAAGCTCCAACTCGGTTTTACAGTGAAAACTGCAGGAACTTCAAACCAGCACTAGGAAACAGACTGAGAAAGCAGAGAAAAAGTGTCTCCTGCAACCCGTTCCCTTGGTGCTACATGAAAGAACGTCTCTCCACTTGCTCAGTTCTGAGAGATAAGTGTGTGTGAAAGCCGTCCTTCACCTAGCTTTTTGGGAACACAAAGTTTCTTTTCAGTTGCCAACTCAATTCCATACATATATATTGGGAGGTACTAGCTCCAACTCGGTTTGACAGTGAAAACTGCAGGAACTTCAAATCGGCACTAGGAAACAGACTGAGAAAGCAGAGAAAAAGTGTCTCCGGAAACCCGTTCCCTTTGTGCTACATGAACGAACGTCTCTCCACTTGCTCAGTTCTGAGAGATTAGTGTGTGTGAAAGCCGTCCTTCACCTAGCTTGTTGGGAACACAAAGATTCTTTTCAGTTGCAAACTCCATTCCATACATATATATGGGGAGTTACTAGCTCCAACTCGGTTTTACAGTGAAAACTGCAGGAACTTCAAACCGGCACTAGGAAACAGACTGAGAAAGCAGAGAAAAAGTGTCTCATGCAACCCGTTCCCTTGGTGCTAGATGAACGAACGTCTCTCCACTTGCTCAGTTCTGAGAGATAAGTGTGTGTGAAAGCCGTCCTTCACCTAGCTTGTTGGGAACACAAAGTTTCTTTTCAGTTGCAAACTCTATTCCATACATATATATGGGGAGGTAGAATCTCCAACACGGTTTTACAGTGAAAACTGCAGGAACTTCAAACCGGCACTAGGAAACAGACTGAGAAAGCAGAGAAAAAGTGTCCCCTGCAACCCGTTCCCTTGGTGCTAGATGAACGAACGTCTCTCCACTTGCTCAGTTCTGAGAGATAAGTGTGTGTGAAAGCCGTCCTTCACCTAGCTTGTTGGGAACACAAAGTTTCTTTTCAGTTGCAAACTCCATTCCATACATATATATGGGGAGGTACCAGCTCCAACTCGGTTTTACAGTGAAAACTGCAGGAACTTCAAACCGGCACTAGGAAACAGACTGAGAAAGCAGAGAAAAAGTGTCCCCTGCAACCCGTTCCCTTGGTGCTAGATGAACGAACGTCTCTCCCCTTGCTCAGTTCTGAGAGATAAGTGTGTGTGAAAGCCGTCCTTCACCTAGCTTGTTGGGAACACAAAGTTTCTTTTCAGTTGCAAACTCCATTCCATACATATATATGGGGAGGTACTAGCTCCAACTCGGTTTGACAGTGAAAACTGCAGGAACTTCAAACCGGCACTAGGAAACAGACTGAGAAAGCAGAGAAAAAGTGTCTCCTGCAACCCGTTCCCTTGGTGCTAGATGAACGAACGTCTCTCCACTTGCTCTGTTCTGAGAGATAAGTGTGTGTGAAAGCCGTCCTTCACCTAGCTTGTTGGGAACACAAAGTTTCTTTTCAGTTGCAAACTCCATTCCATACATATATATGGGGAGGTAGAATCTCCAACTCGGTTTTACAGTGAAAACTGCAGGAACTTCAAACCGGCACTAGGAAACAGACTGAGAAAGCAGATAAAAAGTGTCCCCTGCAACCCGTTCCCTTGGTGCTAGATGAAAGAACGTCTTTCCTCTTGCTCAGTTCTGAGAGTTAAGTGTGTGTGAAAGCCGTCCTTCACCTGGCTTGTTGGGAACACAAAGTTTCTTTTCAGTTGCAAACTCCATTCCATACATATATATGGGGAGGTACTAGCTCCAACTCGGTTTGACAGTGAAAACTGCAGGAACTTCAAACCGGCACTAGGAAACAGACTGAGAAAGCAGAGAAAAAGTGTCTCCTGCAACCCGTTCCCTTGGTGCTAGATGAACGAAAGTCTCTCCACTTGCTCTGTTCTGAGAGATAAGTGTGTGTGAAAGCCGTCCTTCACCTAGCTTGTTGGGAACACAAAGTTTCTTTTCAGTTGCAAACTCCATTCCATACATATATATGGGGAGGTACTAGCTCCAACTCGGTTTGACAGTGAAAACTGCAGGAACTTCAAACCGGCACTAGGAAACAGACTGAGAAAGCAGAGAAAAAGTGTCTCTTGCAACCCGTTCCCTTGGTGCTAGATGAACGAACGTCTCTCCACTTGCTCTGTTCTGAGAGATAAGTGTGTGTGAAAGCCGTCCTTCACCTAGCTTGTTGGGAACACAAAGTTTCTTTTCAGTTGCAAACTCCATTCCATACATATATATGGGGAGGTACTAGCTCCAACTCGGTTTGACAGTGAAAACTGCAGGAACTTCAAACCGGCACTAGGAAACAGACTGAGAAAGCAGAGAAAAAGTGTCTCCTGCAACCCGTTCCCTTGTTGCTAGATGAACGAAAGTCTCTCCACTTGCTATGTTCTGAGAGATAAGTGTGTGTGAAAGCCGTCCTTCACCTAGCTTGTTGGAAACACATAGTTTCTTTTCAGTTGCAAACTCCATTCCATACATATATATGGGGAGGTAGAAGCTCCAACTCGGTTTTACAGTGAAAACTGCAGGAACTTTAAACCGGCACTAGGAAACAGACTGAGAAAGCAGAGAAAAAGTGTCCCCTGCAACCCGTTCCCCTGGTGCTAGATGAACGAACGTCTCTCCACTTGCTCAGTTCTGAGAGATAAGTGTGTGTGAAAGCCGTACTTCACCTAGCTTGTTGGGAACACAAAGTTTCTTTTCAGTTGCAAACTCCATTCCATACATATATATGGGGAGGTACTAGCTCCAACTCGGTTTGACAGTGAAAACTGCAGGAACTTCTAACCGGCACTAGGAAACAGACTGAGAAAGCAGAGAAAAATTGTCTCCTGCAACCCGTACCCTTGGTGCTAGATGAACGAACGTCTCTCCACTTGCTCTGTTCTGAGAGATAAGTGTGTGTGAAAGCCGTCCTTCACCTAGCTTGTTGGGAACACAGAGTTTCTTTTCAGTTGCAAACTCCATTCCATACATATATATGGGGAGGTAGAAGCTCCAACTCGGTTTTACAGTGAAAACTGCAGGAACTTCAAACCAGCACTAGGAAACATACTGAGAAAGCAGAGAAAAAGTGTCTCCTGCAACCCGTTCCCTTGGTGCTACATGAAAGAACGTCTCTCCACTTGCTCAGTTCTGAGAGATAAGTGTGTGTGAAAGCCGTCCTTCACCTAGCTTATTGGGAACACAAAGTTTCTTTTCAGTTGCCAACTCAATTCCATACATATATATTGGGAGGTACTAGCTCCAACTCGGTTTGACAGTGAAAACTGCAGGAACTTCAAATCGGCACTAGGAAACAGACTGAGAAAGCAGAGAAAAAGTGTCACCGGAAACCCGTTCCCTTTGTGCTACATGAACGAACGTCTCTCCACTTGCTCAGTTCTGAGAGATTAGTGTGTGTGAAAGCCGTCCTTCACCTAGCTTGTTGGGAACACAAAGATTCTTTTCAGTTGCAAACTCCATTCCATACATATATATGGGGAGGTACTAGCTCCAACTCGGTTTTACAGTGAAAACTGCAGGAACTTCAAACCGGCACTAGGAAACAGACTGAGAAAGCAGAGAAAAAGTGTCTCATGCAACCCGTTCCCTTGGTGCTAGATGAACGAACGTCTCTCCACTTGCTCAGTTCTGAGAGATAAGTGTGTGTGAAAGCCGTCCTTCACCTAGCTTGTTGGGAACACAAAGTTTCTTTTCAGTTGCAAACTCTATTCCATACATATATATGGGGAGGTAGAATCTCCAACTCGGTTTTACAGTGAAAACTGCAGGAACTTCAAACCGGCACTAGGAAACAGACTGAGAAAGCAGAGAAAAAGTGTCCCCTGCAACCCGTTCCCTTGGTGCTAGATGAACGAACGTCTCTCCACTTGCTCAGTTCTGAGAGATAAGTGTGTGTGAAAGCCGTCCTTCACCTAGCTTGTTGGGAACACAAAGTTTCTTTTCAGTTGCAAACTCCATTCCATACATATATATGGGGAGGTACCAGCTCCAACTCGGTTTTACAGTGAAAACTGCAGGAACTTCAAACCGGCACTAGGAAACAGACTGAGAAAGCAGAGAAAAAGTGTCCCCTGCAACCCGTTCCCTTGGTGCTAGATGAACGAACGTCTCTCCACTTGCTCAGTTCTGAGAGATAAGTGTGTGTGAAAGCCGTCCTTCACCTGGCTTGTTGGGAACACAAAGTTTCTTTTCAGTTGCAAACTCCATTCCATACATATATATGGGGAGGTACTAGCTCCAACTCGGTTTGACAGTGAAAACTGCAGGAACTTCAAACCGGCACTAGGAAACAGACTGAGAAAGCAGAGAAAAAGTGTCTCCTGCAACCCGTTCCCTTGGTGCTAGATGAACGAACGTCTCTCCACTTGCTCTGTTCTGAGAGATAAGTGTGTGTGAAAGCCGTCCTTCACCTAGCTTGTTGGGAACACAAAGTTTCTTTTCAGTTGCAAACTCCATTCCATACATATATATGGGGAGGTAGAATCTCCAACTCGGTTTTAGAGTGAAAACTGCAGGAACTTCAAACCGGCACTAGGAAACAGACTGAGAAAGCAGATAAAAAGTGTCCCCTGCAACCCGTTCCCTTGGTGCTAGATGAAAGAACGTCTTTCCTCTTGCTCAGTTCTGAGAGTTAAGTGTGTGTGAAAGCCGTCCTTCACCTGGCTTGTTGGGAACACAAAGTTTCTTTTCAGTTGCAAACTCCATTCCATACATATATATGGGGAGGTACTAGCTCCAACTCGGTTTGACAGTGAAAACTGCAGGAACTTCAAACCGGCACTAGGAAACAGACTGAGAAAGCAGAGAAAAAGTGTCTCCTGCAACCCGTTCCCTTGGTGCTAGATGAACGAACGTCTCTCCACTTGCTCTGTTCTGAGAGATAAGTGTGTGTGAAAGCCGTCCTTCACCTAGCTTGTTGGGAACACAAAGTTTCTTTTCAGTTGCAAACTCCATTCCATACATATATATGGGGAGGTACTAGCTCCAACTCGGTTTGACAGTGAAAACTGCAGGAACTTCAAACCGGCACTAGGAAACAGACTGAGAAAGCAGAGAAAAAGTGTCTCTTGCAACCCGTTCCCTTGGTGCTAGATGAACGAACGTCTCTCCACTTGCTCTGTTCTGAGAGATAAGTGTGTGTGAATGCCGTCCTTCAACTAGCTTGTTGGGAACACAAAGTTTCTTTTCAGTTGCAAACTCCATTCCATACATATATATGGGGAGGTACTAGCTCCAACTCGGTTTGACAGTGAAAACTGCAGGAACTTCAAACCGGCACTAGGAAACAGACTGAGAAAGCAGAGAAAAAGTGTCTCCTGCAACCCGTTCCCTTGGTGCTAGATGAACGAACGTCTCTCCACTTGCTCTGTTCTGAGAGATAAGTGTTTGTGAAAGCCGTCCTTCACCTAGCTTGTTGGGAACACAAAGTTTCTTTTCAGTTGCAAACTCCATTCCATACATATATATGGGGAGGTACTAGCTCCAACTCGGTTTGACAGTGAAAACTGCAGGAACTTCAAACCGGCACTAGGAAACAGACTGAGAAAGCAGAGAAAAAGTGTCTCCTGCAACCCGTTCCCTTGTTGCTAGATGAACGAACGTCTCTCCACTTGCTCAGTTCTGAGAGATAAGTGTGTGTGAAAGCCGTCCTTCACCTAGCTTGTTGGGAACACAAAGTTTCTTTTCAGTTGCAAACTCCATTCCATACATATATATGGGGAGGTACTAGCTCCAACTCGGTTTTACAGTGAAAACTGCAGGAACTTCAAACCGGCACTAGGAAACAGACTGAGAAAGCAGAGAAAAAGTGTCTCATGCAACCCGTTCCCTTGGTGCTAGATGAACGAACATCTCTCCACTTGCTCAGTTCTGAGAGATAAGTGTGTGTGAAAGCCGTCCTTCACCTAGCTTGTTGGGAACACAAAGTTTCTTTTCAGTTGCAAACTCCATTCCATACATATATATGGGGAGGTACTAGCTCCAACTCGGTTTGACAGTGAAAACTGCAGGAACTTCAAACCGGCACTAGGAAACAGACAGAGAAAGCAGAGAAAAAGTGTCTCCTGCAACCCGTTCCCTTGGTGCTAGATGAACGAACGTCTCTCCACTTACTCTGTTCTGAGAGATAAGTGTGTGTGAAAGCCGTCCTTCACCTAGCTTGTTGGGAACACAAAGTTTCTTTTCAGTTGCAAACTCCATTCCATACATATATATGGGGAGGTAGAATCTCCAACTCGGTTTTACAGTGAAAACTGCAGGAACTTCAAACCGGCACTAGGAAACAGACTGAGAAAGCAGAGAAAAAGTGTCCCCTGCAACCCGTTCCCTTGGTGCTAGATGAACGAACGTCTTTCCACTTGCTCAGTTCTGAGAGATAAGTGTGTGTGAAAGCCGTCCTTCACTTAGCTTGTTGGGAACACAAAGTTTCTTTTCAGTTGCAAACTCCATTCCATACATATATATGGGGAGGTACAAGCTCCAACTCGGTTTTACAGTGAAAACTGCAGGAACTTCAAACCGGCACTAGGAAACAGACTGAGGAAGCAGAGAAAAAGTGTCTCCTGCAACACGTTCCCTTGGTGCTAGATGAACGAACGTCTCTCCACTTGCTCTGTTCTGAGAGATAAGTGTGTGTGAAAGCCGTCCTTCACCTAGCTTGTTGGGAACACAGAGTTTCTTTTCAGTTGCAAACTCCATTCCATACATATATATGGGGAGGTACTAGCTCCAACACGGTTTGACAGTGAAAACTGCAGGAACTTCAAACCGGCACTAGGAAACAGACTGAGAAAGCAGAGAAAAAGTGTCTCATGCAACCCGTTCCCTTGGTGCTAGATGAACGAAAGTCTCTCCACTTGCTATGTTCTGAGAGATAAGTGTGTGTGAAAGCCGTCCTTCACCTAGCTTGTTGGGAACACATAGTTTCTTTTCAGTTACAAACTCCATTCCATACATATATATGGGGAGGTAGAAGCTCCAACTCGGTTTTACAGTGAAAACTGCAGGAACTTTAAACCGGCACTAGGAAACAGACTGAGAAAGCAGAGAAAAAGTGTCTCCTGCAACCCGTTCCCTTGGTGCTAGATGAACGAACGTCTCTCCACTTGCTCTGTTCTGAGAGATAAGTGTGTGTGAAAGCCGTCCTTCACCTAGCTTGTTGGGAACACAAAGTTTCTTTTCAGTTGCAAACTCCATTCCATACATATATATGGGGAGGTACTAGCTCCAACACGTTTTGACAGTGAAAACTGCAGGAACTTCAAACCGGCACTAGGAAACAGACTGAGAAAGCAGAGAAAAAGTGTCTCCTGCAACCCGTTCCCTTGTTGCTAGATGAACGAACGTCTCTCCACTTGCTCAGTTCTGAGAGATAAGTGTGTGTGAAAGCCGTCCTTCACCTAGCTTGTTGGGAACACAAAGTTTCTTTTCAGTTGCAAACTCCATTCCATACATATATATGGGGAGGTACTAGCTCCAACTCGGTTTTACAGTGAAAACTGCAGGAACTTCAAACCGGCACTAGGAAACAGACTGAGAAAGCAGAGAAAAAGTGTCTCATGCAACCCGTTCCCTTGGTGCTAGATGAACGAACGTCTCTCCACTTGCTCTGTTCTGAGAGATAAGTGTGTGTGAAAGCCGTCCTTCACCTAGCTTGTTGGGAACACAAAGTTTCTTTTCAGTTGCAAACTCCATTCCATACATATATATGGGGAGGTAGAATCTCCAACTCGGTTTTACAGTGAAAACTGCAGGAACTTCTAACCGGCACTAGGAAACAGACTGAGAATGTAGAGAAAAAGTGTCCCCTGCAACCCGTTCCCTTGGTGCTAGATGAACGAACGTCTCTCCACTTGCTCAGTTCTGAGAGATAAGTGTGTGTGAAAGCCGTCCTTCACCTAGCTTGTTGGGAACACAAAGTTTCTTTTCAGTTGCAAACTCCATTCCATACATATATATGGGGAGGTACAAGCTCCAACTCGGTTTGACAGTGAAAACTGCAGGAACTTCAAACCGGCACTAGGAAACAGACTGAGGAAGCAGAGAAAAAGTGTCTCCTGCAACCCGTTCCCTTGGTGCTAGATGAACGAACGTCTCTCCACTTGCTCAGTTCTGAGAGATATGTGCGAGTAAAAGCCGTCCTTCACCTAGCTTTTTGGGAACACAAATTTTCTTTTCAGTTGCAAACTCCATTCCATACATATATATGGGGAGGTACTAGCTCCAAATCGGTTTGACAGTGAAAACTGCAGGAACTTCATACCGGCACTAGGAAACAGACTGAGAAAGCAGAGAAAAAGTGTCTCCTGCAACGCGTTCCCTTGGTGCTAGATGAACGAACGTCTCTCCACTTGCTCTGTTCTGAGAGATAAGTGTGTGTGAAAGCCGTCCTTCACCTAGCTTGTTGGGAACACAAAGTTTCTTTTCAGTTGCAAACTCCATTCCATACATATATATGGGGAGGTACTAGCTCCAACTCGGTTTTACAGTGAAAACTGCAGGAACTTCAAACCGGCACTAGGAAACAGACTGAGAATGCAGAGAAAAAGTGTCTCATGCAACCCGTTCCCTTGGTGCTAGATGAACGAACGTCTCTCCACTTGCTCTGTTCTGAGAGATAAGTGTGTGTGAAAGCCGTCCTTCACCTAGCTTGTTGGGAACACAAAGTTTCTTTTCAGTTGCAAACTCCATTCCATACATATATATGGGGAGGTACTAGCTCCAACACGTTTTGACAGTGAAAACTGCAGGAACTTCAAACCGGCACTAGGAAACAGACTGAGAAAGCAGAGAAAAAGTGTCTCCTGCAACCCGTTCCCTTGTTGCTAGATGAACGAACGTCTCTCCACTTGCTCAGTTCAGAGAGATAAGTGTGTGTGAAAGCCGTCCTTCACCTAGCTTGTTGGGAACACAAAGTTTCTTTTCAGTTGCAAACTCCATTCCATACATATATATGGGGAGGTACTAGCTCCAACTCGGTTTTACAGTGAAAACTGCAGGAACTTCAAACCGGCACTAGGAAACAGACTGAGAAAGCAGAGAAAAAGTGTCTCATGCAACCCGTTCCCTTGGTGCTAGATGAACGAACGTCTCTCCACTTGCTCTGTTCTGAGAGATAAGTGTGTGTGAAAGCCGTCCTTCACCTAGCTTGTTGGGAACACAAAGTTTCTTTTCAGTTGCAAACTCCATTCCATACATATATATGGGGAGGTAGAATCTCCAACTCGGTTTTACAGTGAAAACTGCAGGAACTTCTAACCGGCACTAGGAAACAGACTGAGAATGTAGAGAAAAAGTGTCCCCTGCAACCCGTTCCCTTGGTGCTAGATGAACGAACGTCTCTCCACTTGCTCAGTTCTGAGAGATAAGTGTGTGTGAAAGCCGTCCTTCACCTAGCTTGTTGGGAACACAAAGTTTCTTTTCAGTTGCAAACTCCATTCCATACATATATATGGGGAGGTACAAGCTCCAACTCGGTTTGACAGTGAAAACTGCAGGAACTTCAAACCGGCACTAGGAAACAGACTGAGGAAGCAGAGAAAAAGTGTCTCCTGCAACCCGTTCCCTTGGTGCTAGATGAACGAACGTCTCTCCACTTGCTCAGTTCTGAGAGATATGTGCGAGTAAAAGCCGTCCTTCACCTAGCTTTTTGGGAACACAAATTTTCTTTTCAGTTGCAAACTCCATTCCATACATATATATGGGGAGGTACTAGCTCCAAATCGGTTTGACAGTGAAAACTGCAGGAACTTCATACCGGCACTAGGAAACAGACTGAGAAAGCAGAGAAAAAGTGTCTCCTGCAACGCGTTCCCTTGGTGCTAGATGAACGAACGTCTCTCCACTTGCTCTGTTCTGAGAGATAAGTGTGTGTGAAAGCCGTCCTTCACCTAGCTTGTTGGGAACACAAAGTTTCTTTTCAGTTGCAAACTCCATTCCATACATATATATGGGGAGGTACTAGCTCCAAATCAGTTTGACAGTGAAAACTGCAGGAACATCAAACCGGCCCTAGGAAACAGACTGAGAAAGCAGAGAAAAATTTTCTCCTGCAACCCGTTCCCTTGGTGCTAGATGAACGAACGTCTCTCCACTTGCTCAGTTCTGAGAGATAAGTGTGTGTGAAAGCCGTCCTTAACATAGCTTGTTGGGAACACAAAGATTCTTTTCAGTTGCCAACTCAATTCCATACATATATATTGGGAGGTACTAGCTCCAACTCGGTTTGACAGTGAAAACTGCAGGAACTTCATACCGGCACTAGGAAACAGACTGAGAAAGCAGAGAAAAAGTGTCTCCGGCAACCCGTTCCCTTTGTGCTACATGAACGACCGTCTCTCTACTTGCTCAGTTCTGAGAGATAAGTGTGTGTGAAAGCCGTCCTTCACCTAGCTTGTTGGGAACACAAAGTTTCTTTTCAGTTGCAAACTCCATTCCATACATATATATGGGGAGGTACTAGCTCCAACTCGGTTTGACAGTGAAAACTGCAGGAACTTCAAACCGGCACTAGGAAACAGACTGAGAAAGCAGAGAAAAAGTGTCTCCTGCAACCCGTTCCCTTGTTGCTAGATGAACGAACGTCTCTCCACTTGCTCAGTTCTGAGAGATAAGTGTGTCTGAAAGCCGTCCTTCACCTCGCTTTTTGGGAACACAAAGTTTCTTTTCAGTTGCAAACTCCATTCCATACATATATATGGGGAGGTACTAGCTCCAACTCGTTTTGACAGTGAAAACTGCAGGAACTTCAAACCGGCACTAGGAAACAGACTGAGAAAGCAGAGAAAAAGTGTCTCCTGCAACCCGTTCCCTTGGTGCTAGATGAACGAACGTCTCTCCACTTGCTCTGTTCTGAGAGATAAGTGTGTGTGAAAGCCGTCCTTCACCTAGCTTGTTGGGAACACAAAGTTTCTTTTCAGTTGCAAACTCCATTCCATACATATATATGGGGAGGTACTAGCTCCAACTCGGTTTGACAGTGAAAACTGCAGGAACTTCAAACCGGCACTAGGAAACAGACTGAGAAAGCAGAGAAAAAGTGTCTCTTGCAACCCGTTCCCTTGGTGCTAGATGAACGAACGTCTCTCCACTTGCTCTGTTCTGAGAGATAAGTGTGTGTGAATGCCGTCCTTCAACTAGCTTGTTGGGAACACAAAGTTTCTTTTCAGTTGCAAACTCCATTCCATACATATATATGGGGAGGTACTAGCTCCAACTCGGTTTGACAGTGAAAACTGCAGGAACTTCAAACCGGCACTAGGAAACAGACTGAGAAAGCAGAGAAAAAGTGTCTCCTGCAACCCGTTCCCTTGGTGCTAGATGAACGAACGTCTCTCCACTTGCTCTGTTCTGAGAGATAAGTGTTTGTGAAAGCCGTCCTTCACCTAGCTTGTTGGGAACACAAAGTTTCTTTTCAGTTGCAAACTCCATTCCATACATATATATGGGGAGGTACTAGCTCCAACTCGGTTTGACAGTGAAAACTGCAGGAACTTCAAACCGGCACTAGGAAACAGACTGAGAAAGCAGAGAAAAAGTGTCTCCTGCAACCCGTTCCCTTGTTGCTAGATGAACGAACGTCTCTCCACTTGCTCAGTTCTGAGAGATAAGTGTGTGTGAAAGCCGTCCTTCACCTAGCTTGTTGGGAACACAAAGTTTCTTTTCAGTTGCAAACTCCATTCCATACATATATATGGGGAGGTACTAGCTCCAACTCGGTTTTACAGTGAAAACTGCAGGAACTTCAAACCGGCACTAGGAAACAGACTGAGAAAGCAGAGAAAAAGTGTCTCATGCAACCCGTTCCCTTGGTGCTAGATGAACGAACATCTCTCCACTTGCTCAGTTCTGAGAGATAAGTGTGTGTGAAAGCCGTCCTTCACCTAGCTTGTTGGGAACACAAAGTTTCTTTTCAGTTGCAAACTCCATTCCATACATATATATGGGGAGGTACTAGCTCCAACTCGGTTTGACAGTGAAAACTGCAGGAACTTCAAACCGGCACTAGGAAACAGACAGAGAAAGCAGAGAAAAAGTGTCTCCTGCAACCCGTTCCCTTGGTGCTAGATGAACGAACGTCTCTCCACTTGCTCTGTTCTGAGAGATAAGTGTGTGTGAAAGCCGTCCTTCACCTAGCTTGTTGGGAACACAAAGTTTCTTTTCAGTTGCAAACTCCATTCCATACATATATATGGGGAGGTAGAATCTCCAACTCGGTTTTACACTGAAAACTGCAGGAACTTCAAACCGGCACTAGGAAACAGACTGAGAAAGCAGAGAAAAAGTGTCCCCTGCAACCCGTTCCCTTGGTGCTAGATGAACGAACGTCTTTCCACTTGCTCAGTTCTGAGAGATAAGTGTGTGTGAAAGCCGTCCTTCACTTAGCTTGTTGGGAACACAAAGTTTCTTTTCAGTTGCAAACTCCATTCCATACATATATATGGGGAGGTACAAGCTCCAACTCGGTTTTACAGTGAAAACTGCAGGAACTTCAAACCGGCACTAGGAAACAGACTGAGGAAGCAGAGAAAAAGTGTCTCCTGCAACACGTTCCCTTGGTGCTAGATGAACGAACGTCTCTCCACTTGCTCTGTTCTGAGAAATAAGTGTGTGTGAAAGCCGTCCTTCACCTAGCTTGTTGGGAACACAGAGTTTCTTTTCAGTTGCAAACTCCATTCCATACATATATATGGGGAGGTACTAGCTCCAACTCGGTTTGACAGTGAAAACTGCAGGAACTTCAAACCGGCACTAGGAAACAGACTGAGAAAGCAGAGAAAAAGTGTCTCATGCAACCCGTTCCCTTGGTGCTAGATGAACGAAAGTCTCTCCACTTGCTATGTTCTGAGAGATAAGTGTGTGTGAAAGCCGTCCTTCACCTAGCTTGTTGGGAACACATAGTTTCTTTTCAGTTGCAAACTCCATTCCATACATATATATGGGGAGGTAGAAGCTCCAACTCGGTTTTACAGTGAAAACTGCAGGAACTTTAAACCGGCACTAGGAAACAGACTGAGAAAGCAGAGAAAAAGTGTCTCCTGCAACCCGTTCCCTTGGTGCTAGATGAACGAACGTCTCTCCACTTGCTCTGTTCTGAGAGATAAGTGTGTGTGAAAGCCGTCCTTCACCTAGCTTGTTGGGAACACAAAGTTTCTTTTCAGTTGCAAACTCCATTCCATACATATATATGGGGAGGTACTAGCTCCAACACGTTTTGACAGTGAAAACTGCAGGAACTTCAAACCGGCACTAGGAAACAGACTGAGAAAGCAGAGAAAAAGTGTCTCCTGCAACCCGTTCCCTTGTTGCTAGATGAACGAACGTCTCTCCACTTGCTCAGTTCTGAGAGATAAGTGTGTGTGAAAGCCGTCCTTCACCTAGCTTGTTGGGAACACAAAGTTTCTTTTCAGTTGCAAACTCCATTCCATACATATATATGGGGAGGTACTAGCTCCAACTCGGTTTTACAGTGAAAACTGCAGGAACTTCAAACCGGCACTAGGAAACAGACTGAGAAAGCAGAGAAAAAGTGTCTCATGCAACCCGTTCCCTTGGTGCTAGATGAACGAACGTCTCTCCACTTGCTCTGTTCTGAGAGATAAGTGTGTGTGAAAGCCGTCCTTCACCTAGCTTGTTGGGAACACAAAGTTTCTTTTCAGTTGCAAACTCCATTCCATACATATATATGGGGAGGTACTAGCTCCAACACGGTTTGACAGTGAAAACTGCAGGAACTTCAAACCGGCACTAGGAAACAGACTGAGAAAGCAGAGAAAAAGTGTCTCCTGCAACCCGTTCCCTTGGTGCTACTTGAACGAACGTCTCTTCACTTGCTCTGTTCTGAGAGATAAGTGTGTGTGAAAGCCGTCCTTCACCTAGCTTGTTGGGAACACAAAGTTTCTTTTCAGTTGCAAACTCCATTCCATACATATATATGGGGAGGTACTAGCTCCAACTCGGTTTTACAGTGAAAACTGCAGGAACTTCAAACCGGCACTAGGAAACAGACTGAGAAAGCAGAGAAAAAGTGTCTCCTGCAACCCGTTCCCTTGTTGCTAGATGAACGAACGTCTCTCCACTTGCTCAGTTCTGAGAGATAAGTGTGTGTGAAAGCCGTCCTTCACCTAGCTTTTTGGGAACACAAAGTTTCTTTTCAGTTGCAAACTCCATTCCATACATATATATGGGGAGGTACTAGCTCCAACTCGGTTTTACAGTGAAAACTGCAGGAACTTCAAACCGGCACTAGGAAACAGACTGAGAAAGCAGAGAAAAAGTGTCTCATGCAACCCGTTCCCTTGGTGCTAGATGAACGAAAGTCTCTCCACTTGCTATGTTCTGAGAGATAAGTGTGTGTGAAAGCCGTCCTTCACCTTGCTTGTTGGGAACACATAGTTTCTTTTCAGTTGCAAACTCCATTCCATAGATATATATGGGGAGGTAGAAGCTCCAACTCGGTTTTACAGTGAAAACTGCAGGAACTTTAAACCGGCACTAGGAAACAGACTGAGAAAGCAGAGAAGAAGTGTCCCCTGCAAACCGTTCCCTTGGTGCTAGATGAACGAACGTCTCTCCACTTGCTCAGTTCTGAGAGATAAGTGTGTGTGAAAGCCGTCCTTCACCTAGCTTGTTGGGAACACAAAGTTTCTTTTCAGTTGCAAACTCCATTCCATACATATATATGGGGAGGTACTAGCTCCAACTCGGTTTTACAGTGAAAACTGCAGGAACTTCAAACCGGCACTAGGAAACAGACTGAGAAAGCAGAGAAAAAGTGTCTCATGCAACCCGTTCCCTTGGTGCTAGATGAACGAACATCTCTCCACTTGCTCAGTTCTGAGAGATAAGTGTGTGTGAAAGCCGTCCTTCACCTAGCTTGTTGGGAACACAAAGTTTCTTTTCAGTTGCAAACTCCATTCCATACATATATATGGGGAGGTACTAGCTCCAACTCGGTTTGACAGTGAAAACTGCAGGAACTTCAAACCGGCACTAGGAAACAGACAGAGAAAGCAGAGAAAAAGTGTCTCCTGCAACCCGTTCCCTTGGTGCTAGATGAACGAACGTCTCTCCACTTGCTCTGTTCTGAGAGATAAGTGTGTGTGAAAGCCGTCCTTCACCTAGCTTGTTGGGAACACAAAGTTTCTTTTCAGTTGCAAACTCCATTCCATACATATATATGGGGAGGTAGAATCTCCAACTCGGTTTTACAGTGAAAACTGCAGGAACTTCAAACCGGCACTAGGAAACAGACTGAGAAAGCAGAGAAAAAGTGTCCCCTGCAACCCGTTCCCTTGGTGCTAGATGAACGAACGTCTTTCCACTTGCTCAGTTCTGAGAGATAAGTGTGTGTGAAAGCCGTCCTTCACTTAGCTTGTTGGGAACACAAAGTTACTTTTCAGTTGCAAACTCCATTCCATACATATATATGGGGAGGTACAAGCTCCAACTCGGTTTTACAGTGAAAACTGCAGGAACTTCAAACCGGCACTAGGAAACAGACTGAGGAAGCAGAGAAAAAGTGTCTCCTGCAACACGTTCCCTTGGTGCTAGATGAACGAACGTCTCTCCACTTGCTCTGTTCTGAGAAATAAGTGTGTGTGAAAGCCGTCCTTCACCTAGCTTGTTGGGAACACAGAGTTTCTTTTCAGTTGCAAACTCCATTCCATACATATATATGGGGAGGTACTAGCTCCAACTCGGTTTGACAGTGAAAACTGCAGGAACTTCAAACCGGCACTAGGAAACAGACTGAGAAAGCAGAGAAAAAGTGTCTCATGCAACCCGTTCCCTTGGTGCTAGATGAACGAAAGTCTCTCCACTTGCTATGTTCTGAGAGATAAGTGTGTGTGAAAGCCGTCCTTCACCTAGCTTGTTGGGAACACATAGTTTCTTTTCAGTTGCAAACTCCATTCCATACATATATATGGGGAGGTAGAAGCTCCAACTCGGTTTTACAGTGAAAACTGCAGGAACTTTAAACCGGCACTAGGAAACAGACTGAGAAAGCAGAGAAAAAGTGTCTCCTGCAACCCGTTCCCTTGGTGCTAGATGAACGAACGTCTCTCCACTTGCTCTGTTCTGAGAGATAAGTGTGTGTGAAAGCCGTCCTTCACCTAGCTTGTTGGGAACACAAAGTTTCTTTTCAGTTGCAAACTCCATTCCATACATATATATGGGGAGGTACTAGCTCCAACACGTTTTGACAGTGAAAACTGCAGGAACTTCAAACCGGCACTAGGAAACAGACTGAGAAAGCAGAGAAAAAGTGTCTCCTGCAACCCGTTCCCTTGTTGCTAGATGAACGAACGTCTCTCCACTTGCTCAGTTCTGAGAGATAAGTGTGTGTGAAAGCCGTCCTTCACCTAGCTTGTTGGGAACACAAAGTTTCTTTTCAGTTGCAAACTCCATTCCATACATATATATGGGGAGGTACTAGCTCCAACTCGGTTTTACAGTGAAAACTGCAGGAACTTCAAACCGGCACTAGGAAACAGACTGAGAAAGCAGAGAAAAAGTGTCTCATGCAACCCGTTCCCTTGGTGCTAGATGAACGAACGTCTCTCCACTTGCTCTGTTCTGAGAGATAAGTGTGTGTGAAAGCCGTCCTTCACCTAGCTTGTTGGGAACACAAAGTTTCTTTTCAGTTGCAAACTCCATTCCATACATATATATGGGGAGGTACTAGCTCCAACACGGTTTGACAGTGAAAACTGCAGGAACTTCAAACCGGCACTAGGAAACAGACTGAGAAAGCAGAGAAAAAGTGTCTCCTGCAACCCGTTCCCTTGGTGCTACTTGAACGAACGTCTCTTCACTTGCTCTGTTCTGAGAGATAAGTGTGTGTGAAAGCCGTCCTTCACCTAGCTTGTTGGGAACACAAAGTTTCTTTTCAGTTGCAAACTCCATTCCATACATATATATGGGGAGGTACTAGCTCCAACTCGGTTTGACAGTGATAACTGCAGGAACTTCAAACCGGCACTAGGAAACAGACTGAGAAAGCAGAGAAAAAGTGTCTCCTGCAACCCGTTCCCTTGTTGCTAGATGAACGAACGTCTCTCCACTTGCTCAGTTCTGAGAGATAAGTGTGTGTGAAAGCCGTCCTTCACCTAGCTTTTTGGGAACACAAAGTTTCTTTTCAGTTGCAAACTCCATTCCATACATATATATGGGGAGGTACTAGCTCCAACTCGGTTTTACAGTGAAAACTGCAGGAACTTCAAACCGGCACTAGGAAACAGACTGAGAAAGCAGAGAAAAAGTGTCTCATGCAACCCGTTCCCTTGGTGCTAGATGAACGAAAGTCTCTCCACTTGCTATGTTCTGAGAGATAAGTGTGTGTGAAAGCCGTCCTTCACCTTGCTTGTTGGGAACACATAGTTTCTTTTCAGTTGCAAACTCCATTCCATAGATATATATGGGGAGGTAGAAGCTCCAACTCGGTTTTACAGTGAAAACTGCAGGAACTTTAAACCGGCACTAGGAAACAGACTGAGAAAGCAGAGAAGAAGTGTCCCCTGCAAACCGTTCCCTTGGTGCTAGATGAACGAACGTCTCTCCACTTGCTCAGTTCTGAGAGATAAGTGTGTGTGAAAGCCGTCCTTCACCTAGCTTGTTGGGAACACAAAGTTTCTTTTCAGTTGCAAACTCCATTCCATACATATATATGGGGAGGTACAAGCTCCAACTCGGTTTTACAGTGAAAACTGCAGGAACTTCAAACCGGCACTAGGAAACAGACTGAGGAAGCAGAGAAAATGTGTCTCCTGCAACCATTTCCCGTGGTGCTAGATGAACGAACGTCTCTCCACTTGCTCAGTTCTGAGAGATAAGTGTGTGTGAAAGCCGTACTTCACCTAGCTTGTTGGGAACACAAAGTTTCTTTTCAGTTGCAAACTCCATTCCATACATATATATGGGGAGGTACTAGCTCCAACTCGGTTTGACAGTGAAAACTGCAGGAACTTCTAACCGGCACTAGGAAACAGACTGAGAAAGCAGACAAAAAGTGTCTCCTGCAACCCGTTCCCTTGGTGCTAGATGAACGAACGTCTCTCCACTTGCTCTGTTCTGAGAGATAAGTGTGTGTGAAAGCCGTCCTTCACCTAGCGTGTTGGGAACACAGAGTTTCTTTTCAGTTGCAAACTCCATTCCATACATATATATGGGGAGGTAGAAGCTCCAACTCGGTTTTACAGTGAAAACTGCAGGAACTTCAAACCAGCACTAGGAAACAGACTGATAAAGCAGAGAAAAAGTGTCTCCTGCAACCCGTTCCCTTGGTGCTACATGAAAGAACGTCTCTCCACTTGCTCAGTTCTGAGAGATAAGTGTGTGTGAAAGCCGTCCTTCACATTGCTTGTTGGGAACACAAAGATTCTTTTCAGTAGCCAACTCAATTCCATACATATATATTGGGAGGTATTAGCTCCAACTCGGTTTGACAGTGAAAACTGCAGGAACTTCAAACCGGCACTAGGAAACAGACTGAGAAAGCAGAGAAAAAGTGTCTCCGGCAACCCGTTCCCTTTGTGCTACATGAACGAACGTCTCTCCACTTGCTCAGTTCTGAGAGATAAGTGTGTGTGAAAGCCGTCCTTCACTTAGCTTGTTGGGAACACAAAGATTCTTTTAAGTTGCAAACTCCATTCCATACATATATATGGGGAGGTACTAGCTCCAACTCGGTTTTACAGTGAAAACTGCAGGAACTTCAAACCGGCACTAGGAAACAGACTGAGAAAGCAGAGAAAAAGTGTCTCCTGCAACCCGTTCCCTTGGTGCTAGATGAACGAACGTCTCTCCACTTGCTCAGTTCTGAGAGATAAGTGTGTGTGAAAGCCGTCCTTCACCTAGCTTGTTGGGAACACAAAGTTTCTTTTCAGTTGCAAACTCCATTCCATACATATATATGGGGAGGTACTAGCTCCAAATCGGTTTGACAGTGAAAACTGCAGGAAATTCAAACCGGCACTAGGAAACAGACTGAGAAAGCAGAGAAAAAGTGTCTCCTGCAACCCGTTCCCTTGGTGCTAGATGAACGAACGTCTCTCCACTTGCTCTGTTCTGAGAGATAAGTGTGTGTGAAAGCCGTCCTTCACCTAGCTTGTTGGGAACACAAAGTTTCTTTTCAGTTGCAAACTCCATTCCATACATATATATGGGGAGGTAGATTCTCCAACTCGGTTTTACAGTGAAAACTGCAGGAAATTCAAACCGGCACTAAGAAACAGACTGAGAAAGCAGAGAAAAAGTGTCCCCTGCAACCCGTTCCCTTGGTGCTAGATGAACGAACGTCTCTCCACTTGCTCAGTTCTGAGAGATAAGTGTGTGTGAAAGCCGTCCTTCACCTAGCTTGTTGGGAACACAAAGTTTCTTTTCAGTTGCAAACTCCATTCCATACATATATATGGGGAGGTACAAGCTCCAACTCGGTTTTACAGTGAAAACTGCTGGAACTTCAAACCGGCACTAGGAAACCGACTGAGGAAGCAGAGAAAAAGTGTCTCCTGCAACCCGATCCCTTGGTGCTAGATGAACGAACGTCTCTGCACTTGCTCAGTTCTGAGAGATATGTGCGAGTAAAAGCCGTCCTTCACCTAGCTTGTTGGGAACACAAAGTTTCTTTTCAGTTGCAAACTCCATTCCATACATATATATGGGGAGGTACTAGCTCCAACTCGGTTTGACAGTGAAAACTGCAGGAACTTCAAACCGGCACTAGGAAACAGACTGAGAAAGCAGAGAAAAAGTGTCTCCTGCAACGCGTTCCCTTGGTGCTAGATGAACGAACGTCTCTCCACTTGCTCTGTTCTGAGAGATAAGTGTGTGTGAAAGCCGTCCTTCACCTAGCTTGTTGGGAACACAAAGTTTCTTTTCAGTTTCAAACTCCATTCCATACATATATATGGAGAGGTAGAAGCTCCAACTCGGTTTGACAGTGAAAACTGCAGGAACTTCAAACCGGCACTAGGAAACAGACTGAGAAAGCAGAGAAAAAGTGTCTCCTGCAACCCGTTCCCTTGGTGCTAGATGAACGAACGTCTCTCCACTTGCTCTGTTCTGAGAGATAAGTGTGTGTGAAAGCCGTCCTTCACCTAGCTTGTTGGGAACACAAAGATTCTTTTCAGTTGCAAACTCCATTCCATACATATATATGGTGAGGTACAAGCTCCAACTCGGTTTTACAGTGAAAACTGCAGGAACTTCAAACCGGCACTAGGAAACAGACTGAGGAACCAGAGAAAAAGTGTCTCCTGCAACCCGTTCCCTTGGTGCTACATGAAAGAACGTCTCTCCACTTGCTCAGTTCTGAGAGATAAGTGTGTTTGAAAGCCGTCCTTCACCTAGCTTGTTGGGAACACAAAGTTTCTTTTCACTTGCCAACTCAATTCCATCATATATATTGGGAGGTACTAGCTCCAACTCGGTTTGACAGTGAAAACTGCAGGAACTTCAAACCGGCACTAGTAAACAGACTGAGAAAGCAGAGAAAAAGTGTCTCCTGCAACCCGTTCCCTTTGTGCTCCATGAACGAACGTCTCTCCACTTGCTCAGTTCGGAGAGATAAGTGTGTGTGAAAGCCGTCCTTCACCTAGCTTGTTGGGAACACAAAGTTTCTTTTCAGTTGCAAACTCCATTCCATACATATATATGGGGAGGTACAAGCTCCAACTCGGTTTTACAGTGAAAACTGCAGGAACTTCAAACCGGCACTAGGAAACAGACTGAGAAAGCAGAGAAAAAGTGTCTCCTGCAACCCGTTCCCTTGGTGCTAGATGAACGAACGTCTCTCCACTTGCTCAGTTCTGAGAGATAAGTGTGTGTGAAAGCCGTCCTTCACCTTGCTTGTTGGGAACACAAAGTTTCTTTTCAGTTGCAAACTCCATTCCATACATATATATGGTGATGTAGAAGCTCCAACTCGGTTTGACAGTGAAAACTGCAGGAACTTCAAACCGGCACTAGGAAACAGACTGAGAAAGCAGAGAAAAAGTGTCTCCTGCAACCCGTTCCCTTGGTGCTAGATGAACGAACGTCTCTCCACTTGCTCAGTTCTGAGAGATAAGTGTGTGTGAAAGCCGTCCTTCACCTAGCTTGTTGGGAACACAAAGTTTCTTTTCAGTTGCAAACTCCATTCCATACATATATATGGGGAGGTACTAGCTCCAACTCGGTTTGACAGTGAAAACTGCAGGAACTTCAAACCGGCACTAGGAAACAGACTGAGAAAGCAGAGAAAAAGTGTCTCCTGCAAACCGTTCCCTTGGTGCTAGATGAACGAACGTCTCTCCACTTGCTCTGTTCTGAGAGATGTGTGTGTGAAAGCCGTCCTTCACCTAGCTTGTTGGGAACACAAAGTTTCTTTTCAGTTGCAAACTCCATTCCATACATATATATGGGGAGGTAGAAGCTCCAACTCGGTTTTACAGTGAAAACTGCAGGAACATCAAACCGGCACTAGGAAACAGACTGAGAAAGCAGAGAAAAAGTGTCTCCTGCAACCCGTTCCCTTGGTGCTAGATGAAAGAACGTCTCTCCACTTGCTTTTTTCTGAGAGATGTGTGTGTGAAAGCCGTCCTTCACCTAGCTTGTTGGGAACACAAAGTTTCTTTTCAGTTGCAAACTCCATTCCATACATATATATGGGGAGGTAGAAGCTCCAACTCGGTTTTACAGTGAAAACTGCAGGAACTTCAAACCGGCACTAGGAAACAGACTGAGAAAGCAGAGAAAATGTGTCCCCTGCAACCCTTTCCCTTGGTGCTAGATGAACGAACGTCTCTCCACTTGCTCAGTTCTGAGAGATAAGTGTGTGTGAAAGCCGTCCTTCACCTAGCTTGTTGGGAACACAAAGTTTCTTTTCAGTTGCAAACTCCATTCCATACATATATATGGGGAGGTACTAGCTCCAACTCGGTTTGACAGTTAAAACTGCAGGAACTTCAAACCGGCACTAGGAAACAGACTGAGAAAGCAGAGAAAAAGTGTCTCCTGCAACCCGTTCCCTTGGTGCTAGATGAACGAACGTCTCTCCACTTGCTCAGTTCTGAGAGATAAGTGTGTGTGAAAGCCGTCCTTCACCTAGCTTGTTGGGAACACAAAGTTTCTTTTCAGTTGCAAACTCCATTCCATACATATATATGGGGAGGTACTAGCTCCAACTCGGTTTGACAGTGAAAACTGCAGGAACATCAAACCGGCACTAGGAAACAGAATGAGAAAGCAGAGGAAAAGTGTCTCCTGCAACCCGTTCCCTTGGTGCTAGATGAACTAACGTCTCTCCACTTGCTCTGTTCTGAGAGATGTGTGTGTGAAAGCCGTCTTTCACCTAGCTTGTTGGGAACACAAAGTTTCTTTTCAGTTGCAAACTCCATTCCATACATATATATGGGGATGTAGAAGCTTCAACTCGGTTTTACAGTGAAAACTGCAGGAACTTCAAACCGGCACTAGGAAACAGACTGAGAAAGCAGAGAAAATGTGTCCCCTGCAACCCTTTCCCTTGGTGCTAGATGAACGAACGTCTCTCCACTTGCTCAGTTCTGAGAGATAAGTGTGTGTGAAAGCCGTCCTTCACCTAGCTTGTTGGGAACACAAAGTTTCTTTTCAGTTGCAAACTCCATTCCATACATATATATGGGGAGGTAGAAGCTCCAACTCGGTTTTACAGTGAAAACTGCAGGAACTTCAAACCGGCACTAGGAAACAGACTGAGGAAGCAGAGAAAAAGTGTCTCCTGCAACCCGTTCCCTTGGTGCTAGATGAACGAACGTCTCTCCACTTGCTCAGTTCTGAGAGTTAAGTGTGTGTGAAAGCCGTCCTTCACCTAGCTTGTTTGGAACACAAAGTTTCTTTTCAGTTGCAAACTCCATTCCATACATATATATGGGGAGGTACTAGCTCCAAATCGGTTTGACAGTGAAAACTGCAGGAACTTCAAACCGGCACTAGGAAACAGACTGAGAAAGCAGAGAAAAAGTGTCTCCTGCAACCCGTTCCCTTGTTGCTAGATGAACGAACGTCTCTCCACTTGCTCAGTTCTGAGAGATAAGTGTGTGTGAAAGCCGTCCTTCACCTAGCTTGTTGGGAACACAAAGTTTCTTTTCAGTTGCAAACTCCATTCCATACATATATATGGGGAGGTAGAAGCTCCAACTCGGTTTTACAGTGAAAACTGCAGGAACTTCAAACCGGCACTAGGAAACAGACTGAGAAAGCAGAGAAAAAGTGTCTCCTGCAACCCGTTCCCTTGGTGCTAGATGAACGAACGTCTCTCCACTTGCTCAGTTCTGAGAGTTAAGTGTGTGTGAAAGCCGTCCTTCACCTAGCTTGTTTGGAACACAAAGTTTCTTTTCAGTTGCAAACTCCATTCCATACATATATATGGGGAGGTACTAGCTCCAAATCGGTTTGACAGTGAAAACTGCAGGAACTTCAAACCGGCACTAGGAAACAGACTGAGAAAGCAGAGAAAAAGTGTCTCCTGCAACCCGTTCCCTTGTTGCTAGATGAACGAACGTCTCTCCACTTGCTCAGTTCTGAGAGATAAGTGTGTGTGAAAGCCGTCCTTCACCTAGCTTGTTGGGAACACAAAGTTTCTTTTCAGTTGCAAACTCCATTCCATACATATATATGGGGAGGTACTAGCTCCAACTCGGTTTGACAGTGTAAACTGCAGGAACTTCAAACCGGCACTAGGAAACAGACAGAGAAAGCAGAGAAAAAGTGTCTCCTGCAACCCGTTCCCTTGGTGCTAGATGAACGAACGTCTCTCCACTTGCTCTGTTCTGAGAGATAAGTGTGTGTGAAAGCCGTCCTTCACCTAGCTTGTTGGGAACACAAAGTTTCTTTTCAGTTGCAAACTCCATTCCATACATATATATGGGGAGGTACTAGCTCCAACTCGGTTTGACAGTGAAAACTGCAGGAACTTCAAACCGGCACTAGGAAACAGACTGAGAAAGCAGAGAAAAAGTGTCTCCTGCAAACCGTTCCCTTGGTGCTAGATGAACGAACGTCTCTCCACTTGCTCTGTTCTGAGAGATGTGTGTGTGAAAGCCGTCCTTCACCTAGCTTGTTGGGAACACAAAGTTTCTTTTCAGTTGCAAACTCCATTCCATACATATATATGGGGAGGTAGAAGCTCCAACTCGGTTTTACAGTGAAAACTGCAGGAACATCAAACCGGCACTAGGAAACAGACTGAGAAAGCAGAGAAAAAGTGTCTCCTGCAACCCGTTCCCTTGGTGCTAGATGAAAGAACGTCTCTCCACTTGCTTTGTTCTGAGAGATGTGTGTGTGAAAGCCGTCCTTCACCTAGCTTGTTGGGAACACAAAGTTTCTTTTCAGTTGCAAACTCCATTCCATACATATATATGGGGAGGTAGAAGCTCCAACTCGGTTTTACAGTGAAAACTGCAGGAACTTCAAACCGGCACTAGGAAACAGACTGAGAAAGCAGAGAAAATGTGTCCCCTGCAACCCTTTCCCTTGGTGCTAGATGAACGAACGTCTCTCCACTTGCTCAGTTCTGAGAGATAAGTGTGTGTGAAAGCCGTCCTTCACCTAGCTTGTTGGGAACACAAAGTTTCTTTTCAGTTGCAAACTCCATTCCATACATATATATGGGGAGGTACTAGCTCCAACTCGGTTTGACAGTTAAAACTGCAGGAACTTCAAACCGGCACTAGGAAACAGCCTGAGAAAGCAGAGAAAAAGTGTCTCCTGCAACCCGTTCCCTTGGTGCTAGATGAACGAACGTCTCTCCACTTGCTCAGTTCTGAGAGATAAGTGTGTGTGAAAGCCGTCCTTCACCTAGCTTGTTGGGAACACAAAGTTTCTTTTCAGTTGCAAACTCCATTCCATACATATATATGGGGAGGTACTAGCTCCAACTCGGTTTGACAGTGAAAACTGCAGGAACATCAAACCGGCACTAGGAAACAGAATGAGAAAGCAGAGGAAAAGTGTCTCCTGCAACCCGTTCCCTTGGTGCTAGATGAACTAACGTCTCTCCACTTGCTCTGTTCTGAGAGATGTGTGTGTGAAAGCCGTCTTTCACCTAGCTTGTTGGGAACACAAAGTTTCTTTTCAGTTGCAAACTCCATTCCATACATATATATGGGGATGTAGAAGCTTCAACTCGGTTTTACAGTGAAAACTGCAGGAACTTCAAACCGGCACTAGGAAACAGACTGAGAAAGCAGAGAAAATGTGTCCCCTGCAACCCTTTCCCTTGGTGCTAGATGAACGAACGTCTCTCCACTTGCTCAGTTCTGAGAGATAAGTGTGTGTGAAAGCCGTCCTTCACCTAGCTTGTTGGGAACACAAAGTTTCTTTTCAGTTGCAAACTCCATTCCATACATATATATGGGGAGGTAGAAGCTCCAACTCGGTTTTACAGTGAAAACTGCAGGAACTTCAAACCGGCACTAGGAAACAGACTGAGGAAGCAGAGAAAAAGTGTTTCCTGCAACCCGTTCCCTTGGTGCTAGATGAACGAACGTCTCTCCACTTGCTCAGTTTTGAGAGTTAAGTGTGTGTGAAAGCCGTACTTCACCTAGTTTGTTGGGAACACAAAGTTTCTTTTCAGTTGCAAACTCCATTCCATACATATATATGGGGAGGTACTAGCTCCAACTCGGTTTGACAGTGAAAACTGCAGGAACTTCTAACCGGCACTAGGAAACAGACT
Source organism: Camelus dromedarius (assembly GCF_036321535.1). Taxonomy (NCBI): domain Eukaryota; kingdom Metazoa; phylum Chordata; class Mammalia; order Artiodactyla; family Camelidae; genus Camelus; species Camelus dromedarius. Next base: position 772,150 of record NW_026989830.1, read on the forward strand.
GAGAAAGCAGAGAAAAAGTGACTCCTGCAACCCGTTCCCTTGGTGCTAGATGAACGAACGTCTCTCCACTTGCTCAGTTCTGAGAGATAAGTGTGTGTGAAAGCCGTCCTTCACCTAGCTTGTTGGGAACACAAAGTTTCTTTTCAGTTGCAAACTCCATTCCATACATATATATGGGTAGGTAGAAGCTCCAACTCGGTTTTACAGTGAAAACTGCAGGAACTTCAAACCGGCACTAGGAAACAGACTGAGAAAGCAGAGAAAAAGTGTCTCCTGCAACCCGTTCCCTTGGTGCTAGATGAACGAACGTCTCTCCACTTGCTCAGTTCTGAGAGATAAGTGTGTGTGAAAGCCGTCCTTCACCTAGCTTGTTGGGAACACAAAGTTTCTTTTCAGTTGCAAACTCCATTCCATACATATATATGGGGAGGTACTAGCTCCAACTCGGTTTGACAGTGTAAACTGCAGGAACTTCAAACCGGCACTAGGAAACAGACAGAGAAAGCAGAGAAAAAGTGTCTCCTGCAACCCGTTCCCTTGGTGCTAGATGAACGAACGTCTCTCCACTTGCTCTGTTCTGAGAGATAAGTGTGTGTGAAAGCCGTCCTTCAACTTGCTTGTTGGGAACACGAAGTTTCTTTTCCGTTGCAAACTCCATTCCATACATATATATGGGGAGGTACTAGCTCCAACTCGGTTTGACAGTGAAAACTGCAGGAACTTCAAACCGGCACTAGGAAACAGACTGAGAAAGCAGAGAAAAAGTGTCTCCTGCAACCCGTTCCCTTGTTGCTAGATGAACGAACGTCTCTCCACTTGCTCAGTTCTGAGAGATAAGTGTGTGTGAAAGCCGTCCTTCACCTAGCTTGTTGGGAACACAAAGTTTCTTTTCAGTTGCAAACTCCATTCCATACATATATATGGGGAGGTACTAGCTCCAACTCGGTTTGACAGTGAAAACTGCAGGAACTTCAAACCGGCACTAGGAAACAGACTGAGAAAGCAGAGAAAAAGTGTCTCCTGCAAACCGTTCCCTTGGTGCTAGATGAACGAACGTCTCTCCACTTGCTCTGTTCTGAGAGATGTGTGTGTGAAAGCCTTCCTTCACCTAGCTTGTTGGGAACACAAAGTTTCTTTTCAGTTGCAAACTCCATTCCATACATATATATGGGGAGGTAGAAGCTCCAACTCGGTTTTACAGTGAAAACTGCAGGAACATCAAACCGGCACTAGGAAACAGACTGAGAAAGCAGAGAAAATGTGTCTCCTGCAACCCGTTCCCTTGGTGCTAGATGAAAGAACGTCTCTCCACTTGCTCTGTTCTGAGAGATGTGTGTGTGAAAGCCGTCCTTCACCTAGCTTGTTGGGAACACAAAGTTTCTTTTCAGTTGCAAACTCCATTCCATACATATATATGGGGAGGTAGAAGCTCCAACTCGGTTTTACAGTGAAAACTGCAGGAACTTCAAACCGGCACTAGGAAACAGACTGAGAAAGCAGAGAAAATGTGTCCCCTGCAACCCTTTCCCTTGGTGCTAGATGAACGAACGTCTCTCCACTTGCTCAGTTCTGAGGGATACGTGTGTGTGAAAGCCGTCCTTCACCTAGCTTGTTGGGAACACAAAGTTTCTTTTCAGTTGCAAACTCCATTCCATACATATATATGGGGAGGTACTAGCTCCAACTCGGTTTGACAGTGAAAACTGCAGGAACTTCAAACCGGCACTAGGAAACAGACTGAGAAAGCAGAGAAAAAGTGTCTCCTGCAACCCGTTCCCTTGGTGCTAGATGAACGAACGTCTCTCCACTTGCTCAGTTCTGAGAGATAAGTGTGTGTGAAAGCCGTCCTTCACCTAGCTTGTTGGGAACACAAAGTTTCTTTTCAGTTGCAAACTCCATTCCATACATATATATGGGGAGGTACTAGCTCCAACTCGGTTTGACAGTGAAAACTGCAGGAACATCAAACCGGCACTAGGAAACAGAATGAGAAAGCAGAGGAAAAGTGTCTCCTGCAACCCGTTCCCTTGGTGCTAGATGAACTAACGTCTCTCCACTTGCTCTGTTCTGAGAGATGTGTGTGTGAAAGCCGTCTTTCACCTAGCTTGTTGGGAACACAAAGTTTCTTTTCAGTTGCAAACTCCATTCCATACATATATATGGGGAGGTAGAAGCTTCAACTCGGTTTTACAGTGAAAACTGCAGGAACTTCAAACCGGCACTAGGAAACAGACTGAGAAAGCAGAGAAAATGTGTCCCCTGCAACCCTTTCCCTTGGTGCTAGATGAACGAACGTCTCTCCACTTGCTCAGTTCTGAGAGATAAGTGTGTGTGAAAGCCGTCCTTCACCTAGCTTGTTGGGAACACAAAGTTTCTTTTCAGTTGCAAACTCCATTCCATACATATATATGGGGAGGTAGAAGCTCCAACTCGGTTTTACAGTGAAAACTGCAGGAACTTCAAACCGGCACTAGGAAACAGACTGAGGAAGCAGAGAAAAAGTGTTTCCTGCAACCCGTTCCCTTGGTGCTAGATGAACGAACGTCTCTCCACTTGCTCAGTTTTGAGAGTTAAGTGTGTGTGAAAGCCGTACTTCACCTAGTTTGTTGGGAACACAAAGTTTCTTTTCAGTTGCAAACTCCATTCCATACATATATATGGGGAGGTACTAGCTCCAACTCGGTTTGACAGTGAAAACTGCAGGAACTTCTAACCGGCACTAGGAAACAGACTGAGAAAGCAGAGAAAAAGTGACTCCTGCAACCCGTTCCCTTGGTGCTAGATGAACGAACGTCTCTCCACTTGCTCAGTTCTGAGAGATAAGTGTGTGTGAAAGCCGTCCTTCACCTAGCTTGTTGGGAACACAAAGTTTCTTTTCAGTTGCAAACTCCATTCCATACATATATATGGGGAGGTAGAAGCTCCAACTCGGTTTTACAGTGAAAACTGCAGGAACTTCAAACCGGCACTAGGAAACAGACTGAGAAAGCAGAGAAAAAGTGTCTCCTGCAGCCCGTTCCCTTGGTGCTAGATGAACGAACGTCTCTCCACTTGCTCAGTTCTGAGAGTTAAGTGTGTGTGAAAGCCGTCCTTCACCTAGCTTGTTGGGAACACAAAGTTTCTTTTCAGTTGCAAACTCCATTCCATACATATATATGGGGAGGTACTAGCTCCAACTCGGTTTGACAGTGAAAACTGCAGGAACTTCAAACCGGCACTAGGAAACAGACTGAGAAAGCAGAGAAAAAGTGTCTCCTGCAACCCGTTCCCTTGTTGCTAGATGAACGAACGTCTCTCCACTTGCTCAGTTCTGAGAGATAAGTGTGTGTGAAAGCCGTCCTTCACCTAGCTTGTTGGGAACACAAAGTTTCTTTTCAGTTGCAAACTCCATTCCATAAATATATATGGGGAGGTACTAGCTCCAACTCGGTTTGACAGTGTAAACTGCAGGAACTTCAAACCGGCACTAGGAAACAGACAGAGAAAGCAGAGAAAAAGTGTCTCCTGCAACCCGTTCCCTTGGTGCTAGATGAACGAACGTCTCTCCACTTGCTCTGTTCTGAGAGATAAGTGTGTGTGAAAGCCGTCCTTCAACTTGCTTGTTGGGAACACGAAGTTTCTTTTCCGTTGCAAACTCCATTCCATACATATATATGGGGAGGTACTAGCTCCAACTCGGTTTGACAGTGAAAACTGCAGGAACTTCAAACCGGCACTAGGAAACAGACTGAGAAAGCAGAGAAAAAGTGTCTCCTGCAACCCGTTCCCTTGTTGCTAGATGAACGAACGTCTCTCCACTTGCTCAGTTCTGAGAGATAAGTGTGTGTGAAAGCCGTCCTTCACCTAGCTTGTTGGGAACACAAAGTTTCTTTTCAGTTGCAAACTCCATTCCATACATATATATGGGGAGGTACTAGCTCCAACTCGGTTTGACAGTGAAATCTGCAGGAACTTCAAACCGGCACTAGGAAACAGACTGAGAAAGCAGAGAAAAAGTGTCTCCTGCAACCCGTTCCTTGGTGCTAGATGAACGAACGTCTCTCCACTTGCTCTGTTCTGAGAGATAAGTGTGTGTGAAAGCCGTCCTTCACCTAGCTTGTTGGGAACACAAAGTTTCTTTTCAGTTGCAAACTCCATTCCATACATATATATGGGGAGGTAGAAGCTCCAACTCCGTTTTACAGTGAAAACTGCAGGAAATTCAAACCGGCACTAGGAAACAGACTGAGAAAGCAGAGAATAAGTGTCTCCTGCAACCCGTTCCCTTGGTGCTAGATGAACGAACGTCTCTCCACTTGCTCAGTTCTGAGAGATAAGTGTGTGTGAAAGCCGTCCTTCACCTAGCTTGTTGGGAACACAAAGTTTCTTTTCAGTTGCAAACTCCATTCCATACATATATATGGGGAGGTACTAGCTCCAAATCGGTTTGACAGTGAAAACTGCAGGAACTTCAAACCGGCACTAGGAAACAGACTGAGAAAGCAGAGAAAAAGTGTCTCCTGCAACCCGTTCCCTTGTTGCTAGATGAACGAACGTCTCTCCACTTGCTCAGTTCTGAGAGATAAGTGTGTGTGAAAGCCGTACTTCACCTAGCTTGTTGGGAACACAAAGTTTCTTTTCAGTTGCAAACTCCATTCCATACATATATATGGGGAGGTACTAGCTCCAACTCGGTTTCACAGTGAAAACTGCAGGAACTTCAAACCGGCACTAGGAAACAGACTGAGAAAGCAGAGAAAAAGTGTCTCCTGCAACCCGTTCCCTTGGTGCTAGATGAACGAACGTCTCTCCACTTGCTCTGTTCTGAGAGATAAGTGTGTGTGAAAGCCGTACTTCACCTAGCTTGTTGGGAACACAGAGTTTCTTTTCAGTTGCAAACTCCATTCCATACATATATATGGGGAGGTAGAAGCTCCAACTCGGTTTTACAGTGAAAACTGCAGGAACTTCAAACCGGCACTAGGAAACAGACTGAGGAAGCAGAGAAAAAGTGTTTCCTGCAACCCGTTCCCTTGGTGCTAGATGAACGAACGTCTCTCCACTTGCTCAGTTTTGAGAGTTAAGTGTGTGTGAAAGCCGTACTTCACCTAGTTTGTTGGGAACACAAAGTTTCTTTTCAGTTGCAAACTCCATTCCATACATATATATGGGGAGGTACTAGCTCCAACTCGGTTTGAAAGTGAAAACTGCAGGAACTTCTAACCGGCACTAGGAAACAGACTGAGAAAGCAGAGAAAAAGTGACTCCTGCAACCCGTTCCCTTGGTGCTAGATGAACGAACGTCTCTCCACTTGCTCAGTTCTGAGAGATAAGTGTGTGTGAAAGCCGTCCTTCACCTAGCTTGTTGGGAACACAAAGTTTCTTTTCAGTTGCAAACTCCATTCCATACATATATATGGGGAGGTAGAAGCTCCAACTCGGTTTTACAGTGAAAACTGCAGGAACTTCAAACCGGCACTAGGAAACAGACTGAGAAAGCAGAGAAAAAGTGTCTCCTGCAACCCGTTCCCTTGGTGCTAGATGAACGAACGTCTCTCCACTTGCTCAGTTCTGAGAGTTAAGTGTGTGTGAAAGCCGTCCTTCACCTAGCTTGTTGGGAACACAAAGTTTCTTTTCAGTTGCAAACTCCATTCCATACATATATATGGGGAGGTACTAGCTCCAACTCGGTTTGACAGTGAAAACTGCAGGAACTTCAAACCGGCACTAGGAAACAGAATGAGAAAGCAGAGGAAAAGTGTCTCCTGCAACCCGTTCCCTTGGTGCTAGATGAACTAACGTCTCTCCACTTGCTCTGTTCTGAGAGATGTGTGTGTGAAAGCCGTCTTTCACCTAGCTTGTTGGGAACACAAAGTTTCTTTTCAGTTGCAAACTCCATTCCATACATATATATGGGGAGGTAGAAGCTTCAACTCGGTTTTACAGTGAAAACTGCAGGAACTTCAAACCGGCACTAGGAAACAGACTGAGAAAGCAGAGAAAATGTGTCCCCTGCAACCCTTTCCCTTGGTGCTAGATGAACGAACGTCTCTCCACTTGCTCAGTTCTGAGAGATAAGTGTGTGTGAAAGCCGTCCTTCACCTAGCTTGTTGGGAACACAAAGTTTCTTTTCAGTTGCAAACTCCATTCCATACATATATATGGGGAGGTAGAAGCTCCAACTCGGTTTTACAGTGAAAACTGCAGGAACTTCAAACCGGCACTAGGAAACAGACTGAGGAAGCAGAGAAAAAGTGTTTCCTGCAACCCGTTCCCTTGGTGCTAGATGAACGAACGTCTCTCCACTTGCTCAGTTTTGAGAGTTAAGTGTGTGTGAAAGCCGTACTTCACCTAGTTTGTTGGGAACACAAAGTTTCTTTTCAGTTGCAAACTCCATTCCATACATATATATGGGGAGGTACTAGCTCCAACTCTGTTTGACAGTGAAAACTGCAGGAACTTCTAACCGGCACTAGGAAACAGACTGAGAAAGCAGAGAAAAAGTGACTCCTGCAACCCGTTCCCTTGGTGCTAGATGAACGAACGTCTCTCCACTTGCTCAGTTCTGAGAGATAAGTGTGTGTGAAAGCCGTCCTTCACCTAGCTTGTTGGGAACACAAAGTTTCTTTTCAGTTGCAAACTCCATTCCATACATATATATGGGGAGGTAGAAGCTCCAACTCGGTTTTACAGTGAAAACTGCAGGAACTTCAAACCGGCACTAGGAAACAGACTGAGAAAGCAGAGAAAAAGTGTCTCCTGCAGCCCGTTCCCTTGGTGCTAGATGAACGAACGTCTCTCCACTTGCTCAGTTCTGAGAGTTAAGTGTGTGTGAAAGCCGTCCTTCACCTAGCTTGTTGGGAACACAAAGTTTCTTTTCAGTTGCAAACTCCATTCCATACATATATATGGGGAGGTACTAGCTCCAACTCGGTTTGACAGTGAAAACTGCAGGAACTTCAAACCGGCACTAGGAAACAGACTGAGAAAGCAGAGAAAAAGTGTCTCCTGCAACCCGTTCCCTTGTTGCTAGATGAACGAACGTCTCTCCACTTGCTCAGTTCTGAGAGATAAGTGTGTGTGAAAGCCGTCCTTCACCTAGCTTGTTGGGAACACAAAGTTTCTTTTCAGTTGCAAACTCCATTCCATAAATATATATGGGGAGGTACTAGCTCCAACTCGGTTTGACAGTGTAAACTGCAGGAACTTCAAACCGGCACTAGGAAACAGACAGAGAAAGCAGAGAAAAAGTGTCTCCTGCAACCCGTTCCCTTGGTGCTAGATGAACGAACGTCTCTCCACTTGCTCTGTTCTGAGAGATAAGTGTGTGTGAAAGCCGTCCTTCAACTTGCTTGTTGGGAACACGAAGTTTCTTTTCCGTTGCAAACTCCATTCCATACATATATATGGGGAGGTACTAGCTCCAACTCGGTTTGACAGTGAAAACTGCAGGAACTTCAAACCGGCACTAGGAAACAGACTGAGAAAGCAGAGAAAAAGTGTCTCCTGCAACCCGTTCCCTTGTTGCTAGATGAACGAACGTCTCTCCACTTGCTCAGTTCTGAGAGATAAGTGTGTGTGAAAGCCGTCCTTCACCTAGCTTGTTGGGAACACAAAGTTTCTTTTCAGTTGCAAACTCCATTCCATACATATATATGGGGAGGTACTAGCTCCAACTCGGTTTGACAGTGAAATCTGCAGGAACTTCAAACCGGCACTAGGAAACAGACTGAGAAAGCAGAGAAAAAGTGTCTCCTGCAACCCGTTCCTTGGTGCTAGATGAACGAACGTCTCTCCACTTGCTCAGTTCTGAGAGATAAGTGTGTGTGAAAGCCGTCCTTCACCTAGCTTGTTGGGAACACAAAGTTTCTTTTCAGTTGCAAACTCCATTCCATACATATATATGGGGAGGTAGAAGCTCCAACTCCGTTTTACAGTGAAAACTGCAGGAAATTCAAACCGGCACTAGGAAACAGACTGAGAAAGCAGAGAATAAGTGTCTCCTGCAACCCGTTCCCTTGGTGCTAGATGAACGAACGTCTCTCCACTTGCTCAGTTCTGAGAGATAAGTGTGTGTGAAAGCCGTCCTTCACCTAGCTTGTTGGGAACACAAAGTTTCTTTTCAGTTGCAAACTCCATTCCATACATATATATGGGGAGGTACTAGCTCCAAATCGGTTTGACAGTGAAAACTGCAGGAACTTCAAACCGGCACTAGAAAACAGACTGAGAAAGCAGAGAAAAAGTGTCTCCTGCAACCCGTTCCCTTGTTGCTAGATGAACGAACGTCTCTCCACTTGCTCAGTTCTGAGAGATAAGTGTGTGTGAAAGCCGTACTTCACCTAGCTTGTTGGGAACACAAAGTTTCTTTTCAGTTGCAAACTCCATTCCATACATATATATGGGGAGGTACTAGCTCCAACTCGGTTTCACAGTGAAAACTGCAGGAACTTCAAACCGGCACTAGGAAACAGACTGAGAAAGCAGAGAAAAAGTGTCTCCTGCAACCCGTTCCCTTGGTGCTAGATGAACGAACGTCTCTCCACTTGCTCTGTTCTGAGAGATAAGTGTGTGTGAAAGCCGTACTTCACCTAGCTTGTTGGGAACACAGAGTTTCTTTTCAGTTGCAAACTCCATTCCATACATATATATGGGGAGGTAGAAGCTCCAACTCGGTTTTACAGTGAAAACTGCAGGAACTTCAAACCGGCACTAGGAAACAGACTGAGGAAGCAGAGAAAAAGTGTTTCCTGCAACCCGTTCCCTTGGTGCTAGATGAACGAACGTCTCTCCACTTGCTCAGTTTTGAGAGTTAAGTGTGTGTGAAAGCCGTACTTCACCTAGTTTGTTGGGAACACAAAGTTTCTTTTCAGTTGCAAACTCCATTCCATACATATATATGGGGAGGTACTAGCTCCAACTCGGTTTGACAGTGAAAACTGCAGGAACTTCTAACCGGCACTAGGAAACAGACTGAGAAAGCAGAGAAAAAGTGACCCCTGCAACCCGTTCCCTTGGTGCTAGATGAACGAACGTCTCTCCACTTGCTCAGTTCTGAGAGATAAGTGTGTGTGAAAGCCGTCCTTCACCTAGCTTGTTGGGAACACAAAGTTTCTTTTCAGTTGCAAACTCCATTCCATACATATATATGGGGAGGTAGAAGCTCCAACTCGGTTTTACAGTGAAAACTGCAGGAACTTCAAACCGGCACTAGGAAACAGACTGAGAAAGCAGAGAAAAAGTGTCTCCTGCAACCCGTTCCCTTGGTGCTAGATGAACGAACGTCTCTCCACTTGCTCAGTTCTGAGAGTTAAGTGTGTGTGAAAGCCGTCCTTCACCTAGCTTGTTGGGAACACAAAGTTTCTTTTCAGTTGCAAACTCCATTCCATACATATATATGGGGAGGTACTAGCTCCAACTCTGTTTTACAGTGAAAACTGCAGGAACTTCAAACCGGCACTAGGAAACAGACTGAGAAAGCAGAGAAAAAGTGTCTCCTGCAACCCGTTCCCTTGTTGCTAGATGAACGAACGTCTCTCCACTTGCTCAGTTCTGAGAGATAAGTGTGTGTGAAAGCCGTCCTTCACCTAGCTTGTTGGGAACACAAAGTTTCTTTTCAGTTGCAAACTCCATTCCATACATATATATGGGGAGGTACTAGCTCCAACTCGGTTTGACAGTGTAAACTGCAGGAACTTCAAACCGGCACTAGGAAACAGACAGAGAAAGCAGAGAAAAAGTGTCTCCTGCAACCCGTTCCCTTGGTGCTAGATGAACGAACGTCTCTCCACTTGCTCTGTTCTGAGAGATAAGTGTGTGTGAAAGCCGTCCTTCAACATGCTTGTTGGGAACAAGAAGTTTCTTTTCCGTTGCAAACTCCATTCCATACATATATATGGGGAGGTACTAGCTCCAACTCGGTTTGACAGTGAAAACTGCAGGAACTTCAAACCGGCACTAGGAAACAGACTGAGAAAGCAGAGAAAAAGTGTCTCCTGCAACCCGTTCCCTTGTTGCTAGATGAACGAACGTCTCTCCACTTGCTCAGTTCTGAGAGATAAGTGTGTGTGAAAGCCGTCCTTCACCTAGCTTGTTGGGAACACAAAGTTTCTTTTCAGTTGCAAACTCCATTCCAAACATATATATGGGGAGGTACTAGCTCCAACTCGGTTTGACAGTGAAAACTGCAGGAACTTCTAACCGGCACTAGGAAACAGACTGAGAAAGCAGAGAAAAAGTGACTCCTGCAACCCGTTCCCTTGGTGCTAGATGAACGAACGTCTCTCCACTTGCTCAGTTCTGAGAGATAAGTGTGTGTGAAAGCCGTCCTTCACCTAGCTTGTTGGGAACACAAAGTTTCTTTTCAGTTGCAAACTCCATTCCATACATATATATGGGGAGGTAGAAGCTCCAACTCGGTTTTACAGTGAAAACTGCAGGAACTTCAAACCGGCACTAGGAAACAGACTGAGAAAGCAGAGAAAAAGTGTCTCCTGCAACCCGTTCCCTTGGTGCTAGATGAACGAACGTCTCTCCACTTGCTCAGTTCTGAGAGTTAAGTGTGTGTGAAAGCCGTCCTTCACCTAGCTTGTTGGGAACACAAAGTTTCTTTTCAGTTGCAAACTCCATTCCATACATATATATGGGGAGGTACTAGCTCCAACTCGGTTTTACAGTGAAAACTGCAGGAAATTCAAACCGGCACTAGGAAACAGACTGAGAAAGCAGAGAAAAAGTGTCTCCTGCAACCCGTTCCCTTGGTGCTAGATGAACGAACGTCTCTCCACTTGCTCAGTTCTGAGAGTTAAGTGTGTGTGAAAGCCGTCCTTCACCTAGCTTGTTGGGAACACAAAGTTTCTTTTCAGTTGCAAACTCCATTCCATACATATATATGGGGAGGTACTAGCTCCAACTCGGTTTGACAGTGAAAACTGCAGGAACTTCAAACCGGCACTAGGAAACAGACTGAGAAAGCAGAGAAAAAGTGTCTCCTGCAACCCGTTCCCTTGGTGCTAGATGAACGAACGTCTCTCCACTTGCTCAGTTCTGAGAGTTAAGTGTGTGTGAAAGCCGTCCTTCACCTAGCTTGTTGGGAACACAAAGTTTCTTTTCAGTTGCAAACTCCATTCCATACATATATATGGGGAGGTACAAGCTCCAACTCGGTTTGACAGTGAAAACTGCAGGAACTTCTAACCGGCACTAGGAAACAGACTGAGAAAGCAGAGAAAAAGTGACTCCTGCAACCCGTTCCCTTGGTGCTAGATGAACGAACGTCTCTCCACTTGCTCAGTTCTGAGAGATAAGTGTGTGTGAAAGCCGTCCTTCACCTAGCTTGTTGGGAACACAAAGTTTCTTTTCAGTTGCAAACTCCATTCCATACATATATATGGGGAGGTAGAAGCTCCAACTCGGTTTTACAGTGAAAACTGCAGGAACTTCAAACCGGCACTAGGAAACAGACTGAGAAAGCAGAGAAAAAGTGTCTCCTGCAACCCGTTCCCTTGGTGCTAGATGAACGAACGTCTCTCCACTTGCTCAGTTCTGAGAGTTAAGTGTGTGTGAAAGCCGTCCTTCACCTAGCTTGTTGGGAACACAAAGTTTCTTTTCAGTTGCAAACTCCATTCCATACATATATATGGGGAGGTACTAGCTCCAACTCGGTTTGACAGTGAAAACTGCAGGAACTTCAAACCGGCACTAGGAAACAGACTGAGAAAGCAGAGAAAAAGTGTCTCCTGCAACCCGTTCCCTTGTTGCTAGATGAACGAACGTCTCTCCACTTGCTCAGTTCTGAGAGATAAGTGTGTGTGAAAGCCGTCCTTCACCTAGCTTGTTGGGAACACAAAGTTTCTTTTCAGTTGCAAACTCCATTCCATACATATATATGGGGAGGTACTAACTCCAACTCGGTTTGACAGTGTAAACTGCAGGAACTTCAAACCGGCACTAGGAAACAGACAGAGAAAGCAGAGAAAAAGTGTCTCCTGCAACCCGTTCCCTTGGTGCTAGATGAACGAACGTCTCTCCACTTGCTCTGTTCTGAGAGATAAGTGTGTGTGAAAGCCGTCCTTCAACTTGCTTGTTGGGAACACGAAGTTTCTTTTCCGTTGCAAACTCCATTCCATACATATATATGGGGAGGTACTAGCTCCAACTCGGTTTGACAGTGAAAACTGCAGGAACTTCAAACCGGCACTAGGAAACAGACTGAGAAAGCAGAGAAAAAGTGTCTCCTGCAACCCGTTCCCTTGTTGCTAGATGAACGAACGTCTCTCCACTTGCTCAGTTCTGAGAGATAAGTGTGTGTGAAAGCCGTCCTTCACCTAGCTTGTTGGGAACACAAAGTTTCTTTTCAGTTGCAAACTCCATTCCATACATATATATGGGGAGGTACTAGCTCCAACTCGGTTTGACAGTGAAATCTGCAGGAACTTCAAACCGGCACTAGGAAACAGACTGAGAAAGCAGAGAAAAAGTGTCTCCTGCAACCCGTTCCTTGGTGCTAGATGAACGAACGTCTCTCCACTTGCTCTGTTCTGAGAGATAAGTGTGTGTGAAAGCCGTCCTTCACCTAGCTTGTTGGGAACACAAAGTTTCTTTTCAGTTGCAAACTCCATTCCATACATATATATGGGGAGGTAGAAGCTCCAACTCGGTTTTACAGTGAAAACTGCAGGAAATTCAAACCGGCACTAGGAAACAGACTGAGAAATCAGAGAATAAGTGTCTCCTGCAACTCGTTCCCTTGGTGCTAGATGAACGAACGTCTCTCCACTTGCTCAGTTCTGAGAGATAAGTGTGTGTGAAAGCCGTCCTTCACCTAGCTTGTTGGGAACACAAAGTTTCTTTTCAGTTGCAAACTCCATTCCATACATATATATGGGGAGGTACTAGCTCCAACTCGGTTTGACAGTGAAAACTGCAGGAACTTCAAACCGGCACTAGGAAACAGACTGAGAAAGCAGAGAAAAAGTGTCTCCTGCAACCCGTTCCCTTGTTGCTAGATGAACGAACGTCTCTCCACTTGCTCAGTTCTGAGAGATAAGTGTGTGTGAAAGCCGTACTTCACCTAGCTTGTTGGGAACACAAAGTTTCTTTTCAGTTGCAAACTCCATTCCATACATATATATGGGGAGGTACTAGCTCCAACTCGGTTTCACAGTGAAAACTGCAGGAACTTCAAACCGGCACTAGGAAACAGACTGAGAAAGCAGAGAAAAAGTGTCTCCTGCAACCCGTTCCCTTGGTGCTAGATGAACGAACGTCTCTCCACTTGCTCTGTTCTGAGAGATAAGTGTGTGTGAAAGCCGTACTTCACCTAGCTTGTTGGGAACACAGAGTTTCTTTTCAGTTGCAAACTCCATTCCATACATATATATGGGGAGGTAGAAGCTCCAACTCGGTTTTACAGTGAAAACTGCAGGAACTTCAAACCGGCACTAGGAAACAGACTGAGAAAGCAGAGAAAAAGTTTCCCCTGCAACCCGTTCCCTTGGTGCTAGATGAACGAACGTCTCTCCTCTTGCTAAGTTCTGAGAGTTAAGTGTTTGTGAAAGCCGTCCTTCACCTAGCTTGTTGGGAACACAAAGTTTCTTTTCAGTTGCAAACTCCATTCCATACATATATATGGGGAGGTACTAGCTCCAACTCGGTTTGACAGTGAAAACTGCAGGAACTTCAAACCGGCACTAGGAAACAGACTGAGAAAGCAGAGAAAAAGTGTCTCCTGCAACCCGTTCCCTTGGTGCTAGATGAACGAACGTCTCTCCACTTGCTCAGTTCTGAGAGATAAGTGTGTGTGAAAGCCGTCCTTCACCTAGCTTGTTGGGAACACAAAGTTTCTTTTCAGTTGCAAACTCCATTCCATACATATATATGGGGAGGTAGAAGCTCCAACTCGGTTTTACAGTGAAAACTGCAGGAAATTCAAACCGGCACTAGGAAACAGACTGAGAAAGCAGAGAATAAGTGTCTCCTGCAACCCGTTCCCTTGGTGCTAGATGAACGAATGTCTCTCCACTTGCTCTGTTCTGAGAGATAAGTGTGTGTGAAAGCCGTCCTTCACCTAGCTTGTTGGGAACACAAAGATTCTTTTCAGTTTCAAACTCCATTCCATACATATATATGGTGAGGTACAAGCTCCAACTCGGTTTTACAGTGAAAACTGCAGGAACTTCAAACCGGCACTAGGAAACAGACTGAGGAACCAGAGAAAAAGTGTCTCCTGCAACCCGTTCCCTTGGTGCTACATGAAAGAACGTCTCTCCACTTGCTCAGTTCTGAGAGATAATTGTGTTTGAAAGCCGTCCTTCACATAGCTTGTTGGGAACACAAAGTTTCTTTTCAGTTGCCAACTCAATTCCATCATATATATTGGGAGGTACTAGCTCCAACTCGGTTTGACAGTGAAAACTGCAGGAACTTCAAAACGGCACTAGGAAACAGACTGAGAAAGCAGAGAAAAAGTGTCTCCTGCAACCCGTTCCCTTTGTGCTTAATGAACGAACGTCTCTCCACTTGCTCAGTTCGGAGAGATAAGTGTGTGTGAAAGCCGTCCTTCACCTAGCTTGTTGGGAACACAAAGTTTCTTTTCAGTTGCAAACTCCATTCCATACATATATATGGGGAGGTACAAGCTCCAACTCGGTTTTACAGTGAAAACTGCAGGAACTTCAAAGCGGCACTAGGAAACAGACTGAGAAAGCAGAGAAAAAGTGTCTCCTGCAACCCGTTCCCTTGGTGCTAGATGAACGAACGTCTCTCCACTTGCTCAGTTCTGAGAGATAAGTGTGTGTGAAAGCCGTCCTTCACCTTGCTTGTTGGGAACACAAAGTTTCTTTTCAGTTGCAAACTCCATTCCATACATATATATGGTGATGTAGAAGCTCCAACTCGGTTTGACAGTGAAAACTGCAGGAACTTCAAACCGGCACTAGGAAACAGACTGAGAAAGCAGAAAAAAGTGTCTCCTGCAACCCGTTCCCTTGGTGCTAGATGAACGAAAGTCTCTCCACTTGCTCAGTTCTGAGAGATAAGTGTGTGTGAAAGCCGTCCTTCACCTAGCTTGTTGGGAACACAAAGTTTCTTTTCAGTTGCAAACTCCATTCCATACATATATATGGGGAAGTACTAGCTCCAACTCGGTTTGACAGTGAAAACTGCAGGAACTTCAAACCGGCACTAGGAAACAGACTGAGAAAGCAGAGAAAAAGTGTCTCCTGCAAACCGTTCCCTTGGTGCTAGATGAACGAACGTCTCTCCACTTGCTCAGTTCTGAGAGATAAGTGTGTGTGAAAGCCGTCCTTCACCTAGCTTGTTGGGAACACAAAGTTTCTTTTCAGTTGCAAACTCCATTCCATACATATATATGGGGAGGTACTAGCTCCAACTCGGTTTGACAGTGAAAACTGCAGGAACATCAAACCGGCACTAGGAAACAGACTGAGAAAGCAGAGAAAAAGTGTCTCCTGCAACCCGTTCCCTTGGTGCTAGATGAACGAACGTCTCTCCACTTGCTCTGTTCTGAGAGATGTGTGTGTGAAAGCCGTCCTTCACCTAGCTTGTTGGGAACACAAAGTTTCTTTTCAGTTGCAAACTCCATTCCATACATATATATGGGGAGGTAGAAGCTCCAACTCGGTTTTACAGTGAAAACTGCAGGAACTTCAAACCGGCACTAGGAAACAGATTGAGAAAGCAGAGAAAATGTGTCCCCTGCAACCCTTTCCCTTGGTGCTAGATGAACGAACGTCTCTCCACTTGCTCAGTTCTGAGAGATAAGTGTGTGTGAAAGCCGTCCTTCACCTAGCTTGTTGGGAACACAAAGTTTCTTTTCAGTTGCAAACTCCATTCCATACATATATATGGGGAGGTACTAGCTCCAACTCGGTTTGACAGTGAAAACTGCAGGAACTTCAAACCGGCACTAGGAAACAGACTGACAAAGCAGAGAAAAAGTGTCTCCTGCAACCCGTTCCCTTGGTGCTAGATGAACGAACGTCTCTCCACTTGCTCTGTTCTGAGAGATAAGTGTGTGTGAAAGCCGACCTTCACCTAGCTTGTTGGGAACACAAAGTTTCTTTTCAGTTGCAAACTCCATTCCATACATATATATGGGGAGGTAGAAGCTCCAACTCGGTTTTACAGTGAAAACTGCAGGAAATTCAAACCGGCACTAGGAAACAGACTGAGAAAGCAGAGAATAAGTGTCTCCTGCAACCCGTTCCCTTGGTGCTAGATGAACGAACGTCTCTCCACTTGCTCAGTTCTGAGAACTAAGTGTGTGTGAAAGCCGTCCTTCACCTAGCTTGTTGGGAACACAAAGTTTCTTTTCAGTTGCAAACACCATTCCATACATATATATGGGGAGGTACTAGCTCCAACTCGGTTTGACAGTGAAAACTGCAGGAACTTCAAACCGGCACTAGGAAACAGACTGAGAAAGCAGAGAAAAAGTGTCTCCTGCAACCCGTTCCCTTGTTGCTAGATGAACGAACGTCTCTCCACTTGCTCAGTTCTGAGAGATAAGTGTGTGTGAAAGCCATACTTCACCTAGCTTGTTGGGAACACAAAGTTTCTTTTCAGTTGCAAACTCCATTCCATACATATATATGGGGAGGTACTAGCTCCAATTCGGTTTGACAGTGAAAACTGCAGGAACTTCAAACCGGCACTAGGAAACAGACTGAGAAAGCAGAGAAAAAGTGTCTCCTGCAACCCGTTCCCTTGGTGCTAGATGAACGAACGTCTCTCCACTTGCTCTGTTCTGAGAGATAAGTGTGTGTGAAAGCCGTACTTCACCTAGCTTGTTGGGAACACAGAGTTTCTTTTCAGTTGCAAACTCCATTCCATACATATATATGGGGAGGTAGAAGCTCCAACTCGGTTTTACAGTGAAAACTGCAGGAACTTCAAACCGGCACTAGGAAACAGACTGAGAAAGCAGAGAAAAAGTGTCCCCTGCAACCCGTTCCCTTGGTGCTAGATGAACGAACGTCTCTCCACTTGCTCAGTTCTGAGAGATAAGTGTGTGTGAAAGCCGTCCTTCACCTAGCTTGTTGGGAACACAAAGTTTCTTTTCAGTTGCAAACTCCATTCCATACATATATATGGGGAGGTACAAGCTCCAACTCGGTTTTACAGTGAAAACTGCAGGAACTTCAAACCGGCACTAGGAAACAGACTGAGAAAGCAGAGAAAAAGTGTCTCCTGCAACCCGTTCCCTTGGTGCTAGATGAACGAACGTCTCTCCACTTGCTCAGTTCTGAGAGATAAGTGTGTGTGAAAGCCGTCCTTCACCTAGCTTGTTGGGAACACAAAGTTTCTTTTCAGTTGCAAACTCCATTCCATACATATATATGGGGAGGTAGAAGCTCCAACTCGGTTTTACAGTGAAAACTGCAGGAAATTCAAACCGGCACTAGGAAACAGACTGAGAAAGCAGAGAATAAGTGTCTCCTGCAACCCGTTCCCTTGGTGCTAGATGAACGAACGTCTCTCCACTTGCTCTGTTCTGAGAGATAAGTGTGTGTGAAAGCCGTCCTTCACCTAGCTTGTTGGGAACACAAAGATTCTTTTCAGTTGCAAACTCCATTCCATACATATATATGGTGAGGTACAAGCTCCAACTCGGTTTTACAGTGAAAACTGCAGGAACTTCAAACCGGCACTAGGAAACAGACTGAGGAACCAGAGAAAAAGTGTCTCCTGCAACCCGTTCCCTTGGTGCTACATGAAAGAACATCTCTCCACTTGCTCAGTTCTGAGAGATAATTGTGTTTGAAAGCCGTCCTTCACATAGCTTGTTGGGAACACAAAGTTTCTTTTCAGTTGCCAACTCAATTCCATCATATATATTGGGAGGTACTAGCTCCAACTCGGTTTGACAGTGAAAACTGCAGGAACTTCAAAACGGCACTAGGAAACAGACTGAGAAAGCAGAGAAAAAGTGTCTCCTGCAAACCGTTCCCTTTGTGCTTCATGAACGAACGTCTCTCCACTTGCTCAGTTCGGAGAGATAAGTGTGTGTGAAAGCCGTCCTTCACCTAGCTTGTTGGGAACACAAAGTTTCTTTTCAGTTGCAAACTCCATTCCATACATATATATGGGGAGGTACAAGCTCCAACTCGGTTTTACAGTGAAAACTGCAGGAACTTCAAACCGGCACTAGGAAACAGACTGAGAAAGCAGAGAAAAAGTGTCTCCTGCAACCCGTTCCCTTGGTGCTAGATGAACGAACGTCTCTCCACTTGCTCAGTTCTGAGAGATAAGTGTGTGTGAAAGCCGTCCTTCACCTTGCTTGTTGGGAACAGAAAGTTTCTTTTCAGTTGCAAACTCCATTCCATACATATATATGGTGATGTAGAAGCTCCAACTCGGTTTGACAGTGAAAACTGCAGGAACTTCAAACCGGCACTAGGAAACAGACTGAGAAAGCAGAGAAAAAGTGTCTCCTGCAACCCGTTCCTTGGTGCTAGATGAACGAACGTCTCTCCACTTGCTCAGTTCTGAGAGATAAGTGTGTGTGAAAGCCGTCCTTCACCTAGCTTGTTGGGAACACAAAGTTTCTTTTCAGTTGCAAACTCCATTCCATACATATATATGGGGAGGTACTAGCTCCAACTCGGTTTGACAGTGAAAACTGCAGGAACATCAAACCGGCACTAGGAAACAGACTGAGAAACCAGAGAAAAAGTGTCTCCTGCAACCCGTTCCCTTGGTGCTAGATGAACGAACGTCTCTCCACTTGCTCTGTTCTGAGAGATGTGTGTGTGAAAGCCGTCCTTCACCTAGCTTGTTGGGAACACAAAGTTTCTTTTCAGTTGCAAACTCCATTCCATACATATATATGGGGAGGTACAAGCTCCAACTCGGTTTTACAGTGAAAACTGCAGGAACTTCAAACCGGCACTAGGAAACAGACTGAGAAAGCAGAGAAAAAGTGTCTCCTGCAACCCGTTCCCTTGGTGCTAGATGAACGAACGTCTCTCCACTTGCTCAGTTCTGAGAGATAAGTGTGTGTGAAAGCCGTCCTTCACCTAGCTTGTTGGGAACACAAAGTTTCTTTTCAGTTGCAAACTCCATTCCATACGTATATATGGGGAGGTAGAAGCTCCAACTCGGTTTTACAGTGAAAACTGCAGGAACTTCAAACCGGCACTAGGAAACAGACTGAGAAAGCAGAGAAAAAGTGTCTCCTGCAACGCGTTCCCTTGGTGCTAGATGAACGAACGTCTCTCCACTTGCTCACTTCTGAGAGATAAGTGTGTGTGAAAGCCGTCCTTCACCTAGCTTGTTGGGAACACAAAGTTTCTTTTCAGTTGCAAACTCCATTCCATACATATATATGGGGAAGTACTAGCTCCAACTCGTTTTGACAGTGAAAACTGCAGGAACTTCAAACCGGCACTAGGAAACAGACTGAGAAAGCAGAGAAAAAGTGTCTCCTGCAACCCGTTCCCTTGTTGCTAGATGAACGAACGTCTCTCCACTTGCTCAGTTCTGAGAGATAAGTGTGTGTGAAAGCCGTCCTTCACTTAGCTTTTTGGGAACACAAAGTTTCTATTCAGTTGCAAACTCCATTCCATACATATATATGGAGAGGTACTAGCTCCAACTCGGTTTGACAGTGAAAACTGCAGGAACTTCAAACCGGCACTAGGAAACAGACTGAGAAAGCAGAGAAAAAGTGTCTCCTGCAACCCGTTCCCTTGTTGCTAGATGAACGAAAGTCTCTCCACTTGCTCAGTTCTGAGAGATATGTGTGTGTGAAGGCCGAACTTCACCTAGCTTGTTGGGAACACAAAGTTTCTTTTCAGTTGCAAACTCCATTCCATACATATATATGGGGAGGTACTAGCTCCAACTCGGTTTGACAGTGAAAACTGCAGGATCTTCAAACCGGCACTAGGAAACAGACTGAGAAAGCAGAGAAAAAGTGTCTCCTGCAACCCGTTCCCTTGTTGCTAGATGAACGAAAGTCTCTCCACTTGCTCAGTTCTGAGAGATATGTGTGTGTGAAGGCCGAACTTCACCTAGCTTGTTGGGAACACAAAGTTTCTTTTCAGTTGCAAACTCCATTCCATACATATATATGGGGAGGTACTAGCTCCAACTCGGTTTGACAGTGAAAACTGCAGGATCTTCAAACCGGCACTAGGAAACAGACTGAGAAAGCAGAGAAAAAGTGTCTCCTTCAAACCGTTCCCATGGTGCTAGATGAACGAACGTCTCTCCACTTGCTCAGTTCTGAGAGATAAGTGTGTGTGAAAGCCGTCCTTCACCTAGCTTGTTGGGAACACAAAGTTTCTTTTCAGTTGCAAACTCCATTCCATACATATATATGGGGAGGTAGAAGCTCCAACTCGGTTTGACAGTGAAAACTGCAGGATCTTCAAACCGGCACTAGGAAACAGACTGAGAAACAGAGAATAAGTGTCTCCTGCAACCCGTTCCCTTGGTGCTAGATGAACGAACGTCTCTCCACTTGCTCAGTTCTGAGAGATAAGTGTGTGTGAAAGCCGTCCTTCAACTTGCTTGTTGGGAACACGAAGTTTCTTTTCAGTTGCAAACTCCATTCCATACATATATATGGGGAGGTACTAGCTCCAACTCGGTTTGACAGTGAAAACTGCAGGAACTTCAAACCGGCACTAGGAAACAGACTGAGAAAGCAGAGAAAAAGTGTCTCCTGCAACCCGTTCCCTTGGTGCTAGATGAAAGAACGTCTCTCCACTTGCTCTGTTCTGAGAGATAAGTGTGTGTGAAAGCCGTCCTTCACCTAGCTTGTTGGGAACACAAAGTTTCTTTTCAGTTGCAAACTCCATTCCATACATATATATGGGGAGGTAGAAGCTCCAACTCGGTTTTACAGTGAAAACTGCAGGAAATTCAAACCGGCACTAGGAAACAGACTGAGAAACAGAGAATAAGTGTCTCCTGCAACCCGTTCCCTTGGTGCTAGATGAACGAACGTCTCTCCACTTGCTCAGTTCTGAGAGATAAGTGTGTGTGAAAGCCGTCCTTCACCTAGCTTGTTGGGAACACAAAGTTTCTTTTCAGTTGCAAACTCCATTCCATACATATATATGGGGAGGTACTAGCTCCAACTCGGTTTGACAGTGAAAACTGCAGGAACTTCAAACCGGCACTAGGAAACAGACTGAGAAAGCAGAGAAAAAGTGTCTCCTGCAACCCGTTCCCTTGGTGCTAGATGAACGAACGTCTCTCCACTTGCTCAGTTCTGAGAGATAAGTGTGTGTGAAAGCCGTACTTCACCTTGCTTGTTGGGAACACAAAGTTTCTTTTCAGTTGCCAACTCAATTCCATACATATATATGGGGAGGTACTAGCTCCAACTCGGTTTGACAGTGAAAACTGCAGGAACTTCAAACCGGCACTAGGAAACAGACTGAGAAAGCAGAGAAAAAGTGTCTCCTGCAACCCGTTCCCTTGGTGCTAGATGAAAGAACGTCTCTCCACTTGCTCTGTTCTGAGAGATAAGTGTGTGTGAAAGCCGTCCTTCCCCTAGCTTGTTGGGAACACAAAGTTTCTTTTCAGTTGCAAACTCCATTCCATACATATATATGGGGAGGTTGAAGCTCCAACTCGGTTTTACAGTGAAAACTGCAGGAAATTCAAACCGGCACTAGGAAACAGACTGAGAAACAGAGAATAAGTGTCTCCTGCAACCCGTTCCCTTGGTGCTAGATGAACGAACGTCTCTCCACTTGCTCAGTTCTGAGAGATAAGTGTGTGTGAAAGCCGTCCTTCACCTAGCTTGTTGGGAACACAAAGTTTCTTTTCAGTTGCAAACTCCATTCCATACATATATATGGGGAGGTACTAGCTCCAACTCGGTTTGACAGTGAAAACTGCAGGAACTTCAAACCGGCACTAGGAAACAGACTGAGAAAGCAGAGAAAAAGTGTCTCCTGCAACCCGTTCCCTTATTGCTAGATGAACGAACGTCTCTCCACTTGCTCAGTTCTGAGAGATAAGTGTGTGTGAAAGCCGTCCTTCACCTAGCTTGTTGGGAACACAAAGTTTCTTTTCAGTTGCAAACTCCATTCCATACATATATATGGGTAGGTACTAGCTCCAACTCGGTTTGACAGTGAAAACTGCAGGAACTTCAAACCGGCACTAGGAAACAGACTGAGAAAGCAGAGAAAAAGTGTCTCCTGCAAACCGTTCCCATGGTGCTAGATGAACGAACGTCTCTCCACTTGCTCAGTTCTGAGAGATAGGTGTGTGTGAAAGCCGTCCTTCACCTAGCTTGTTGGGAACACAAAGTTTCTTTTCAGTTGCAAACTCCATTCCATACATATATATGGGTAGGTACTAGCTCCAACTCGGTTTGACAGTGAAAACTGCAGGAACTTCAAACCGGCACTAGGAAACAGACTGAGAAAGCAGAGAAAATGTGTCTCCTGCAACCCGTTCCCTTGGTGCTAGATGAACGAACGTCTCTCCACTTGCTCAGTTCTGAGAGATAAGTGTGTGTGAAAGCCGTACTTCACCTTGCTTGTTGGGAACACAAAGTTTCTTTTCAGTTGCCAACTCAATTCCATACATATATATGGGGAGGTACTAGCTCCAACTCGGTTTGACAGTGAAAACTGCAGGAACTTCAAACCGGCCCTAGGAAACAGACTGAGAAAGCAGAGAAAAAGTGTCTCCTGCAACCCGTTCCCTTGTTGCTAGTTGAACGAACGTCTCTCCACTTGCTCAGTTCTGAGAGATATGTGTGTGTGAAGGCCGACCTTCACCTAGCTTGTTGGGAACACAAAGTTTCTTTTCAGTTGCAAACTCCATTCCATACATATATATGGGGAGGTACTAGCTCCAACTCGGTTTGACAGGGAAAACTGCAGGAACTTCAAACCGGCACTAGGAAACAGACTGAGAAAGCAGAGAAAAAGTGTCTCCTGCAAACCGTTCCCATGGTGCTAGATGAACGAACGTCTCTCCACTTGCTCAGTTCTGAGAGATAAGTGTGTGTGAAAGCCGTCCTTCACCTAGCTTGTTGGGAACACAAAGTTTCTTTTCAGTTGCAAACTCCATTCCATACATATATATGGGGGGGTACTAGCTCCAACTCGGTTTGACAGTGTAAACTGCAGGAACTTCAAACCGGCACTAGGAAACAGACTGAGAAACCAGAGAAAAAGTGTCTCCTGCAACCCGTTCCCTTGTTGCTAGATGAACGAACGTCTCTCCACTTGCTCAGTTCTGAGAGATAGGTGTGTGTGAAAGCCGTCCTTCACCTAGCTTGTTGGGAACACAAAGTTTCTTTTCAGTTGCAAACTCCATTCCATACATATATATGGGGAGGTACTAGCTCCAACTCGGTTTGACAGTGTAAACTGCAGGAACTTCAAACCGGCACTAGGAAACAGACTGAGAAAGCAGAGAAAAAGTGTCTCCTGCAAACCGTTCCAATGGTGCTAGATGAACGAACGTCTCTCCACTTGCTCAGTTCTGAGAGATAAGTGTGTGTGAAAGCCGTCCTTCACCTAGCTTGTTGGGAACACAAAGTTTCTTTTCAGTTGCAAACTCCATTCCATACATATATATGGGGAGGTAGAAGCTCCAACTCGGTTTTACAGTGAAAACTGCAGGAAATTCAAACCGGCACTAGGAAACAGACTGAGAAACAGAGAATAAGTGTCTCCTGCAACCCGTTCCCTTGGTGCTAGATGAACGAACGTCTCTCCACTTGCTCAGTTCTGAGAGATAAGTGTTTGTGAAAGCCGTCCTTCACCTAGCTTGTTGGGAACACAAAGTTTCTTTTCAGTTGCAAACTCCATTCCATACATATATATGGGTAGGTACTAGCTCCAACTCGGTTTGACAGTGAAAACTGCAGGAACTTCAAACCGGCACTAGGAAACAGACTGAGAAAGCAGAGAAAAAGTGTCTCCTGCAAACCGTTCCCATTGTGCTAGATGAACGAACGTCTCTCCACTTGCTCAGTTCTGAGAGATAGGTGTGTGTGAAAGCCGTCCTTCACCTAGCTTGTTGGGAACACAAAGTTTCTTTTCAGTTGCAAACTCCATTCCATACATATATATGGGGAGGTACTAGCTCCAACTCGGTTTGACAGTGAAAACTGCAGGAACTTCAAACCGGCACTAGGAAACAGACTGAGAAAGCAGAGAAAAAGTGTCTCCTGCAACCCGTTCCCTTGGTGCTAGATGAAAGAACGTCTCTCCACTTGCTCTGTTCTGAGAGATAAGTGTGTGTGAAAGCCGTCCTTCACCTAGCTTGTTGGGAACACAAAGTTTCTTTTCAGTTGCAAACTCCATTCCATACATATATATGGGGAGGTAGAAGCTCCAACTCGGTTTTACATTGAAAACTGCAGGAAATTCAAACCGGCACTAGGAAACAGACTGAGAAACAGAGAATAAGTGTCTCCTGCAACCCGTTCCCTTGGTGCTAGATGAACGAACGTCTCTCCACTTGCTCAGTTCTGAGAGATAAGTGTGTGTGAAAGCCGTCCTTCACCTAGCTTGTTGGGAACACAAAGTTTCTTTTCAGTTGCAAACTCCATTCCATACATATATATGGGTAGGTACTAGCTCCAACTCGGTTTGACAGTGAAAACTGCAGGAACTTCAAACCGGCACTAGGAAACAGACTGAGAAAGCAGAGAAAAAGTGTCTCCTGCAAACCGTTCCCATGGTGCTAGATGAACGAACGTCTCTCCACTTGCTCAGTTCTGAGAGATAAGTGTGTGTGAAAGCCGTCCTTCACCTAGCTTGTTGGGAACACAAAGTTTCTTTTCAGTTGCAAACTCCATTCCATACATATATATGGGGAGGTACTAGCTCCAACTCGGTTTGACAGTGAAAACTGCAGGAACTTCAAACCGGCACTAGGAAACAGACTGAGAAACAGAGAATAAGTGTCTCCTGCAACCCGTTCCCTTGGTGCTAGATGAACGAACGTCTCTCCACTTGCTCAGTTCTGAGAGATAAGTGTGTGTGAAAGCCGTCCTTCACCTAGCTTGTTGGGAACACAAAGTTTCTTTTCAGTTGCAAACTCCATTCCATACATATATATGGGGAGGTACTAGCTCCAACTCGGTTTGACAGTGAAAACTGCAGGAACTTCAAACCGGCACTAGGAAACAGACTGAGAAAGCAGAGAAAAAGTGTCTCCTGCAACCCGTTCCCTTATTGCTAGATGAACGAACGTCTCTCCACTTGCTCAGTTCTGAGAGATAAGTGTGTGTGAAAGCCGTCCTTCACCTAGCTTGTTGGGAACACAAAGTTTCTTTTCAGTTGCAAACTCCATTCCATACATATATATGGGTAGGTACTAGCTCCAACTCGGTTTGACAGTGAAAACTGCAGGAACTTCAAACCGGCACTAGGAAACAGACTGAGAAAGCAGAGAAAAAGTGTCTCCTGCAACCCGTTCCCTTGGTGCTAGATGAACGAACGTCTCTCCACTTGCTCAGTTCTGAGAGATAAGTGTGTGTGAAAGCCGTACTTCACCTTGCTTGTTGGGAACACAAAGTTTCTTTTCAGTTGCCAACTCAATTCCATACATATATAAGGGGAGGTACTAGCTCCAACTCGGTTTGACAGTGAAAACTGCAGGAACTTCAAATCGGCACTAGGAAACAGACTGAGAAAGCAGAGAAAAAGTGTCTCCTGCAACCCGTTCCCTTGTTGCTAGATGAACGAACGTCTCTCCACTTGCTCAGTTCTGAGAGATATGTGTGTGTGAAGGCCGACCTTCACCAAGCTTGTTGGGAACACAAAGTTTCTTTTCAGTTGCAAACTCCATTCCATACATATATATGGGGAGGTACTAGCTCCAACTCGGTTTGACAGTGAAAACTGCAGGATCTTCAAACCGGCACTAGGAAACAGACTGAGAAAGCAGAGAAAAAGTGTCTCCTGCAAACCGTTCCCATGGTGCTAGATGAACGAACGTCTCTCCACTTGCTCAGTTCTGAGAGATAAGTGTGTGTGAAAGCCGTCCTTCACCTAGCTTGTTGGGAACACAAAGTTTCTTTTCAGTTGCAAACTCCATTCCATACATATATATGGGGAGGTACTAGCTCCAACTCGGTTTGACAGTGAAAACTGCAGGAACTTCAAACCGGCACTAGGAAACAGACTGAGAAACCAGAGAAAAAGTGTCTCCTGCAACCCGTTCCCTTGTTGCTAGATGAACGATCGTCTCTCCACTTGCTCAGTTCTGAGAGATAGGTGTGTGTGAAAGCCGTCCTTCACCTAGCTTGTTGGGAACACAAAGTTTCTTTTCAGTTGCAAACTCCATTCCATACATATATATGGGGAGGTACTAGCTCCAACTCGGTTTGACAGTGTAAACTGCAGGATCTTCAAACCGGCACGAGGAAACAGACAGAGAAAGCAGAGAAAAAGTATCTCCTGCAACCCGTTCCCTTGGTGCTAGATGAACGAACGTCTCTCCACTTGCTCTGTTCTGAAAGATAAGTGTGTGTGAAAGCCGTCCTTCAACTTGCTTGTTGGGAACACGAAGTTTCCTTTCAGTTGCAAACTCCATTCCATACATATATATGGGGAGGTACAAGCTCCAACTCGGTTTGACAGTGAAAACTGCAGGAACTTCAAACCGGCACTAGGAAACAGACTGAGAAAGCAGAGAAAAAGTGTCTCCTGCAACCCGTTACCTTGGTGCTAGATGAAAGAACGTCTCTCCACTTGCTCTGTTTTGAGAGATAAGTGTGTGTGAAAGCCGTCCTTCACCTAGCTTGTTGGGAACACAAAGTTTCTTTTCAGTTGCAAACTCCATTCCATACATATATATGGGGAGGTACTAGCTCCAACTCGGTTTGACAGTGAAAACTGCAGGAACTTCAAACCGGCACTAGGAAACAGACTGAGAAACCAGAGAAAAAGTGTCTCCTGCAACCCGTTCCCTTGTTGCTAGATGAACGAACGTCTCTCCACTTGCTCAGTTCTGAGAGATAGGTGTGTGTGAAAGCCGTCCTTCACCTAGCTTGTTGGGAACACAAAGTTTCTTTTCAGTTGCAAACTCCATTCCATACATATATATGGGTAGGTACTAGCTCCAACTCGGTTTGACAGTGAAAACTGCAGGAACTTCAAACCGGCACTAGGAAACAGACTGAGAAAGCAGAGAAAAAGTGTCTCCTGCAACCCGTTCCCTTGGTGCTAGATGAACGAACGTCTCTCCACTTGCTCAGTTCTGAGAGATAAGTGTGTGTGAAAGCCGTACTTCACCTTGCTTGTTGGGAACACAAAGTTTCTTTTCAGTTGCCAACTCAATTCCATACATATATATGGGGAGGTACTAGCTCCAACTCGGTTTGACAGTGAAAACTGCAGGAACTTCAAACCGGCACTAGGAAACAGACTGAGAAAGCAGAGAAAAAGTGTCTCCTGCAACCCGTTCCCTTGTTGCTAGATGAACGAACGTCTCTCCACTTGCTCAGTTCTGAGAGATATGTGTGTGTGAAGGCCGACCTTCACCTAGCTTGTTGGGAACACAAAGTTTCTTTTCAGTTGCAAACTCCATTCCATACATATATATGGGGGGGTACTAGCTCCAACTCGGTTTGACAGTGAAAACTGCAGGAACTTCAAACCGGCACTAGGAAACAGACTGAGAAAGCAGAGAAAAAGTGTCTCCTGCAAACCGTTCCCATGGTGCTAGATGAACGAACGTCTCTCCACTTGCTCAGTTCTGAGAGATAAGTGTGTGTGAAAGCCGTCCTTCACCTAGCTTGTTGGGAACACAAAGTTTCTTTTCAGTTGCAAACTCCATTCCATACATATATATGGGGGGGTACTAGCTCCAACTCGGTTTGACA
Organism: Camelus dromedarius; assembly: GCF_036321535.1. Classification (NCBI taxonomy): domain Eukaryota; kingdom Metazoa; phylum Chordata; class Mammalia; order Artiodactyla; family Camelidae; genus Camelus; species Camelus dromedarius. The sequence continues at coordinate 799,970 of NW_026989830.1, forward strand.
GTGAAAACTGCAGGAACTTCAAACCGGCACTAGGAAACAGACTGAGAAACCAGAGAAAAAGTGTCTCCTGCAACCCGTTCCCTTGTTGCTAGATGAACGAACGTCTCTCCACTTGCTCAGTTCTGAGAGATAGGTGTGTGTGAAAGCCGTCCTTCACCTAGCTTGTTGGGAACACAAAGTTTCTTTTCAGTTGCAAACTCCATTCCATACATATATATGGGGAGGTACTAGCTCCAACTCGGTTTGACAGTGTAAACTGCAGGAACTTCAAACCGGCACTAGGAAACAGACTGAGAAAGCAGAGAAAAAGTATCTCCTGCAAACCGTTCCCATGGTGCTAGATGAACGAACGTCTCTCCACTTGCTCAGTTCTGAGAGATAAGTGTGTGTGAAAGCCGTCCTTCACCTAGCTTGTTGGGAACACAAAGTTTCTTTTCAGTTGCAAACTCCATTCCATACATATATATGGGGAGGTAGAAGCTCCAACTCGGTTTTACAGTGAAAACTGCAGGAAATTCAAACCGGCACTAGGAAACAGACTGAGAAACAGAGAATAAGTGTCTCCTGCAACCCGTTCCCTTGGTGCTAGATGAACGAACGTCTCTCCACTTGCTCAGTTCTGAGAGATAAGTGTGTGTGAAAGCCGTCCTTCACCTAGCTTGTTGGGAACACAAAGTTTCTTTTCAGTTGCAAACTCCATTCCATACATATATATGGGTAGGTACAAGCTCCAACTCGGTTTGACAGTGAAAACTGCAGGAACTTCAAACCGGCACTAGGAAACAGACTGAGAAAGCAGAGAAAAAGTGTCTCCTGCAAACCGTTCCCATTGTGCTAGATGAACGAACGTCTCTCCACTTGCTCAGTTCTGAGAGATAGGTGTGTGTGAAAGCCGTCCTTCACCTAGCTTGTTGGTAACACAAAGTTTCTTTTCAGTTGCAAACTCCTTTCCATACATATATATGGGGAGGTACTAGCTCCAACTCGGTTTCACAGTGTAAACTGCAGGAACTTCAAACCGGCACTAGGAAACAGACTGAGAAAGCAGAGAAAAAGTGTCTCCTGCAAACCGTTCCCATGGTGCTAGATGAACGAACGTCTCTCCACTTGCTCAGTTCTGAGAGATAAGTGTGTGTGAAAGCCGTCCTTCACCTAGCTTGTTGGGAACACAAAGTTTCTTTTCAGTTGCAAACTCCATTCCATACATATATATGGGGAGGTAGAAGCTCCAACTCGGTTTGACAGTGAAAACTGCAGGAAATTCAAACCGGCACTAGGAAACAGACTGAGAAACAGAGAATAAGTGTCTCCTGCAACCCGTTCCCTTGGTGCTAGATGAACGAACGTCTCTCCACTTGCTCAGTTCTGAGAGATAAGTGTGTGTGAAAGCCGTCCTTCACCTAGCTTGTTGGGAACACAAAGTTTCTTTTCAGTTGCAAACTCCATTCCATACATATATATGGGTAGGTACTAGCTCCAACTCGGTTTGACAGTGAAAACTGCAGGAACTTCAAACCGGCACTAGGAAACAGACTGAGAAAGCAGAGAAAAAGTGCCTCCTGCAACCCGTTCCCTTGGTGCTAGATGAACGAACGTCTCTCCACTTGCTCAGTTCTGAGAGATAGGTGTGTGTGAAAGCCGTCCTTCACCTAGCTTGTTGGGAACACAAAGTTTCTTTTCAGTTGCAAACTCCATTCCATACATATATATGGGGAGGTACTAGCTCCAACTCGGTTTGACAGTGTAAACTGCAGGATCTTCAAACCGGCACTAGGAAACAGACAGAGAAAGCAGAGAAAAAGTGTCTCCTGCAACCCGTTCCCTTGGTGCTAGATGAACGAACGTCTCTCCACTTGCTCTGTTCTGAGAGATAAGTGTGTGTGAAAGCCGTCCTTCAACTTGCTTGTTGGGAACACGAAGTTTCCTTTCAGTTGCTAACTCCATTCCATACATATATATGGGGAGGTACAAGCTCCAACTCGGTTTGACAGTGAAAACTGCAGGAACTTCAAACCGGCACTAGGAAACAGACTGAGAAAGCAGAGAAAAAGTGTCTCCTGCAACCCGTTACCTTGGTGCTAGATGAAAGAACGTCTCTCCACTTGCTCTGTTTTGAGAGATAAGTGTGTGTGAAAGCCGTACTTCACCTAGCTTGTTGGGAACACAAAGTTTCTTTTCAGTTGCAAACTCCATTCCATACATATATATGGGGAGGTACTAGCTCCAACTCGGTTTGACAGTGAAAACTGCAGGAACTTCAAACCGGCACTAGGAAACAGACTGAGAAAGCAGAGAAAAAGTGTCTCCTGCAACCCGTTCCCTTATTGCTAGATGAACGAACGTCTCTCCACTTGCTCAGTTCTGAGAGATATGTGTGTGTGAAAGCCGTCCTTCACCTAGCTTGTTGGGAACACAAAGTTTCTTTTCAGTTGCAAACTCCATTCCATACATATATATGGGTAGGTACTAGCTCCAACTCGGTTTGACAGTGAAAACTGCAGGAACTTCAAACCGGCACTAGGAAACAGACTGAGAAAGCAGAGAAAAAGTGTCTCCTGCAACCCGTTCCCTTGTTGCTAGATGAACGAACGTCTCTCCACTTGCTCAGTTCTGAGAGATAAGTGTGTGTGAAAGCCGTCCTTCACCTAGCTTGTTGGGAACACAAAGTTTCTTTTCAGTTGCAAACTCCATTCCATACATATATATGGGGAGGTACTAGCTCCAACTCGGTTTGACAGTGAAAACTGCAGGATCTTCAAACCGGCACTAGGAAACAGACTGAGATAGCAGAGAAAAAGTGTCTCCTGCAAACCGTTCCCATGGTGCTAGATGAACGAACGTCTCTCCACTTGCTCAGTTCTGAGAGATAAGTGTGTGTGAAAGCCGTCCTTCACCTAGCTTGTTGGGAACACAAAGTTTCTTTTCAGTTGCAAACTCCATTCCATACATATATATGGGGAGGTACTAGCTCCAACTCGGTTTGACAGTGTAAACTGCAGGAACTTCAAACCGGCACTAGGAAACAGACTGAGAAAGCAGAGAAAAAGTGTCTTCTGCAACCCGTTCCCTTGGTGCTAGATGAAAGAACGTCTCTCCACTTGCTCTGTTCTGAGAGATAAGTGTGTGTGAAAGCCGTCCTTCACCTAGCTTGTTGGGAACACAAAGTTTCTTTTCAGTTGCAAACTCCATTCCATACATATATATGGGGAGGTAGAAGCTCCAACTCGGTTTTACAGTGAAAACTGCAGGAAATTCAAACCGGCACTAGGAAACAGACTGAGAAACAGAGAATAAGTGTCTCCTGCAACCCGTTCCCTTGGTGCTAGATGAACGAACGTCTCTCCACTTGCTCAGTTCTGAGAGATAAGTGTGTGTGAAAGCCGTCCTTCACCTAGCTTGTTGGGAACACAAAGTTTCTTTTCAGTTGCAAACTCCATTCCATACATATATATGGGGAGGTACTAGCTCCAACTCGGTTTGACAGTGAAAACTGCAGGAACTTCAAACCGGCACTAGGAAACAGACTGAGAAAGCAGAGAAAAAGTGTCTCCTGCAAACCGTTCCCTTATTGCTAGATGAACGAACGTCTCTCCACTTGCTCAGTTCTGAGAGATAAGTGTGTGTGAAAGCCGTCCTTCACCTAGCTTGTTGGGAACACAAAGTTTCTTTTCAGTTGCAAACTCCATTCCATACATATATATGGGTAGGTACTAGCTCCAACTCGGTTTGACAGTGAAAACTGCAGGAAATTCAAACCGGCACTAGGAAACAGACTGAGAAAGCAGAGAAAAAGTGTCTCCTGCAACCCGTTCCCTTATTGCTAGATGAACGAACGTCTCTCCACTTGCTCAGTTCTGAGAGATATGTGTGTGTGAAAGCCGTACTTCACCTTGCTTGTTGGGAACACAAAGTTTCTTTTCAGTTGCCAACTCAATTCCATACATATATATGGGGAGGTACTAGCTCCAACTCGGTTTGACAGTGAAAACTGCAGGAACTTCAAACCGGCACTAGGAAACAGACTGAGAAACCAGAGAAAAAGTGTCTCCTGCAACCCGTTCCCTTGTTGCTAGATGAACGAACGTCTCTCCACTTGCTCAGTTCTGAGAGATAGGTGTGTGTGAAAGCCGTCCTTCACCTAGCTTGTTGGGAACACAAAGTTTCTTTTCAGTTGCAAACTCCATTCCATACATATATATGGGTAGGTACTAGCTCCAACTCGGTTTGACAGTGAAAACTGCAGGAACTTCAAACCGGCACTAGGAAACAGACTGAGAAAGCAGAGAAAAAGTGTCTCCTGCAACCCGTTCCCTTGGTGCTAGATGAACGAACGTCTCTCCACTTGCTCAGTTCTGAGAGATAAGTGTGTGTGAAAGCCGTACTTCACCTTGCTTGTTGGGAACACAAAGTTTCTTTTCAGTTGCCAACTCAATTCCATACATATATATGGGGAGGTACTAGCTCCAACTCGGTTTGACAGTGAAAACTGCAGGAACTTCAAACCGGCACTAGGAAACAGACTGAGAAAGCAGAGAAAAAGTGTCTCCTGCAACCCGTTCCCTTGTTGCTAGATGAACGAACGTCTCTCCACTTGCTCAGTTCTGAGAGATATGTGTGTGTGAAGGCCGACCTTCACCTAGCTTGTTGGGAACACAAAGTTTCTTTTCAGTTGCAAACTCCATTCCATACATATATATGGGGAGGTACTAGCTCCAACTCGGTTTGACAGTGAAAACTGCAGGAACTTCAAACCGGCACTAGGAAACAGACTGAGAAAGCAGAGAAAAAGTGTCTCCTGCAAACCGTTCCCATGGTGCTAGATGAACGAACGTCTCTCCACTTGCTCAGTTCTGAGAGATAAGTGTGTGTGAAAGCCGTCCTTCACCTAGCTTGTTGGGAACACAAAGTTTCTTTTCAGTTGCAAACTCCATTCCATACATATATATGGGGGGGTACTAGCTCCAACTCGGTTTGACAGTGAAAACTGCAGGAACTTCAAACCGGCACTAGGAAACAGACTGAGAAACCAGAGAAAAAGTGTCTCCTGCAACCCGTTCCCTTGTTGCTAGATGAACGAACGTCTCTCCACTTGCTCAGTTCTGAGAGATAGGTGTGTGTGAAAGCCGTCCTTCACCTAGCTTGTTGGGAACACAAAGTTTCTTTTCAGTTGCAAACTCCATTCCATACATATATATGGGGAGGTACTAGCTCCAACTCGGTTTGACAGTGTAAACTGCAGGTACTTCAAACCGGCACTAGGAAACAGACTGAGAAAGCAGAGAAAAAGTATCTCCTGCAAACCGTTCCCATGGTGCTAGATGAACGAACGTCTCTCCACTTGCTCAGTTCTGAGAGATAAGTGTGTGTGAAAGCCGTCCTTCACCTAGCTTGTTGGGAACACAAAGTTTCTTTTCAGTTGCAAACTCCATTCCATACATATATATGGGGAGGTAGAAGCTCCAACTCGGTTTTACAGTGAAAACTGCAGGAAATTCAAACCGGCACTAGGAAACAGACTGAGAAACAGAGAATAAGTGTCTCCTGCAACCCGTTCCCTTGGTGCTAGATGAACGAACGTCTCTCCACTTGCTCAGTTCTGAGAGATAAGTGTGTGTGAAAGCCGTCCTTCACCTAGCTTGTTGGGAACACAAAGTTTCTTTTCAGTTGCAAACTCCATTCCATACATATATATGGGTAGGTACTAGCTCCAACTCGGTTTGACAGTGAAAACTGCAGGAACTTCAAACCGGCACTAGGAAACAGACTGAGAAAGCAGAGAAAAAGTGTCTCCTGCAAACCGTTCCCATTGTGCTAGATGAACGAACGTCTCTCCACTTGCTCAGTTCTGAGAGATAGGTGTGTGTGAAAGCCGTCCTTCACCTAGCTTGTTGGGAACACAAAGTTTCTTTTCAGTTGCAAACTCCATTCCATACATATATATGGGGAGGTACTAGCTCCAACTCGGTTTGACAGTGTAAACTGCAGGAACTTCAAACCGGCACTAGGAAACAGACTGAGAAAGCAGAGAAAAAGTGTCTCCTGCAAACCGTTCCCATGGTGCTAGATGAACGAACGTCTCTCCACTTGCTCAGTTCTGAGAGATAAGTGTGTGTGAAAGCCGTCCTTCACCTAGCTTGTTGGGAACACAAAGTTTCTTTTCAGTTGCAAACTCCATTCCATACATATATATGGGGAGGTAGAAGCTCCAACTCGGTTTTACAGTGAAAACTGCAGGAAATTCAAACCGGCACTAGGAAACAGACTGAGAAACAGAGAATAAGTGTCTCCTGCAACCCGTTCCCTTGGTGCTAGATGAACGAACGTCTCTCCACTTGCTCAGTTCTGAGAGATATGTGTGTGTGAAAGCCGTACTTCACCTTGCTTGTTGGGAACACAAAGTTTCTTTTCAGTTGCCAACTCAATTCCATACATATATATGGGGAGGTACTAGCTCCAACTCGGTTTGACAGTGAAAACTGCAGGAACTTCAAACCGGCACTAGGAAACAGACTGAGAAACCAGAGAAAAAGTGTCTCCTGCAACCCGTTCCCTTGTTGCTAGATGAACGAACGTCTCTCCACTTGCTCAGTTCTGAGAGATAGGTGTGTGTGAAAGCCGTCCTTCACCTAGCTTGTTGGGAACACAAAGTTTCTTTTCAGTTGCAAACTCCATTCCATACATATATATGGGTAGGTACTAGCTCCAACTCGGTTTGACAGTGAAAACTGCAGGAACTTCAAACCGGCACTAGGAAACAGACTGAGAAAGCAGAGAAAAAGTGTCTCCTGCAACCCGTTCCCTTGGTGCTAGATGAACGAACGTCTCTCCACTTGCTCAGTTCTGAGAGATAAGTGTGTGTGAAAGCCGTACTTCAACTTGCTTGTTGGGAACACAAAGTTTCTTTTCAGTTGCCAACTCAATTCCATACATATATATGGGGAGGTACTAGCTCCAACTCGGTTTGACAGTGAAAACTGCAGGAACTTCAAACCGGCACTAGGAAACAGACTGAGAAAGCAGAGAAAAAGTGTCTCCTGCAACCCGTTCCCTTGTTGCTAGATGAACGAACGTCTCTCCACTTGCTCAGTTCTGAGAGATATGTGTGTGTGAAGGCCGACCTTCACCTAGCTTGTTGGGAACACAAAGTTTCTTTTCAGTTGCAAACTCCATTCCATACATATATATGGGGAGGTACTAGCTCCAACTCGGTTTGACAGTGAAAACTGCAGGAACTTCAAACCGGCACTAGGAAACAGACTGAGAAAGCAGAGAAAAAGTGTCTCCTGCAAACCGTTCCCATGGTGCTAGATGAACGAACGTCTCTCCACTTGCTCAGTTCTGAGAGATAAGTGTGTGTGAAAGCCGTCCTTCACCTAGCTTGTTGGGAACACAAAGTTTCTTTTCAGTTGCAAACTCCATTCCATACATATATATGGGGGGGTACTAGCTCCAACTCGGTTTGACAGTGAAAACTGCAGGAACTTCAAACCGGCACTAGGAAACAGACTGAGAAACCAGAGAAAAAGTGTCTCCTGCAACCCGTTCCCTTGTTGCTAGATGAACGAACGTCTCTCCACTTGCTCAGTTCTGAGAGATAGGTGTGTGTGAAAGCCGTCCTTCACCTAGCTTGTTGGGAACACAAAGTTTCTTTTCAGTTGCAAACTCCATTCCATACATATATATGGGGAGGTACTAGCTCCAACTCGGTTTGACAGTGTAAACTGCAGGAACTTCAAACCGGCACTAGGAAACAGACTGAGAAAGCAGAGAAAAAGTATCTCCTGCAAACCGTTCCCATGGTGCTAGATGAACGAACGTCTCTCCACTTGCTCAGTTCTGAGAGATAAGTGTGTGTGAAAGCCGTCCTTCACCTAGCTTGTTGGGAACACAAAGTTTCTTTTCAGTTGCAAACTCCATTCCATACATATATATGGGGAGGTAGAAGCTCCAACTCGGTTTTACAGTGAAAACTGCAGGAAATTCAAACCGGCACTAGGAAACAGACTGAGAAACAGAGAATAAGTGTCTCCTGCAACCCGTTCCCTTGGTGCTAGATGAACGAACGTCTCTCCACTTGCTCAGTTCTGAGAGATAAGTGTGTGTGAAAGCCGTCCTTCACCTAGCTTGTTGGGAACACAAAGTTTCTTTTCAGTTGCAAACTCCATTCCATACATATATATGGGTAGGTACTAGCTCCAACTCGGTTTGACAGTGAAAACTGCAGGAACTTCAAACCGGCACTAGGAAACAGACTGAGAAAGCAGAGAAAAAGTGTCTCCTGCAAACCGTTCCCATTGTGCTAGATGAACGAACGTCTCTCCACTTGCTCAGTTCTGAGAGATAGGTGTGTGTGAAAGCCGTCCTTCACCTAGCTTGTTGGGAACACAAAGTTTCTTTTCAGTTGCAAACTCCATTCCATACATATATATGGGGAGGTACTAGCTCCAACTCGGTTTGACAGTGTAAACTGCAGGAACTTCAAACCGGCACTAGGAAACAGACTGAGAAAGCAGAGAAAAAGTGTCTCCTGCAAACCGTTCCCATGGTGCTAGATGAACGAACGTCTCTCCACTTGCTCAGTTCTGAGAGATAAGTGTGTGTGAAAGCCGTCCTTCACCTAGCTTGTTGGGAACACAAAGTTTCTTTTCAGTTGCAAACTCCATTCCATACATATATATGGGGAGGTAGAAGCTCCAACTCGGTTTTACAGTGAAAACTGCAGGAAATTCAAACCGGCACTAGGAAACAGACTGAGAAACAGAGAATAAGTGTCTCCTGCAACCCGTTCCCTTGGTGCTAGATGAACGAACGTCTCTCCACTTGCTCAGTTCTGAGAGATAAGTGTGTGTGAAAGCCGTCCTTCACCTAGCTTGTTGGGAACACAAAGTTTCTTTTCAGTTGCAAACTCCATTCCATACATATATATGGGTAGGTACTAGCTCCAACTCGGTTTGACAGTGAAAACTGCAGGAACTTCAAACCGGCACTAGGAAACAGACTGAGAAAGCAGAGAAAAAGTGCCTCCTGCAACCCGTTCCCTTGGTGCTAGATGAACGAACGTCTCTCCACTTGCTCAGTTCTGAGAGATAGGTGTGTGTGAAAGCCGTCCTTCACCTAGCTTGTTGGGAACACAAAGTTTCTTTTCAGTTGCAAACTCCATTCCATACATATATATGGGGAGGTACTAGCTCCAACTCGGTTTGACAGTGTAAACTGCAGGATCTTCAAACCGGCACTAGGAAACAGACAGAGAAAGCAGAGAAAAAGTGTCTCCTGCAACCCGTTCCCTTGGTGCTAGATGAACGAACGTCTCTCCACTTGCTCTGTTCTGAGAGATAAGTGTGTGTGAAAGCCGTCCTTCAACTTGCTTGTTGGGAACACGAAGTTTCCTTTCAGTTGCAAACTCCATTCCATACATATATATGGGGAGGTACAAGCTCCAACTCGGTTTGACAGTGAAAACTGCAGGAACTTCAAACCGGCACTAGGAAACAGACTGAGAAAGCAGAGAAAAAGTGTCTCCTGCAACCCGTTACCTTGGTGCTAGATGAAAGAACGTCTCTCCACTTGCTCTGTTTTGAGAGATAAGTGTGTGTGAAAGCCGTCCTTCACCTAGCTTGTTGGGAACACAAAGTTTCTTTTCAGTTGCAAACTCCATTCCATACATATATATGGGGAGGTACTAGCTCCAACTCGGTTTGACAGTGAAAACTGCAGGAACTTCAAACCGGCACTAGGAAACAGACTGAGAAAGCAGAGAAAAAGTGTCTCCTGCAACCCGTTCCCTTATTGCTAGATGAACGAACGTCTCTCCACTTGCTCTGTTCTGAGAGATAAGTGTGTGTGAAAGCCGTCCTTCACCTAGCTTGTTGGGAACACAAAGTTTCTTTTCAGTTGCAAACTCCATTCCATACATATATATGGGTAGGTACTAGCTCCAACTCGGTTTGACAGTGAAAACTGCAGGAACTTCAAACCGGCACTAGGAAACAGACTGAGAAAGCAGAGAAATAGTGTCTCCTGCAAACCGTTCCCATGGTGCTAGATGAACGAACGTCTCTCCACTTGCTCAGTTCTGAGAGATAAGTGTGTGTGAAAGCCGTCCTTCACCTAGCTTGTTGGGAACACAAAGTTTCTTTTCAGTTGCAAACTCCATTCCATACATATATATGGGGAGGTACTAGCTCCAACTCGGTTTGACAGTGAAAACTGCAGGATCTTCAAACCGGCACTAGGAAACAGACTGAGATAGCAGAGAAAAAGTGTCTCCTGCAAACCGTTCCCATGGTGCTAGATGAACGAACGTCTCTCCACTTGCTCAGTTCTGAGAGATAAGTGTGTGTGAAAGCCGTCCTTCACCTAGCTTGTTGGGAACACAAAGTTTCTTTTCAGTTGCAAACTCCATTCCATACATATATATGGGGAGGTACTAGCTCCAACTCGGTTTGACAGTGTAAACTGCAGGAACTTCAAACCGGCACTAGGAAACAGACTGAGAAAGCAGAGAAAAAGTGTCTCCTGCAACCCGTTCCCTTGGTGCTAGATGAAAGAACGTCTCTCCACTTGCTCTGTTCTGAGAGATAAGTGTGTGTGAAAGCCGTCCTTCACCTAGCTTGTTGGGAACACAAAGTTTCTTTTCAGTTGCAAACTCCATTCCATACATATATATGGGGAGGTAGAAGCTCCAACTCGGTTTTACAGTGAAAACTGCAGGAAATTCAAACCGGCACTAGGAAACAGACTGAGAAACAGAGAATAAGTGTCTCCTGCAACCCGTTCCCTTGGTGCTAGATGAACGAACGTCTCTCCACTTGCTCAGTTCTGAGAGATAAGTGTGTGTGAAAGCCGTCCTTCACCTAGCTTGTTGGGAACACAAAGTTTCTTTTCAGTTGCAAACTCCATTCCATACATATATATGGGGAGGTACTAGCTCCAACTCGGTTTGACAGTGAAAACTGCAGGAACTTCAAACCGGCACTAGGAAACAGACTGAGAAAGCAGAGAAAAAGTGTTTCCTGCAAACCGTTCCCTTATTGCTAGATGAACGAACGTCTCTCCACTTGCTCAGTTCTGAGAGATAAGTGTGTGTGAAAGCCGTCCTTCACCTAGCTTGTTGGGAACACAAAGTTTCTTTTCAGTTGCAAACTCCATTCCATACATATATATGGGTAGGTACTAGCTCCAACTCGGTTTGACAGTGAAAACTGCAGGAACTTCAAACCGGCACTAGGAAACAGACTGAGAAAGCAGAGAAAAAGTGTCTCCTGCAACCCGTTCCCTTATTGCTAGATGAACGAACGTCTCTCCACTTGCTCAGTTCTGAGAGATATGTGTGTGTGAAAGCCGTACTTCACCTTGCTTGTTGGGAACACAAAGTTTCTTTTCAGTTGCCAACTCAATTCCATACATATATATGGGGAGGTACTAGCTCCAACTCGGTTTGACAGTGAAAACTGCTGGAACTTCAAACCGGCATTAGGAAACAGACTGAGAAAGCAGAGAAAAAGTGTCTCCTGCAACCCGTTCCCTTGTTGCTAGATGAACGAACGTCTCTCCACTTGCTCAGTTCTGAGAGATATGTGTGTGTGAAGGCCGACCTTCACCTAGCTTGTTGGGAACACAAAGTTTCTTTTCAGTTGCAAACTCCATTCCATACATATATATGGGGAGGTACTAGCTCCAACTCGGTTTGACAGTGAAAACTGCAGGAACTTCAAACCGGCACTAGGAAACAGACTGAGGAACCAGAGAAAAAGTGTCTCCTGCAACCCGTTCCCTTGTTGCTAGATGAACGAACGTCTCTCCACTTGCTCAGTTCTGAGATATAGGTGTGTGTGAAAGCCGTCCTTCACCTAGCTTGTTGGGAACACAAAGTTTCTTTTCAGTTGCAAACTCCATTCCATACATATATATGGGGAGGTACTAGCTCCAACTCGGTTTTACAGTGAAAACTGCAGGAACTTCAAACCGGCACTAGGAAACAGACTGAGAAAGCAGAGAAAAAGTGTCTCCTGCAACCCGTTCCCTTGGTGCTAGATGAAAGAACGTCTCTCCACTTGCTCTGTTCTGAGAGATAAGTGTGTGTGAAAGCCGTCCTTCACCTAGCTTGTTGGGAACACAAAGTTTCTTTTCAGTTGCAAACTCCATTCCATACATATATATGGGGAGGTAGAAGCTCCAACTCGGTTTTACAGTGAAAACTGCAGGAACTTCAAACCGGCACTAGGAAACAGACTGAGAAACAGAGAATAAGTGTCTCCTGCAACCCGTTCCCTTGGTGCTAGATGAACGAACGTCTCTCCACTTGTTCAGTTCTGAGAGATAAGTGTGTGTGAAAGCCGTCCTTCACCTAGCTTGTTGGGAACACAAAGTTTCTTTTCAGTTGCAAACTCCATTCCATACATATATATGGGGAGGTACTAGCTCCAACTCGGTTTGACAGTGAAAACTGCAGGAACTTCAAACCGGCACTAGGAAACAGACTGAGAAACCAGAGAAAAAGTGTCTCCTGCAACCCGTTCCCTTGTTGCTAGATGAACGAACGTCTCTCCACTTGCTCAGTTCTGAGAGATAGGTGTGTGTGAAAGCCGTCCTTCACCTAGCTTGTTGGGAACACAAAGTTTCTTTTCAGTTGCAAACTCCATTCCATACATATATATGGGGAGGTACTAGCTCCAACTCGGTTTTACAGTGAAAACTGCAGGAACTTCAAACCGGCACTAGGAAACAGACAGAGAAAGCAGAGAAAAAGTGTCTCCTGCAACCCGTTCCCTTGGTGCTAGATGAACGAACGTCTCTCCACTTGCTCTGTTCTGAGAGATAAGTGTGTGTGAAAGCCGTCCTTCAACTTGCTTGTTGGGAACACGAAGTTTCTTTTCAGTTGCAAACTCCATTCCATACATATATATGGGGAGGTACTAGCTCCAACTCGGTTTGACAGTGAAAACTGCAGGAACTTCAAACCGGCACTAGGAAACAGACTGAGAAAGCAGAGAAAAAGTGTCTCCTGCAACCCGTTCCCTTGGTGCTAGATGAAAGAACGTCTCTCCACTTGCTCTGTTCTGAGAGATAAGTGTGTGTGAAAGCCGTCCTTCACCTAGATTGTTGGGAACACAAAGTTTCTTTTCAGTTGCAAACTCCATTCCATACATATATATGGGGAGGTAGAAGCTCCAACTCGGTTTTACAGTGAAAACTGCAGGAAATTCAAACCGGCACTAGGAAACAGACTGAGAAACAGAGAATAAGTGTCTCCTGCAACCCGTTCCCTTGGTGCTAGATGAACGAACGTCTCTCCACTTGCTCAGTTCTGAGAGATAAGTGTGTGTGAAAGCCGTCCTTCACCTAGCTTGTTGGGAACACAAAGTTTCTTTTCAGTTGCAAACTCCATTCCATACATATATATGGGGAGGTACTAGCTCCAACTCGGTTTGACAGTGAAAACTGCAGGAACTTCAAACCGGCACTAGGAAACAGACTGAGAAAGCAGAGAAAAAGTGTCTCCTGCAACCCGTTCCCTTATTGCTAGATGAACGAACGTCTCTCCACTTGCTCAGTTCTGAGAGATAAGTGTGTGTGAAAGCCGTCCTTCACCTAGCTTGTTGGGAACACAAAGTTTCTTTTCAGTTGCAAACTCCATTCCATACATATATATGGGTAGGTACTAGCTCCAACTCTGTTTGACAGTGTAAACTGCAGGAACTTGAAACCGGCACTAGGAAACAGACAGAGAAAGCAGAGAAAAAGTGTCTCCTGCAACCCGTTCCCTTGGTGCTAGATGAACGAACGTCTCTCCACTTGCTCTCTTCTGAGAGATAAGTGTGTGTGAAAGCCGTCCTTCAACTTGCTTGTTGGGAACACGAAGTTTCTTTTCAGTTGCAAACTCTATTCCATACATATATATGGGGAGGTACTAGCTCCAACTCGGTTTGACAGTGAAAACTGCAGGAACTTCAAACCGGCACTAGGAAACAGACTGAGAAAGCAGAGAAAAAGTGTCTCCTGCAACCAGTTCCCTTGGTGCTAGATGAAAGAACGTCTCTCCACTTGCTCTGTTCTGAGAGATAAGTGTGTGTGAAAGCCGTCCTTCACCTAGCTTGTTGGGAACACAAAGTTTCTTTTCAGTTGCAAACTCCATTCCATACATATATATGGGGAGGTAGAAGCTCCAACTCGGTTTTACAGTGAAAACTGCAGGAACTTCAAACCGGCACTAGGAAACAGACTGAGAAACAGAGAATAAGTGTCTCCTGCAACCCGTTCCCTTGGTGCTAGATGAACGAACGTCTCTCCACTTGTTCAGTTCTGAGAGATAAGTGTGTGTGAAAGCCGTCCTTCACCTAGCTTGTTGGGAACACAAAGTTTCTTTTCAGTTGCAAACTCCATTCCATACATATATATGGGGAGGTACTAGCTCCAACTCGGTTTGACAGTGAAAACTGCAGGAACTTCAAACCGGCACTAGGAAACAGACTGAGAAACCAGAGAAAAAGTGTCTCCTGCAACCCGTTCCCTTGTTGCTAGATGAACGAACGTCTCTCCACTTGCTCAGTTCTGAGAGATAGGTGTGTGTGAAAGCCGTCCTTCACCTAGCTTGTTGGGAACACAAAGTTTCTTTTCAGTTGCAAACTCCATTCCATACATATATATGGGGAGGTACTAGCTCCAACTCGGTTTTACAGTGAAAACTGCAGGAACTTCAAACCGGCACTAGGAAACAGACAGAGAAAGCAGAGAAAAAGTGTCTCCTGCAACCCGTTCCCTTGGTGCTAGATGAACGAACGTCTCTCCACTTGCTCTGTTCTGAGAGATAAGTGTGTGTGAAAGCCGTCCTTCAACTTGCTTGTTGGGAACACGAAGTTTCTTTTCAGTTGCAAACTCCATTCCATACATATATATGGGGAGGTACTAGCTCCAACTCGGTTTGACAGTGAAAACTGCAGGAACTTCAAACCGGCACTAGGAAACAGACTGAGAAAGCAGAGAAAAAGTGTCTCCTGCAACCCGTTCCCTTGGTGCTAGATGAAAGAACGTCTCTCCACTTGCTCTGTTCTGAGAGATAAGTGTGTGTGAAAGCCGTCCTTCACCTAGATTGTTGGGAACACAAAGTTTCTTTTCAGTTGCAAACTCCATTCCATACATATATATGGGGAGGTAGAAGCTCCAACTCGGTTTTACAGTGAAAACTGCAGGAAATTCAAACCGGCACTAGGAAACAGACTGAGAAACAGAGAATAAGTGTCTCCTGCAACCCGTTCCCTTGGTGCTAGATGAACGAACGTCTCTCCACTTGCTCAGTTCTGAGAGATAAGTGTGTGTGAAAGCCGTCCTTCACCTAGCTTGTTGGGAACACAAAGTTTCTTTTCAGTTGCAAACTCCATTCCATACATATATATGGGGAGGTACTAGCTCCAACTCGGTTTGACAGTGAAAACTGCAGGAACTTCAAACCGGCACTAGGAAACAGACTGAGAAAGCAGAGAAAAAGTGTCTCCTGCAACCCGTTCCCTTATTGCTAGATGAACGAACGTCTCTCCACTTGCTCAGTTCTGAGAGATAAGTGTGTGTGAAAGCCGTCCTTCACCTAGCTTGTTGGGAACACAAAGTTTCTTTTCAGTTGCAAACTCCATTCCATACATATATATGGGTAGGTACTAGCTCCAACTCGGTTTGACAGTGAAAACTGCAGGAACTTCAAACCGGCACTAGGAAACAGACTGAGAAAGCAGAGAAAAAGTGTCTCCTGCAACCCGTTCCCTTGGTGCTAGATGAACGAACGTCTCTCCACTTGCTCAGTTCTGAGAGATAAGTGTGTGTGAAAGCCGTACTTCACCTTGCTTCTTGGGAACACAAAGTTTCTTTTCAGTTGCCAACTCAATTCCATACATATATATGGGGAGGTACTAGCTCCAACTCGGTTTGACAGTGAAAACTGCAGGAACTTCAAACCGGCACTAGGAAACAGACTGAGAAAGCAGAGAAAAAGTGTCTCCTGCAACCCGTTCCCTTGGTGCTAGATGAACGAACGTCTCTCCACTTGCTCAGTTCTGAGAGATATGTGTGTGTGAAGGCCGACCTTCACCTAGCTTGTTGGGAACAGAAAGTTTCTTTTCAGTTGCAAACTCCATTCCATACATATATATGGGGAGGTACTAGCTCCAACTCGGTTTGACAGTGAAAACTGCAGGATCTTCAAACCGGCACTAGGAAACAGACTGAGAAAGCAGAGAAAAAGTGTCTCCTGCAAACCGTTCCCATGGTGCTAGATGAACGAACGTCTCTCCACTTGCTCAGTTCTGAGAGATAAGTGTGTGTGAAAGCCGTCCTTCACCTAGCTTGTTGGGAACACAAAGTTTCTTTTCAGTTGCAAACTCCATTCCATACATATATATGGGGAGGTACTAGCTCCAACTCGGTTTGACAGTGAAAACTGCAGGAACTTCAAACCGGCACTAGGAAACAGACTGAGAAACCAGAGAAAAAGTGTCTCCTGCAACCCGTTCCCTTGTTGCTAGATGAACGAACGTCTCTCCACTTGCTCAGTTCTGAGAGATAGGTGTGTGTGAAAGCCGTCCTTCACCTAGCTTGTTGGGAACACAAAGTTTCTTTTCAGTTGCAAACTCCATTCCATACATATATATGGGGAGGTACTAGCTCCAACTCGGTTTGACAGTGTAAACTGCAGGAACTTCAAACCGGCACTAGGAAACAGACAGAGAAAGCAGAGAAAAAGTGTCTCCTTCAAGAACTTCCCTTGGTGCTAGATGAACGAACGTCTCTCCACTTGCTCTGTTCTGAGAGATAAGTGTGTGTGAAAGCCGTCCTTCACCTAGCTTGTTGGGAACACAAAGTTTCTTTTCAGTTGCAAACTCCATTCCATACATATATATGGGGAGGTACAAGCTCCAACTCGGTTTTACAGTGAAAACTGCAGGAAATTCAAACCGGCACTAGGAAACAGACTGAGAAACAGAGAATAAGTGTCTCCTGCAACCCGTTCCCTTGGTGCTAGATGAACGAACGTCTCTCCACTTGCTCAGTTCTGAGAGATAAGCGTGTGTGAAAGCCGTCCTTCACCTAGCTTGTTGGGAACACAAAGTTTCTTTTCAGTTGCAAACTCCATTCCATACATATATATGGGGAGGTACTAGCTCCAAATCGGTTTGACAGTGAAAACTGCAGGAACTTCAAACCGGCACTAGGAAACAGACTGAGAAAGCAGAGAAAAAGTGTCTCCTGCAACCCGTTCCCTTATTGCTAGATGAACGAACGTCTCTCCACTTGCTCAGTTCTGAGAGATAAGTGTGTGTGAAAGCCGTCCTTCACCTAGCTTGTTGGGAACACAAAGTTTCTTTTCAGTTGCAAACTCCATTCCATACATATATATGGGTAGGTACTAGCTCCAACTCGGTTTGACAGTGAAAACTGCAGGAACTTCAAACCGGCACTAGGAAACAGACTGAGAAAGCAGAGAAAAAGTGTCTCCTGCAACCCGTTCCCTTGGTGCTAGATGAACGAACGTCTCTCCACTTGCTCAGTTCTGAGAGATAAGTGTGTGTGAAAGCCGTACTTCACCTTGCTTGTTGGGAACACAAAGTTTCTTTTCAGTTGCCAACTCAATTCCATACATATATATGGGGAGGTACTAGCTCCAACTCGGTTTGACAGTGAAAACTGCAGGAACTTCAAACCGGCACTAGGAAACAGACTGAGAAAGCAGAGAAAAAGTGTCTCCTGCAACCCGTTCCCTTGTTGCTAGATGAACGAACGTCTCTCCACTTGCTCAGTTCTGAGAGATATGTGTGTGTGAAGGCCGACCTTCACCTAGCTTGTTGGGAACACAAAGTTTCTTTTCAGTTGCAAACTCCATTCCATACATATATATGGGGAGGTACTAGCTCCAACTCGGTTTGACAGTGAAAACTGCAGGATCTTCAAACCGGCACTAGGAAACAGACTGAGAAAGCAGAGAAAAAGTGTCTCCTGCAAACCGTTCCCATGGTGCTAGATGAACGAACGTCTCTCCACTTGCTCAGTTCTGAGAGATAAGTGTGTGTGAAAGCCGTCCTTCACCTAGCTTGTTGGGAACACAAAGTTTCTTTTCAGTTGCAAACTCCATTCCATACATATATATGGGGAGGTACTAGCTCCAACTCGGTTTGACAGTGAAAACTGCAGGAACTTCAAAACGGCACTAGGAAACAGACTGAGAAAGCAGAGAAAAAGTGTCTCCTGCAACCCGTTCCCTTGGTGCTAGATGAACGAACGTCTCTCCACTTGCTCAGTTCTGAGGGATACGTGTGTGTGAAAGCCGTCCTTCACCTAGCTTGTTGGGAACACAAAGTTTCTTTTCAGTTGCAAACTCCATTCCATACATATATATGGGGAGGTAGAAGCTCCAACTCGGTTTTACAGTGAAAATTGCAGGAAATTCAAACCGGCACTAGGAAACAGACTGAGAAAGCAGAGAATAAGGGTCTCCTGCAACCCGTTCCCTTGGTGCTAGATGAACGAACGTCTCTACACTTGCTCAGTTCTGAGAGATATGTGTGTGTGAAAGCCGTCCTTCACCTAGCTTGTTGGGAACACAAAGTTTCTTTTCAGTTGCAAACTCCATTCCATACATATATATGGGGAGGTACTAGCTCCAACTCGGTTTGACAGTGAAAACTGCAGGAACTTCAAACCGGCACTAGGAAACAGACTGAGAAAGCAGAGAAAAAGTGTCTCCTGCAACCAGTTCCCTTGTTGCTAGATGAACGAACGTCTCTCCACTTGCTCAGTTCTGAGAGATAAGTGTGTGTGAAAGCCGTCCTTCAACTAGCTTGTTGGGAACACAAAGTTTCTTTTCAGTTGCAAACTCCATTCCATACATATATATGGGGAGGTACTAGCTCCAACTCGGTTTGACAGTGAAAACTGCAGGAACTTCAAACCGGCACTAGGAAACAGACTGAGAAAGCAGAGAAAAAGTGTCTCCTGCAACCCGTTCCCTTGGTGCTAGATGAACGAACGTCTCTCCACTTGCTCTGTTCTGAGAGATAAGTGTGTGTGAAAGCCGTACTTCACCTAGCTTGTTGGGAACACAGAGTTTCTTTTCAGTTGCAAACTCCATTCCATACATATATATGGGGAGGTACTAGCTCCAACTCGGTTTGACAGTGAAAACTGCAGGAACTTCAAACCGGCACTAGGAAACAGACTGAGAATGCAGAGAAAAAGTGTCTCCTGCAACCCGTTCCCTTATTGCTAGATGAACGAACGTCTCTCCACTTGCTCAGTTCTGAGAGATAAGTGTGTGTGAAAGCCGTCCTTCACCTAGCTTGTTGGGAACACAAAGTTTCTTTTCAGTTGCAAACTCCATTCCATACATATATATGGGGAGGTACTAGCTCCAAATCGGTTTGACAGTGAAAACTGCAGGAACTTCAAACCGGCACTAGGAAACAGACTGAGAAAGCAGAGAAAAAGTGTCTCCTGCAACCCGTTCCCTTGGTGCTAGATGAACGAACGTCTCTCCACTTGCTCAGTTCTGAGAGATATGTGTGTGTGAAGGCCGACCTTCACCTAGCTTGTTGGGAACAGAAAGTTTCTTTTCAGTTGCAAACTCCATTCCATACATATATATGGGGAGGTACTAGCTCCAACTCGGTTTGACAGTGAAAACTGCAGGATCTTCAAACCGGCACTAGGAAACAGACTGAGAAAGCAGAGAAAAAGTGTCTCCTGCAAACCGTTCCCATGGTGCTAGATGAACGAACGTCTCTCCACTTGCTCAGTTCTGAGAGATAAGTGTGTGTGAAAGCCGTCCTTCACCTAGCTTGTTGGGAACACAAAGTTTCTTTTCAGTTGCAAACTCCATTCCATACATATATATGGGGAGGTACTAGCTCCAACTCGGTTTGACAGTGAAAACTGCAGGAACTTCAAACCGGCACTAGGAAACAGACTGAGAAACCAGAGAAAAAGTGTCTCCTGCAACCCGTTCCCTTGTTGCTAGATGAACGAACGTCTCTCCACTTGCTCAGTTCTGAGAGATAGGTGTGTGTGAAAGCCGTCCTTCACCTAGCTTGTTGGGAACACAAAGTTTCTTTTCAGTTGCAAACTCCATTCCATACATATATATGGGGAGGTACTAGCTCCAACTCGGTTTGACAGTGTAAACTGCAGGAACTTCAAACCGGCACTAGGAAACAGACAGAGAAAGCAGAGAAAAAGTGTCTCCTTCAAGAACTTCCCTTGGTGCTAGATGAACGAACGTCTCTCCACTTGCTCTGTTCTGAGAGATAAGTGTGTGTGAAAGCCGTCCTTCACCTAGCTTGTTGGGAACACAAAGTTTCTTTTCAGTTGCAAACTCCATTCCATACATATATATGGGGAGGTACAAGCTCCAACTCGGTTTTACAGTGAAAACTGCAGGAAATTCAAACCGGCACTAGGAAACAGACTGAGAAACAGAGAATAAGTGTCTCCTGCAACCCGTTCCCTTGGTGCTAGATGAACGAACGTCTCTCCACTTGCTCAGTTCTGAGAGATAAGCGTGTGTGAAAGCCGTCCTTCACCTAGCTTGTTGGGAACACAAAGTTTCTTTTCAGTTGCAAACTCCATTCCATACATATATATGGGGAGGTACTAGCTCCAAATCGGTT
Organism: Camelus dromedarius; assembly: GCF_036321535.1. Classification (NCBI taxonomy): domain Eukaryota; kingdom Metazoa; phylum Chordata; class Mammalia; order Artiodactyla; family Camelidae; genus Camelus; species Camelus dromedarius. Next base: position 820,618 of record NW_026989830.1, read on the forward strand.
TGACAGTGAAAACTGCAGGAACTTCAAACCGGCACTAGGAAACAGACTGAGAAAGCAGAGAAAAAGTGTCTCCTGCAACCCGTTCCCTTATTGCTAGATGAACGAACGTCTCTCCACTTGCTCAGTTCTGAGAGATAAGTGTGTGTGAAAGCCGTCCTTCACCTAGCTTGTTGGGAACACAAAGTTTCTTTTCAGTTGCAAACTCCATTCCATACATATATATGGGTAGGTACTAGCTCCAACTCGGTTTGACAGTGAAAACTGCAGGAACTTCAAACCGGCACTAGGAAACAGACTGAGAAAGCAGAGAAAAAGTGTCTCCTGCAACCCGTTCCCTTGGTGCTAGATGAACGAACGTCTCTCCACTTGCTCAGTTCTGAGAGATAAGTGTGTGTGAAAGCCGTACTTCACCTTGCTTGTTGGGAACACAAAGTTTCTTTTCAGTTGCCAACTCAATTCCATACATATATATGGGGAGGTACTAGCTCCAACTCGGTTTGACAGTGAAAACTGCAGGAACTTCAAACCGGCACTAGGAAACAGACTGAGAAAGCAGAGAAAAAGTGTCTCCTGCAACCCGTTCCCTTGTTGCTAGATGAACGAACGTCTCTCCACTTGCTCAGTTCTGAGAGATATGTGTGTGTGAAGGCCGACCTTCACCTAGCTTGTTGGGAACACAAAGTTTCTTTTCAGTTGCAAACTCCATTCCATACATATATATGGGGAGGTACTAGCTCCAACTCGGTTTGACAGTGAAAACTGCAGGATCTTCAAACCGGCACTAGGAAACAGACTGAGAAAGCAGAGAAAAAGTGTCTCCTGCAAACCGTTCCCATGGTGCTAGATGAACGAACGTCTCTCCACTTGCTCAGTTCTGAGAGATAAGTGTGTGTGAAAGCCGTCCTTCACCTAGCTTGTTGGGAACACAAAGTTTCTTTTCAGTTGCAAACTCCATTCCATACATATATATGGGGAGGTACTAGCTCCAACTCGGTTTGACAGTGAAAACTGCAGGAACTTCAAAACGGCACTAGGAAACAGACTGAGAAAGCAGAGAAAAAGTGTCTCCTGCAACCCGTTCCCTTGGTGCTAGATGAACGAACGTCTCTCCACTTGCTCAGTTCTGAGGGATACGTGTGTGTGAAAGCCGTCCTTCACCTAGCTTGTTGGGAACACAAAGTTTCTTTTCAGTTGCAAACTCCATTCCATACATATATATGGGGAGGTAGAAGCTCCAACTCGGTTTTACAGTGAAAATTGCAGGAAATTCAAACCGGCACTAGGAAACAGACTGAGAAAGCAGAGAATAAGGGTCTCCTGCAACCCGTTCCCTTGGTGCTAGATGAACGAACGTCTCTACACTTGCTCAGTTCTGAGAGATATGTGTGTGTGAAAGCCGTCCTTCACCTAGCTTGTTGGGAACACAAAGTTTCTTTTCAGTTGCAAACTCCATTCCATACATATATATGGGGAGGTACTAGCTCCAACTCGGTTTGACAGTGAAAACTGCAGGAACTTCAAACCGGCACTAGGAAACAGACTGAGAAAGCAGAGAAAAAGTGTCTCCTGCAACCAGTTCCCTTGTTGCTAGATGAACGAACGTCTCTCCACTTGCTCAGTTCTGAGAGATAAGTGTGTGTGAAAGCCGTCCTTCAACTAGCTTGTTGGGAACACAAAGTTTCTTTTCAGTTGCAAACTCCATTCCATACATATATATGGGGAGGTACTAGCTCCAACTCGGTTTGACAGTGAAAACTGCAGGAACTTCAAACCGGCACTAGGAAACAGACTGAGAAAGCAGAGAAAAAGTGTCTCCTGCAACCCGTTCCCTTGGTGCTAGATGAACGAACGTCTCTCCACTTGCTCTGTTCTGAGAGATAAGTGTGTGTGAAAGCCGTACTTCACCTAGCTTGTTGGGAACACAGAGTTTCTTTTCAGTTGCAAACTCCATTCCATACATATATATGGGGAGGTACTAGCTCCAACTCGGTTTGACAGTGAAAACTGCAGGAACTTCAAACCGGCACTAGGAAACAGACTGAGAATGCAGAGAAAAAGTGTCTCCTGCAACCCGTTCCCTTATTGCTAGATGAACGAACGTCTCTCCACTTGCTCAGTTCTGAGAGATAAGTGTGTGTGAAAGCCGTCCTTCACCTAGCTTGTTGGGAACACAAAGTTTCTTTTCAGTTGCGAACTCCATTCCATACATATATATGGGGAGGTACTAGCTCCAACTCGGTTTTACAGTGAAAACTGCAGGAACTTCAAACCGGCACTAGGAAACAGACTGAGAAAGCAGAGAAAAAGTGTCTCCTGCAACCCGTTACATTGGTGCTAGATGAACGAACGTCTCTCCACTTGCTCAGTTCTGAGAGATAAGTGTGTGTGAAAGCCGTACTTCACCTTGCTTGTTGGGAACACAAAGTTTCTTTTCAGTTGCCAACTCAATTCCATACATATATATGGGGAGGTACTAGCTCCAACTCGGTTTGACAGTGAAAACTGCAGGAACTTCAAACCGGCACTAGGAAACAGACTGAGAAAGCAGAGAAAAAGTGTCTCCTGCAACCCGTTCCCTTGGTGCTAGATGAACGAACGTCTCTCCACTTGCTCAGTTCTGAGAGATAAGTGTGTGTGAAGGCCGACCTTCACCTAGCTTGTTGGGAACACAAAGTTTCTTTTCAGTTGCAAACTCCATTCCATACATATATATGGGGAGGTACTAGCTCCAACTCGGTTTGACAGTGAAAACTGCAGGAACTTCAAACCGGCACTAGGAAACAGTCTGAGAAAGCAGAGATAAAGTGTCTCCTGCAACCCGTTCCCTTGGTGCTAGATGAACGAACGTCTCTCCACTTGCTCAGTTCTGAGAGATATGTGTGTGTGAAGGCCGACCTTCACCTAGCTTGTTGGGAACACAAAGTTTCTTTTCAGTTGCAAACTCCATTCCATACATATATATGGGGAGGTACTAGCTCCAACTCGGTTTGACAGTGAAAACTGCAGGATCTTCAAACCGGCACTAGGAAACAGACTGAGAAAGCAGAGAAAAAGTGTCTCCTGCAAACCGTTCCCATGGTGCTAGATGAACGAACGTCTCTCCACTTGCTCAGTTCTGAGAGATAAGTGTGTGTGAAAGCCGTCCTTCACCTAGCTTGTTGGGAACACAAAGTTTCTTTTCAGTTGCAAACTCCATTCCATACATATATATGGGGAGGTACTAGCTCCAACTCGGTTTGACAGTGAAAACTGCAGGAACTTCAAACCGGCACTAGGAAACAGACTGAGAAAGCAGAGAAAAAGTGTCTCCTGCAACCCGTTCCCTTGGTGCTAGATGAACGAACGTCTCTCCACTTGCTCAGTTCTGAGGGATACGTGTGTGTGAAAGCCGTCCTTCACCTAGCTTGTTGGGAACACAAAGTTTCTTTTCAGTTGCAAACTCCATTCCATACATATATATGGGGAGGTAGAAGCTCCAACTCGGTTTTACAGTGAAAATTGCAGGAAATTCAAACCGGCACTAGGAAACAGACTGAGAAAGCAGAGAATAAGGGTCTCCTGCAACCCGTTCCCTTGGTGCTAGATGAACGAACGTCTCTCCACTTGCTCAGTTCTGAGAGATATGTGTGTGTGAAAGCCGTCCTTCACCTAGCTTGTTGGGAACACAAAGTTTCTTTTCAGTTGCAAACTCCATTCCATACATATATATGGGGAGGTACTAGCTCCAACTCGGTTTGACAGTGAAAACTGCAGGAACTTCAAACCGGCACTAGGAAACAGACTGAGAAAGCAGAGAAAAAGTGTCTCCTGCAACCCGTTCCCTTGTTGCTAGATGAACGAACGTCTCTCCACTTGCTCAGTTCTGAGAGATAAGTGTGTGTGAAAGCCGTCCTTCAACTAGCTTGTTGGGAACACAAAGTTTCTTTTCAGTTGCAAACTCCATTCCATACATATATATGGGGAGGTACTAGCTCCAACTCGGTTTGACAGTGAAAACTGCAGGAACTTCAAACCGGCACTAGGAAACAGACTGAGAAAGCAGAGAAAAAGTGTCTCCTGCAACCCGTTCCCTTGGTGCTAGATGAACGAACGTCTCTCCACTTGCTCTGTTCTGAGAGATAAGTGTGTGTGAAAGCCGTACTTCACCTAGCTTGTTGGGAACACAGAGTTTCTTTTCAGTTGCAAACTCCATTCCATACATATATATGGGGAGGTACTAGCTCCAACTCGGTTTGACAGTGAAAACTGCAGGAACTTCAAACCGGCACTAGGAAACAGACTGAGAATGCAGAGAAAAAGTGTCTCCTGCAACCCGTTCCCTTATTGCTAGATGAACGAACGTCTCTCCACTTGCTCAGTTCTGAGAGATAAGTGTGTGTGAAAGCCGTCCTTCACCTAGCTTGTTGGGAACACAAAGTTTCTTTTCAGTTGCGAACTCCATTCCATACATATATATGGGGAGGTACTAGCTCCAACTCGGTTTTACAGTGAAAACTGCAGGAACTTCAAACCGGCACTAGGAAACAGACTGAGAAAGCAGAGAAAAAGTGTCTCCTGCAACCCGTTACATTGGTGCTAGATGAACGAACGTCTCTCCACTTGCTCAGTTCTGAGAGATAAGTGTGTGTGAAAGCCGTACTTCACCTTGCTTGTTGGGAACACAAAGTTTCTTTTCAGTTGCCAACTCAATTCCATACATATATATGGGGAGGTACTAGCTCCAACTCGGTTTGACAGTGAAAACTGCAGGAACTTCAAACCGGCACTAGGAAACAGACTGAGAATGCAGAGAAAAAGTGTCTCCTGCAACCCGTTCCCTTGGTGCTAGATGAACGAACGTCTCTCCACTTGCTCAGTTCTGAGAGATAAGTGTGTGTGAAGGCCGACCTTCACCTAGCTTGTTGGGAACACAAAGTTTCTTTTCAGTTGCAAACTCCATTCCATACATATATATGGGGAGGTACTAGCTCCAACTCGGTTTGACAGTGAAAACTGCAGGAACTTCAAACCGGCACTAGGAAACAGACTGAGAAAGCAGAGATAAAGTGTCCCCTGCAACCCGTTCCCTTGGTGCTAGATGAACGAACTTCTCTCCACTTGCTCAGTTCTGAGAGATAAGTGTGTGTGAAAGCCGTACTTCACCTAGCTTGTTGGGAACACAAAGTTTCTTTTCAGTTGCAAACTCCATTCCATACATATATATGGGGAGGTACTAGCTCCAACTCGGTTTGACAGTGAAAACTGCAGGAACTTCAAACCGGCACTAGGAAACAGACTGAGAAAGCAGAGAAAAAGTGTCTCCTGCAACCCGTTCCCTTGTTGCTAGATGAACGAACGTCTCTCCACTTGCTCAGTTCTGAGAGATAAGTGTGTGTGAAAGCCGTCCTTCACCTAGCTTGTTGGGAACACAAAGTTTCTTTTCAGTTGCAAACTCCATTCCATACATATATATGGGGAGGTACTAGCTCCAACTCGGTTTGACAGTGAAAACTGCAGGAACTTCAAACCGGCACTAGGAAACAGACTGAGAAAGCAGAGAAAAAGTGTCTCCTGCAACCCGTTCCCTTGGTGCTAGATGAACGAACGTCTCTCCACTTGCTCAGTTCTGAGAGATAAGTGTGTGTGAAAGCCGTCCTTCACCTAGCTTGTTGGGAACACAAAGTTTCTTTTCAGTTGCAAACTCCATTCCATACATATATATGGGGAGGTACTAGCTCCAACTCGGTTTGACAGTGAAAACTGCAGGAACTTCAAACCGGCACTAGGAAACAGACTGAGAAAGCAGAGAAAAAGTGTCTCCTGCAACCCGTTCCCTTGTTGCTAGATGAACGAACGTCTCTCCACTTGCTCAGTTCTGAGAGATAAGTGTGTGTGAAAGCCGTCCTTCACCTAGCTTGTTGGGAACACAAAGTTTCTTTTCAGTTGCCAACTCAATTCCATACATATATATGGGGAGGTACTAGCTCCAACTCGGTTTGACAGTGAAAACTGCAGGAACTTCAAACCGGCACTAGGAAACAGACTGAGAAAGCAGAGAAAAAGTGTCTCCTGCAACCCGTTCCCTTGGTGCTAGATGAACGAACGTCTCTCCACTTGCTCAGTTCTGAGAGATAAGTGTGTGTGAAGGCCGACCTTCACCTAGCTTGTTGGGAACACAAAGTTTCTTTTCAGTTGCAAACTCCATTCCATACATATATATGGGGAGGTACTAGCTCCAACTCGGTTTGACAGTGAAAACTGCAGGAACTTCAAACCGGCACTAGGAAACAGACTGAGAAAGCAGAGATAAAGTGTCTCCTGCAACCCGTTCCCTTGGTGCTAGATGAACGAACTTCTCTCCACTTGCTCAGTTCTGAGAGATAAGTGTGTGTGAAAGCCGTCCTTCACCTAGCTTGTTGGGAACACAAAGTTTCTTTTCAGTTGCAAACTCCATTCCATACATATATATGGGGAGGTACTAGCTCCAACTCGGTTTGACAGTGAAAACTGCAGGAACTTCAAACCGGCACTAGGAAACAGACTGAGAAAGCAGAGAAAAAGTGTCTCCTGCAACCCGTTCCCTTGGTGCTAGATGAACGAACGTCTCTCCACTTGCTCTGTTCTGAGAGATAAGTGTGTGTGAAAGCCGTACTTCACCTAGCTTGTTGGGAACACAGAGTTTCTTTTCAGTTTCAAACTCCATTCCATACATATATATGGGGAGGTAGAAGCTCCAACTCGGTTTTACAGTGAAAACTGCAGGAACTTCAAACCGGCACTAGGAAACAGATTGAGAAAGCAGAGAAAAAGTGTCCCCTGCAACCCGTTCCCTTGGTGCTAGATGAACGAACGTCTCTCCACTTGCTCAGTTCTGAGAGATAAGTGTGTGTGAAAGCCGTCCTTCACCTAGCTTGTTGGGAACACAAAGTTTCTTTTCAGTTGCAAACTCCATTCCATACATATATATGGGGAGGTACAAGCTCCAACTCGGTTTTACAGTGAAAACTGCAGGAACTTCAAACCGGCACTAGGAAACAGACTGAGAAAGCAGAGAAAAAGTGTCCCCTGCAACCCGTTCCCTTGGTGCTAGATGAACGAACGTCTCTCCACTTGCTCAGTTCTGAGAGATAAGTGTGTGTGAAAGCCGTCCTTCACCTAGCTTGTTGGGAACACAAAGTTTCTTTTCAGTTGCAAACTCCATTCCATACATATATATGGGGAGGTACTAGCTCCAACTCGGTTTGACAGTGAAAACTGCAGGAACTTCAAACCGGCACTAGGAAACAGACTGAGAAAGCAGAGAAAAAGTGTCTCCTGCATCCCGTTCCCTTGGTGCTAGATGAAAGAACGTCTCTCCACTTGCTCTGTTCTGAGAGATAAGTGTGTGTGAAAGCCGTCCTTCACCTAGCTTCTTGGGAACACAAAGTTTCTTTTCAGTTGCAAACTCCATTCCATACATATATATGGGGAGGTAGAAGCTCCAACTCGGTTTTACAGTGAAAACTGCAGGAAATTCAAACCGGCACTAGGAAACAGACTGAGAAACAGAGAATAAGTGTCTCCTGCAACCCGTTCCCTTGGTGCTAGATGAACGAACGTCTCTCCACTTGCTCAGTTCTGAGAGATAAGTGTGTGTGAAAGCCGTCCTTCACCTAGCTTGTTGGGAACACAAAGTTTCTTTTCAGTTGCAAACTCCATTCCATACATATATATGGGGAGGTACTAGCTCCAACTCGGTTTGACAGTGAAAACTGCAGGATCTTCAAACCGGCACTAGGAAACAGACTGAGAAAGCAGAGAAAAAGTGTCTCCTGCAAACCGTTCCCATGGTGCTAGATGAACGAACGTCTCTCCACTTGCTCAGTTCTGAGAGATAAGTGTGTGTGAAAGCCGTCCTTCACCTAGCTTGTTGGGAACACAAAGTTTCTTTTCAGTTGCAAACTCCATTCCATACATATATATGGGGAGGTACTAGCTCCAACTCGGTTTGACAGTGAAAACTGCAGGAACTTCAAACCGGCACTAGGAAACAGACTGAGAAAGCAGAGAAAAAGTGTCTCCTGCAACCCGTTCCCTTGTTGCTAGATGAACGAACGTCTCTCCACTTGCTCAGTTCTGAGGGATACGTGTGTGTGAAAGCCGTCCTTCACCTAGCTTGTTGGGAACACAAAGTTTCTTTTCAGTTGCAAACTCCATTCCATACATATATATGGGGAGGTAGAAGCTCCAACTCGGTTTTACAGTGAAAATTGCAGGAAATTCAAACCGGCACTAGGAAACAGACTGAGAAAGCAGAGAATAAGGGTCTCCTGCAACCCGTTCCCTTGGTGCTAGATGAACGAACGTCTCTCCACTTGCTCAGTTCTGAGAGATATGTGTGTGTGAAAGCCGTCCTTCACCTAGCTTGTTGGGAACACAAAGTTTCTTTTCAGTTGCAAACTCCATTCCATACATATATATGGGGAGGTACTAGCTCCAACTCGGTTTGACAGTGAAAACTGCAGGAACTTCAAACCGGCACTAGGAAACAGACTGAGAAAGCAGAGAAAAAGTGTCTCCTGCAACCCGTTCCCTTGTTGCTAGATGAACGAACGTCTCTCCACTTGCTCAGTTCTGAGAGATAAGTGTGTGTGAAAGCCGTCCTTCAACTAGCTTGTTGGGAACACAAAGTTTCTTTTCAGTTGCAAACTCCATTCCATACATATATATGGGGAGGTACTAGCTCCAACTCGGTTTGACAGTGAAAACTGCAGGAACTTCAAACCGGCACTAGGAAACAGACTGAGAAAGCAGAGAAAAAGTGTCTCCTGCAACCCGTTCCCTTGGTGCTAGATGAACGAACGTCTCTCCACTTGCTCTGTTCTGAGAGATAAGTGTGTGTGAAAGCCGTACTTCACCTAGCTTGTTGGGAACACAGAGTTTCTTTTCAGTTGCAAACTCCATTCCATACATATATATGGGGAGGTACTAGCTCCAACTCGGTTTGACAGTGAAAACTGCAGGAACTTCAAACCGGCAGTAGGAAACAGACTGAGAAAGCAGAGAAAAAGTGTCTCCTGCAACCCGTTCCCTTATTGCTAGATGAACGAACGTCTCTCCACTTGCTCAGTTCTGAGAGATAAGTGTGTGTGAAAGCCGTCCTTCACCTAGCTTGTTGGGAACACAAAGTTTCTTTTCAGTTGCGAACTCCATTCCATACATATATATGGGGAGGTACTAGCTCCAACTCGGTTTTACAGTGAAAACTGCAGGAACTTCAAACCGGCACTAGGAAACAGACTGAGAAAGCAGAGAAAAAGTGTCTCCTGCAACCCGTTACATTGGTGCTAGATGAACGAACGTCTCTCCACTTGCTCAGTTCTGAGAGATAAGTGTGTGTGAAAGCCGTACTTCACCTTGCTTGTTGGGAACACAAAGTTTCTTTTCAGTTGCCAACTCAATTCCATACATATATATGGGGAGGTACTAGCTCCAACTCGGTTTGACAGTGAAAACTGCAGGAACTTCAAACCGGCACTAGGAAACAGACTGAGAAAGCAGAGAAAAAGTGTCTCCTGCAACCCGTTCCCTTGGTGCTAGATGAACGAACGTCTCTCCACTTGCTCAGTTCTGAGAGATAAGGGTGTGTGAAGGCCGACCTTCACCTAGCTTGTTGGGAACACAAAGTTTCTTTTCAGTTGCAAACTCCATTCCATACATATATATGGGGAGGTACTAGCTCCAACTCGGTTTGACAGTGAAAACTGCAGGAACTTCAAACCGGCACTAGGAAACAGACTGAGAAAGCAGAGATAAAGTGTCTCCTGCAACCCGTTCCCTTGGTGCTAGATGAACGAACTTCTCTCCACTTGCTCAGTTCTGAGAGATAAGTGTGTGTGAAAGCCGTCCTTCACCTAGCTTGTTGGGAACACAAAGTTTCCTTTCAGTTGCAAACTCCATTCCATACATATATATGGGGAGGTACTAGCTCCAACTCGGTTTGACAGTGAAAACTGCAGGAACTTCAAACCGGCACTAGGAAACAGACTGAGAAAGCAGAGAAAAAGTGTCTCCTGCAACCCGTTCCCTTGTTGCTAGATGAACGAACGTCTCTCCACTTGCTCAGTTCTGAGAGATAAGTGTGTGTGAAAGCCGTCCTTCACCTAGCTTGTTGGGAACACAAAGTTTCTTTTCAGTTGCAAACTCCATTCCATACATATATATGGGGAGGTACTAGCTCCAACTCGGTTTGACAGTGAAAACTGCAGGAACTTCAAACCGGCACTAGGAAACAGACTGAGAAAGCAGAGAAAAAGTGTCTCCTGCAACCCGTTCCCTTGGTGCTAGATGAACGAACGTCTCTCCACTTGCTCAGTTCTGAGAGATAAGTGTGTGTGAAAGCCGTCCTTCACCTAGCTTGTTGGGAACACAAAGTTTCTTTTCAGTTGCAAACTCCATTCCATACATATATATGGGGAGGTACTAGCTCCAACTCGGTTTGACAGTGAAAACTGCAGGAACTTCAAACCGGCACTAGGAAACAGACTGAGAAAGCAGAGAAAAAGTGTCTCCTGCAACCCGTTCCCTTGTTGCTAGATGAACGAACGTCTCTCCACTTGCTCAGTTCTGAGAGATAAGTGTGTGTGAAAGCCGTCCTTCACCTAGCTTGTTGGGAACACAAAGTTTCTTTTCAGTTGCCAACTCAATTCCATACATATATATGGGGAGGTACTAGCTCCAACTCGGTTTGACAGTGAAAACTGCAGGAACTTCAAACCGGCACTAGGAAACAGACTGAGAAAGCAGAGAAAAAGTGTCTCCTGCAACCCGTTCCCTTGGTGCTAGATGAACGAACGTCTCTCCACTTGCTCAGTTCTGAGAGATAAGTGTGTGTGAAGGCCGACCTTCACCTAGCTTGTTGGGAACACAAAGTTTCTTTTCAGTTGCAAACTCCATTCCATACATATATATGGGGAGGTACTAGCTCCAACTCGGTTTGACAGTGAAAACTGCAGGAACTTCAAACCGGCACTAGGAAACAGACTGAGAAAGCAGAGATAAAGTGTCTCCTGCAACCCGTTCCCTTGGTGCTAGATGAACGAACTTCTCTCCACTTGCTCAGTTCTGAGAGATAAGTGTGTGTGAAAGCCGTCCTTCACCTAGCTTGTTGGGAACACAAAGTTTCTTTTCAGTTGCAAACTCCATTCCATACATATATATGGGGAGGTACTAGCTCCAACTCGGTTTGACAGTGAAAACTGCAGGAACTTCAAACCGGCACTAGGAAACAGACTGAGAAAGCAGAGAAAAAGTGTCTCCTGCAACCCGTTCCCTTGTTGCTAGATGAACGAACGTCTCTCCACTTGCTCAGTTCTGAGAGATAAGTGTGTGTGAAAGCCGTCCTTCACCTAGCTTGTTGGGAACACAAAGTTTCTTTTCAGTTGCAAACTCCATTCCATACATATATATGGGGAGGTACTAGCTCCAACTCGGTTTTACAGTGAAAACTGCAGGAACTTCAAACCGGCACTAGGAAACAGACTGAGAAAGCAGAGAAAAAGTGTCTCCTGCAACCCGTTCCCTTGGTGCTAGATGAACGAACGTCTCTCCACTTGCTCTGTTCTGAGAGATAAGTGTGTGTGAAAGCCGTACTTCACCTAGCTTGTTGGGAACACAGAGTTTCTTTTCAGTTGCAAACTCCATTCCATACATATATATGGGGAGGTAGAAGCTCCAACTCGGTTTTACAGTGAAAACTGCAGGAACTTCAAACCGGCACTAGGAAACAGATTGAGAAAGCAGAGAAAAAGTGTCCCCTGCAACCCGTTCCCTTGGTGCTAGATGAACGAACGTCTCTCCACTTGCTCAGTTCTGAGAGATAAGTGGGTGTGAAAGCCGTCCTTCACCTAGCTTGTTGGGAACACAAAGTTTCTTTTCAGTTGCAAACACCATTCCATACATATATATGGGGAGGTACAAGCTCCAACTCGGTTTTACAGTGAAAACTGCAGGAACTTCAAACCGGCACTAGGAAACAGACTGAGAAAGCAGAGAAAAAGTGTCCCCTGCAACCCGTTCCCTTGGTGCTAGATGAACGAACGTCTCTCCACTTGCTCAGTTCTGAGAGATAAGTGTGTGTGAAAGCCGTCCTTCACCTAGCTTGTTGGGAACACAAAGTTTCTTTTCAGTTGCAAACTCCATTCCATACATATATATGGGGAGGTACTAGCTCCAACTCGGTTTGACAGTGAAAACTGCAGGAACTTCAAACCGGCACTAGGAAACAGACTGAGAAAGCAGAGAAAAAGTGTCTCCTGCAACCCGTTCCCTTGGTGCTAGATGAAAGAACGTCTCTCCACTTGCTCTGTTCTGAGAGATAAGTGTGTGTGAAAGCCGTCCTTCACCTAGCTTGTTGGGAACACAAAGTTTCTTTTCAGTTGCAAACTCCATTCCATACATATATATGGGGAGGTAGAAGCTCCAACTCGGTTTTACAGTGAAAACTGCAGGAAATTCAAACCGGCACTAGGAAACAGACTGAGAAACAGAGAATAAGTGTCTCCTGCAACCCGTTCCCTTGGTGCTAGATGAACGAACGTCTCTCCACTTGCTCAGTTCTGAGAGATAAGTGTGTGTGAAAGCCGTCCTTCACCTAGCTTGTTGGGAACACAAAGTTTCTTTTCAGTTGCAAACTCCATTCCATACATATATATGGGGAGGTACTAGCTCCAACTCGGTTTGACAGTGAAAACTGCAGGAACTTCAAACCGGCACTAGGAAACAGACTGAGAAAGCAGAGAAAAAGTGTCTCCTGCAACCCGTTCCCTTATTGCTAGATGAACGAACGTCTCTCCACTTGCTCAGTTCTGAGAGATAAGTGTGTGTGAAAGCCGTCCTTCACCTAGCTTGTTGGGAACACAAAGTTTCTTTTCAGTTGCAAACTCCATTCCATACATATATATGGGTAGGTACTAGCTCCAACTCGGTTTGACAGTGAAAACTGCAGGAACTTCAAACCGGCACTAGGAAACAGACTGAGAAAGCAGAGAAAAAGTGTCTCCTGCAACCCGTTCCCTTGGTGCTAGATGAACGAACGTCTCTCCACTTGCTCAGTTCTGAGAGATAAGTGTGTGTGAAAGCCGTACTTCACCTTGCTTGTTGGGAACACAAAGTTTCTTTTCAGTTGCCAACTCAATTCCATACATATATATGGGGAGGTACTAGCTCCAACTCGGTTTGACAGTGAAAACTGCAGGAACTTCAAACCGGCACTAGGAAACAGACTGAGAAAGCAGAGAAAAAGTGTCTCCTGCAACCCGTTCCCTTGTTGCTAGATGAACGAACGTCTCTCCACTTGCTCAGTTCTGAGAGATATGTGTGTGTGAAGGCCGACCTTCACCTAGCTTGTTGGGAACACAAAGTTTCTTTTCAGTTGCAAACTCCATTCCATACATATATATGGGGAGGTACTAGCTCCAACTCGGTTTGACAGTGAAAACTGCAGGATCTTCAAACCGGCACTAGGAAACAGACTGAGAAAGCAGAGAAAAAGTGTCTCCTGCAAACCGTTCCCATGGTGCTAGATGAACGAACGTCTCTCCACTTGCTCAGTTCTGAGAGATAAGTGTGTGTGAAAGCCGTCCTTCACCTAGCTTGTTGGGAACACAAAGTTTCTTTTCAGTTGCAAACTCCATTCCATACATATATATGGGGAGGTACTAGCTCCAACTCGGTTTGACAGTGAAAACTGCAGGAACTTCAAACCGGCACTAGGAAACAGACTGAGAAACCAGAGAAAAAGTGTCTCCTGCAACCCGTTCCCTTGTTGCTAGATGAACGAACGTCTCTCCACTTGCTCAGTTCTGAGAGATAGGTGTGTGTGAAAGCCGTCCTTCACCTAGCTTGTTGGGAACACAAAGTTCCTTTTCAGTTGCAAACTCCATTCCATACATATATATGGGGAGGTAGAAGCTCCAACTCGGTTTTACAGTGAAAACTGCAGGAAATTCAAACCGGCACTAGGAAACAGACTGAGAAACAGAGAATAAGTGTCTCCTGCAACCCGTTCCCTTGGTGCTAGATGAACGAACGAATCTCCACTTGCTCAGTTCTGAGAGATAAGTGTGTGTGAAAGCCGTCCTTCAACTTGCTTGTTGGGAACACAAAGTTTCTTTTCAGTTGCCAACTCAATTCCATACATATATATGGGGAGGTACTAGCTCCAACTCGGTTTGACAGTGAAAACTGCAGGAACTTCAAACCGGCACTAGGAAACAGACTGAGAAAGCAGAGAAAAAGTGTCTCCTGCAACCCGTTCCCTTGTTGCTAGATGAACGAACGTCTCTCCACTTGCTCAGTTCTGAGAGATAAGTGTGTGTGAAAGCCGACCTTCACCTAGCTTGTTGGGAACACAAAGTTTCTTTTCAGTTGCAAACTCCATTCCATACATATATATGAGGAGGTACTAGCTCCAACTCGGTTTGACAGTGAAAACTGCAGGATCTTCAAACCGGCACTAGGAAACAGACTGAGAAAGCAGAGAAAAAGTGTCTCCTGCAAACCGTTCCCATGGTGCTAGATGAACGAACGTCTCTCCACTTGCTCAGTTCTGAGAGATAAGTGTGTGTGAAAGCCGTCCTTCACCTAGCTTGTTGGGAACACAAAGTTTCTTTTCAGTTGCAAACTCCATTCCATACATATATATGGGGAGGTACTAGCTCCAACTCGGTTTACAGTGAAAACTGCAGGATCTTCAAACCGGCACTAGGAAACAGACTGAGAAAGCAGAGAAAAAGTGTCTCCTGCAAACCGTTCCCATGGTGCTAGATGAACGAACGTCTCTCCACTTGCTCAGTTCTGAGAGATAAGAGTGTGTGAAAGCCGTCCTTCACCTAGCTTGTTGGGAACACAAAGTTTCTTTTCAGTTGCAAACTCCATTCCAACATATATATGGGGAGGTAGAAGCTCCAACTCGGTTTTACAGTGAAAACTGCAGGAACTTCAAACCGGCACTAGGAAACAGACTGAGAAAGCAGAGAAAAAGTGTCCCCTGCAACCCGTTCCCTTGGTGCTAGATGAACGAACGTCTCTCCACTTGCTCAGTTCTGAGAGATAAGTGTGTGTGAAAGCCGTCCTTCACCTAGCTTGTTGGGAACACAAAGTTTCTTTTCAGTTGCAAACTCCATTCCATACATATATATGGGGAGGTACTAGCTCCAACTCGGTTTTACAGTGAAAACTGCAGGAACTTCAAACCGGCACTACGAAACAGACTGAGAAAGCAGAGAAAAAGTGTCTCCTGCAACCCGTTCCATTGGTGCTAGATGAACTAACGTCTCTCCACTTGCTCAGTTCCGAGAGATAATTGTGTGTGAAAGCCGTCCTTCACCTAGCTTGTTGGGAAAACAAAGTTTCTTTTCAGTTGCAAACTCCATTCCGTAAATATATATGGGGAGGTACTAGCTCCAACTCGGTTTGACAGTGAAAACTGCAGGAACTTCAAACCGGCACTAGGAAACAGACTGAGAAAGCAGAGAAAAAGTGTCTCCTGCAACCCGTTCCCTTGGTGCTAGATGAACGAACGTCTCTCCACTTGCTCAGTTCTGAGAGATAAGTGTGTGTGAAAGCCGTCCTTCACCTAGCTTGTTGGGAACACAAAGTTTCTTTTCAGTTGCAAACTCCATTCCATACATATATATGGGGAGGTACTAGCTCCAACTCGGTTTTACAGTGAAAACTGCAGGAACTTCAAACCGGCACTAGGAAACAGACTGAGAAAGCAGAGAAAAAGTGTCTCATGCAACCCGTTCCCTTGGTGCTAGATGAACGAACGTCTCTCCACTTGCTCAGTTCTGAGAGATAAGTGTGTGTGAAAGCCGTCCTTCACCTAGCTTGTTGGGAACACAAAGTTTCTTTTCAGTTGCAAACTCCATTCCATACATATATATGGGGAGGTACTAGCTCCAACTCGGTTTGAAAGTGAAAACTGCAAGAACTTCAAACCGGCACTAGGAAACAGACTGAGAAAGCAGAGAAAAAGTGTCTCCTGCAACCCGTTCCCTTGGTGCTAGATGAACGAATGTCTCTCCACTTGCTCTGTTCTGAGAGATAAGTGTGTGTGAAAGCCGTCCTTCACCTAGCTTGTTGGGAACACAAAGTTTCTTTTCAGTTGCAAAACTCCATTCCATACATATATATGGGGAGATAGAATCTCCAACTCGTTTTTACAGTGAAAACTGCAGGAACTTCAAACCGGCACTAGGAAACAGACTGAGAAAGCAGAGAACAAGTGTCCCCTGCAACCCGTTCCCTTGGTGCTAGATGAACGAACGTCTTTCCACTTGCTCAGTTCTGAGAGATAAGTGTGTGTGAAAGCCGTCCTTCACCTAGCTTGTTGGGAACACAAAGTTTCTTTTCTGTTGCAAACTCCATTCCATACATATATATGGGGAGGTACAAGCTCCAACTCGGTTTTACAGTGAAAACTGCAGGAACTTCAAACCGGCACTAGGAAACAGACTGAGGAAGCAGAGAAAAAGTGTCTCCTGCAACCCGTTCCCTTGGTGCTAGATGAACGAACGTCTCTCCACTTGCTCTGTTCTGAGAGATAAGTGTGTGTGACAGCCGTCCTTCACCTAGCTTGTTGGGAACACAAAGTTTCTTTTCAGTTGCAAACTCCATTCCATACATATATATGGGGAGGTACTAGCTCCAACTCGGTTTGACAGTGAAAACTGCAGGAACTTCAAACCGGCACTAGGAAACAGACTGAGAAAGCAGAGAAAAAGTGTCTCCTGCAACCCGTTCCCTTGGTGCTAGATGAACGAACGTCTCTCCACTTGCTCTGTTCTGAGAGATAAGTGTGTGTGAAAGCCGTCCTTCACCTAGCTTGTTGGGAACACAAAGTTTCTTTTCAGTTGCAAACTCCATTCCATACATATATAAGGGGAGGTACTAGCTCCAACTCGGTTTGACAGTGAAAACTGCAGGAACTTCAAACCGGCACTAGGAAACAGACTGAGAAAGCAGAGAAAAAGTGTCTCCTGCAACCCGTTCCCTTGGTGCTAGATGAACGAACGTCTCTCCACTTGCTCAGTTCTGATAGATAAGTGTGTGTGAAAGCCGTCCTTCACCTAGCTTGTTGGGAACACAAAGTTTCTTTTCAGTTGCAAACTCCATTCCATACATATATATGGGGAGGTACTAGCTCCAACTCGGTTTGACAGTGAAAACTGCAGGAACTTCAAACCGGCACTAGGAAACAGACTGAGAAAGCAGAGAAAAAGTGTCTCCTGCAACCCGTTCCATTGGTGCTAGATGAACTAACGTCTCTCCACTTGCTCAGTTCCGAGAGATAATTGTGTGTGAAAGCCGTCCTTCACCTAGCTTGTTGGGAAAACAAAGTTTCTTTTCAGTTGCAAACTCCATTCCGTAAATATATATGGGGAGGTACTAGCTCCAACTCGGTTTGACAGTGAAAACTGCAGGAACTTCAAACCGGCACTAGGAAACAGACTGAGAAAGCAGAGAAAAAGTGTCTCCTGCAACCCGTTCCCTTGGTGCTAGATGAACGAACGTCTCCCCACTTGCTCAGTTCTGAGAGATATGTGCGTGTGAAAGCCGTCCTTCACCTAGCTTGTTGGGAACACAAAGTTTCTTTTCAGTTGCAAACTCCATTCCATACATATATATGGGGAGGTACTAGCTCCAACTCGGTTTGACAGTGAAAACTGCAGGAACTTCAAACCGGCACTAGGAAACAGACAGAGAAAGCAGAGAAAAAGTGTCTCCTGCAACCCGTTCCCTTGGTGCTAGATGAACGAACGTCTCTCCACTTGCTCAGTTCTGAGAGATAAGTGTGTGCGAAAGCCGTTCTTCACCTAGCTTGTTGGGAACACAAAGTTTCTTTTCAGTTGCAAACTCCATTCCATACATATATATGGGGAGGTACTAGCTCCAACTCGGTTTGACAGTGAAAACTGCAGGAACTTCAAACCGGCACTAGGAAACAGACTGAGAAAGCAGAGAAAAAGTGTCTCCTGCAACCCGTTCCCTTGGTGCTAGATGAACGAACGTCTCTCCACTTGCTCAGTTCTGAGAGATAAGTGTGTGTGAAAGCCGTCCTTCACCTAGCTTGTTGGGAACACAAAGTTTCTTTTCAGTTGCAAACTCCATTCCATACATATATATGGGGAGGTACTAGCTCCAACTCGGTTTTACAGTGAAAACTGCAGG
Source organism: Camelus dromedarius (assembly GCF_036321535.1). Taxonomy (NCBI): domain Eukaryota; kingdom Metazoa; phylum Chordata; class Mammalia; order Artiodactyla; family Camelidae; genus Camelus; species Camelus dromedarius. The sequence continues at coordinate 838,810 of NW_026989830.1, forward strand.
AACTTCAAACCGGCACTAGGAAACAGACTGAGAAAGCAGAGAAAAAGTGTCTCATGCAACCCGTTCCCTTGGTGCTAGATGAACGAACGTCTCTCCACTTGCTCAGTTCTGAGAGATAAGTGTGTGTGAAAGCCGTCCTTCACCTAGCTTGTTGGGAACACAAAGTTTCTTTTCAGTTGCAAACTCCATTCCATACATATATATGGGGAGGTACTAGCTCCAACTCGGTTTGAAAGTGAAAACTGCAAGAACTTCAAACCGGCACTAGGAAACAGACTGAGAAAGCAGAGAAAAAGTGTCTCCTGCAACCCGTTCCCTTGGTGCTAGATGAACGAATGTCTCTCCACTTGCTCTGTTCTGAGAGATAAGTGTGTGTGAAAGCCGTCCTTCACCTAGCTTGTTGGGAACACAAAGTTTCTTTTCAGTTGCAAACTCCATTCCATACATATATATGGGGAGGTACTAGCTCCAACTCGGTTTGACAGTGAAAACTGCAGGAACTTCAAACCGGCACTAGGAAACAGACTGAGAAAGCAGAGAAAAAGTGTCTCCTGCAACCCGTTCCCTTGGTGCTAGATGAACGAACGTCTCTCCACTTGCTCTGTTCTGAGAGATAAGTGTGTGTGAAAGCCGTCCTTCACCTAGCTTGTTGGGAACACAAAGTTTCTTTTCAGTTGCAAACTCCATTCCATACATATATAAGGGGAGGTACTAGCTCCAACTCGGTTTGACAGTGAAAACTGCAGGAACTTCAAACCGGCACTAGGAAACAGACTGAGAAAGCAGAGAAAAAGTGTCTCCTGCAACCCGTTCCCTTGGTGCTAGATGAACGAACGTCTCTCCACTTGCTCAGTTCTGAGAGATAAGTGTGTGTGAAAGCCGTCCTTCACCTAGCTTGTTGGGAACACAAAGTTTCTTTTCAGTTGCAAACTCCATTCCATACATATATATGGGGAGGTACTAGCTCCAACTCGGTTTGACAGTGAAAACTGCAGGAACTTCAAACCGGCACTAGGAAACAGACTGAGAAAGCAGAGAAAAAGTGTCTCATGCAACCCGTTCCCTTGGTGCTAGATGAACGAACGTCTCTCCACTTGCTCTGTTCTGAGAGATAAGTGTCTGTGAAACCGTCCTTCACCTAGCTTGTTGGGAACACAAAGTTTCTTTTCAGTTGCAAACTCCATTCCATACATATATATGGGGAGGTAGAAACTCCAACTCGGTTTTACAGTGAAAACTGCAGGAACTTTAAACCGGCACTAGGAAACAGACTGAGAAAGCAGAGAAAAAGTGTCCCCTGCAACCCGTTCCCTTGGTGCTAGATGAACGAACGTCTCTCCACTTGCTCAGTTCTGAGAGATAAGTGTGTGTGAAAGCCGTACTTCACCTCGCTTGTTGGGAACACAAAGTTTCTTTTCAGTTGCAAACTCCATTCCATACATATATATGGGGAGGTACTAGCTCCAACTCGGTTTGACAGTGAAAACTGCAGGAACTTCTAACCGGCACTAGGAAACAGACTGAGAAAGCAGACAAAAAGTGTCTCCTGCAACCCGTTCCCTTGGTGCTAGATGAAAGAACGTCTCTCCACTTGCTCTGTTCTGAGAGATAAGTGTGTGTGAAAGCCGTCCTTCACCTAGCGTGTTGGGAACACAGAGTTTCTTTTCAGTTGCAAACTCCATTCCATACATATATATGGGGAGGTACTAGCTCCAACTCGGTTTTAAAGTGAAAACTGCAGGAACTTCAAACCGGCACTAGGAAACAGACTGAGAAAGCAGAGAAAAAGTGTCTCCTGCAACCCGTTCCCTTGGTGCTAGATGAACGAACGTCTCTCCACTTGCTCAGTTCTGAGAGATAAGTGTGTGTGAAAGCCGTCCTTCACCTAGCTTGTTGGGAACACAAAGTTTCTTTTCAGTTGCAAACTCCATTCCATACATATATATGGGGAGGTACTAGCTCCAACTCGGTTTGACAGTGAAAACTGCAGGAACTTCAAACCGGCACTAGGAAACAGACTGAGAAAGCAGAGAAAAAGTGTCTCATGCAACCCGTTCCCTTGGTGCTAGATGAACGAACGTCTCTCCACTTGCTCTGTTCTGAGAGATAAGTGTCTGTGAAAGCCGTCCTTCACCTAGCTTGTTGGGAACACAAAGTTTCTTTTCAGTTGCAAACTCCATTCCATACATATATATGGGGAGGTAGAAGCTCCAACTCGGTTTTACAGTGAAAACTGCAGGAACTTTAAACCGGCACTAGGAAACAGACTGAGAAAGCAGAGAAAAGTGTCCCCTGCAACCTGTTCCCTTGGTGCTAGATGAACGAACGTCTCTCCACTTGCTCAGTTCTGAGAGATAAGTGTGTGTGAAAGCCGTCCTTCACCTAGCTTGTTGGGAACACAAAGTTTCTTTTCAGTTGCAAACTCCATTCCATACATATATATGGGGAGGTACAAGCTCCAACTCGGTTTGACAGTGAAAACTGCAGGAACTTCAAACCGGCACTAGGAAACAGACTGAGGAAGCAGAGAAAATGTGTCTCCTGCAACCCCTTCCCTTGGTGCTAGATGAACGAACGTCTCTCCACTTGCTCAGTTCTGAGAGATAAGTGTGTGTGAAAGCCGTACTTCACCTAGCTTGTTGGGAACACAAAGTTTCTTTTCAGTTGCAAACTCCATTCCATACATATATATGGGGAGGTACTAGCTCCAACTCGGTTTGACAGTGAAAACTGCAGGAAATTCAAACCGGCACTAGGAAACAGACTGAGAAAGCAGAGAAAAAGTGTCTCCTGCAACCCGTTCCCTTGGTGCTAGATGAACGAACGTCTCTCCACTTGCTCTGTTCTGAGAGATAAGTGTGTGTGAAAGCCGTCCTTCACCTAGCTTGTTGGGAACACAAAGTTTCTTTTCAGTTGCAAACTCCATTCCATACATATATATGGGGAGGTAGAAGCTCCAACTCGGTTTTACAGTGAAAACTGCAGGAACTTCAAACCGGCACTAGGAAACAGACTGAGAAAGCAGAGAAAAATTGTCCCCTGCAACCCGTTCCCTTGGTGCTAGATGAACGAACGTCTCTCCACTTGCTCAGTTCTGAGAGATAAGTGTGTGTGAAAGCCGTCCTTCACCTAGCTTGTTGGGAACACAAAGTTTCTTTTCAGTTGCAAACTCCATTCCATACATATATATGGTGAGGTACAAGCTCCAACTCGGTTTGACAGTGAAAACTGCAGGAACTTCAAACCGGCACTAGGAAACAGACTGAGGAAGCTGAGAAAAAGTGTCTCCTGCAACGCGTTCCCTTGGTGCTAGATGAACGAACGTCTCTCCACTTGCTCTGTTCTGAGAGATAAGTGTGTGTGAAAGCCGTCCTTCACCTAGCTTGTTGGGAACACAAAGTTTCTTTTCAGTTGCAAACTCCATTCCATACATATATATGGGGAGGTACAAGCTCCAACTCGGTTTTACAGTGAAAACTGCAGGAACTTCAAACCGGCACTAGGAAACAGACTGAGAAAGCAGAGAAAAAGTGTCTCCTGCAACCCGTTCCCTTGGTGCTAGATGAACGAACGTCTCTCCACTTGCTCAGTTCTGAGAGATAAGTGTGTGTGAAAGCCGTCCTTCACCTAGCTTGTTGGGAACACAAAGTTTCTTTTCAGTTGCAAACTCCATTCCATACATATATATGGGGAGGTACTAGCTCCAACTCGGTTTGACAGTGAAAACTGCAGGAACTTCAAACCGGCACTAGGAAACAGACTGAGAAAGCAGAGAAAAAGTGTCTCCTGCATCCCGTTCCCTTGGTGCTAGATGAACGAACGTCTCTCCACTTGCTCAGTTCTGAGAGATAAGTGTGTGTGAAAGCCGTCCTTCATCTAGCTTGTTGGGAACACAAAGTTTCTTTTCAGTTGCAAACTCCATTCCATACATATATATGGGGAGGTACTAGCTCCAAATCAGTTTGACAGTGAAAACTGCAGGAACATCAAACCGACCCTAGGAAACAGACTGAGAAAGCAGAGAAAAATTGTCTCCTGCAACCGGTTCCCTTGGTGCTAGATGAAAGAACGTCTCTCCACTTGCTCATTTCTTAGAGATAAGTGTGTGTGAAAGCCGTCCTTAACATAGCTTGTTGGGAACACAAAGATCCTTTTCAGTTGCCAACTCAATTCCATACATATATATTGGGAGGTACTAGCTCCAACTCGGTTTGACAGTGAAAACTGCAGGAACTTCAAACCGGCACTAGGAAACAGACTGAGAAAGCAGAGAAAAAGTGTCTCCGGCAACCCGTTCCCTTTGTGCTACATGAACGAACGTCTCTATACTTGCTCAGTTCTGAGAGATAATTGTGTGTGAAAGCCGTCCTTCACCTAGCTTGTTGGGAACACAAAGTTTCTTTTCAGTTGCAAACTCCATTCCATACATATATATGGGGAGGTACTAGCTCCAACTCGGTTTTACAGTGAAAACTGCAGGAACTTCAAACCGGCACTAGGAAACAGACTGAGAAAGCAGAGAAAAAGTGTCTCCTGCAACCCGTTCCCTTGGTGCTAGATGAACGAACGTCTCTCCACTTGCTCTGTTCTGGGAGATGTGTGTGTGAAAGCCGTCTTTCACCTAGCTTGTTGGGAACACAAAGTTTCTTTTCAGTTGCAAACTCCATTCCATACATATATATGGGGAGGTAGAAGCTCCAACTCGGTTTTACAGTGAAAACTGCAGGAACTTCAAACCGGCACTAGGAAACAGACTGAGAAAGCAGAGAAAAAGTGTCCCCTGCAACCCGTTCCCTTGGTGCTAGATGAACGAACGTCTCTCCACTTGCTCTGTTCTGAGAGATAAGTGTGTGTGAAAGCCGTACTTCACCTAGCTTGTTGGGAACACAGAGTTTCTTTTCAGTTGCAAACTCCATTCCATACATATATATGGGGAGGTAGAAGCTCCAACTCGGTTTTAAAGTGAAAACTGCAGGAACTTCAAACCGGCACTAGGAAACAGACTGAGAAAGCAGAGAAAAAGTGTCCCCTGCAACCCGTTCCCTTGGTGCTAGATGAACGAACGTCTCTCCACTTGCTCAGTTCTGAGAGATAAGTGTGTGTGAAAGCCGTCCTTCACCTAACTTGTTGGGAACACAAAGTTTCTTTTCAGTTGCAAACTCCATTCCATACATATATATGGGGAGGTACAAGCTCCAACTCGGTTTTACAGAGAAAACTGCAGGAACTTCAAACCGGCACTAGGAAACAGACTGAGAAAGCAGAGAAAAAGTGTCTCCTGCAACCCGTTCCCTTGGTGCTAGATGAACGAACGTCTCTCCACTTGCTCAGTTCTGAGAGATAAGTGTTTGTGAAAGCCGTCCTTCACCTAGCTTGTTGGGAACACAAAGTTTCTTTTCAGTTGCAAACTCCATTCCATACATATATATGGGGAGGTAGAAGCTCCAACTCGGTTTTACAGTGAAAACTGCAGGAACTTCAAACCGGCACTAGGAAACAGACTGAGAAAGCAGAGAAAAAGTGTCTCCTGCAACCCGTTCCCTTGGTGCTAGATGAACGAACGTCTCTCCACTTGCTCAGTTCTGAGAGATAAGTGTGTGTGAAAGCCGTCCTTCACCTAGCTTGTTGGGAACACAAAGATTCTTTTCAGTTGCAAACTCCATTCCATACATATATATGGGGAGGTACTAGCTCCAACTCGGTTTGACAGTGAAAACTGCAGGAACTTCAAACCGGCACTAGGAAACAGACTGAGAAAGCAGAGAAAAAGTGTCTCCTGCAACCCGTTCCCTTGTTGCTAGATGAACGAACGTCTCTCCACTTGCTCAGTTCTGAGAGATAAGTGTGTGTGAAAGCCGTCCTTCACCTAGCTTGTTGGGAACACAAAGTTTCTTTTCAGTTGCAAACTCCATTCCATACATATATATGGGGAGGTACTAGCTCCAACTCGGTTTGACAGTGTAAACTGCAGGAACTTCAAACGGGCAGTAGGAAACAGACAGAGAAAGCAGAGAAAAAGTGTCTCCTGCAACCCGTTCCCTTGGTGATAGATGAACGAACTTCTCTCCACTTGCTCTGTTCTGAGAGATAAGTGTGTGTGAAAGCCGTCCTTCACCTAGCTTGTTGGGAACACAAAGTTTCTTTTCAGTTGCAAACTCCATTCCATACATATATATGGGGAGGTAGAAGCTCCAACTCGGTTTTACAGTGAAAACTGCAGGAAATTCAAAGCGGCACTAGGAAACAGACTGAGAAACAAGAGAATAAGTGTCTCCTGCAACCCGTTCCCTTGGTGCTAGATGAAAGAACGTCTCTCCACTTGCTCAGTTCTGAGAGATAAGTGTGTGTGAAAGCCGTCCTTCACCTAGCTTGTTGGGAACACAAAGTTTCTTTTCAGTTGCAAACTCCATTCCATACATATATATGGGGAAGTACTAGCTCCAAATCAGTTTGACAGTGAAAACTGCAGGAACATCAAACCGACCCTAGGAAACAGACTGAGAAAGCAGAGAAAAATTGTCTCCTGCAACCGGTTCCCTTGGTGCTAGATGAAAGAACGTCTCTCCACTTGCTCATTTCTTAGAGATAAGTGTGTGTGAAAGCCGTCCTTAACATAGCTTGTTGGGAACACAAAGATCCTTTTCAGTTGCCAACTCAATTCCATACATATATATTGGGAGGTACTAGCTCCAACTCGGTTTGACAGTGAAAACTGCAGGAACTTCAAACCGGCACTAGGAAACAGACTGAGAAAGCAGAGAAAAAGTGTCTCCGGCAACCCGTTCCCTTTGTGCTACATGAACGAACGTCTCTCTACTTGCTCAGTTCTGAGAGATAATTGTGTGTGAAAGCCGTCCTTCACCTAGCTTGTTGGGAACACAAAGTTTCTTTTCAGTTGCAAACTCCATTCCATACATATATATGGGGAGGTACTAGCTCCAACTCGGTTTTACAGTGAAAACTGCAGGAACTTCAAACCGGCACTAGGAAACAGACTGAGAAAGCAGAGAAAAAGTGTCTCCTGCAACCCGTTCCCTTGGTGCTAGATGAACGAACGTCTCTCCACTTGCTCTGTTCTGGGAGATGTGTGTGTGAAAGCCGTCTTTCACCTAGCTTGTTGGGAACACAAAGTTTCTTTTCAGTTGCAAACTCCATTCCATACATATATATGGGGAGGTAGAAGCTCCAACTCGGTTTTACAGTGAAAACTGCAGGAACTTCAAACCGGCACTAGGAAACAGACTGAGAAAGCAGAGAAAAAGTGTCCCCTGCAACCCGTTCCCTTGGTGCTAGATGAACGAACGTCTCTCCACTTGCTCTGTTCTGAGAGATAAGTGTGTGTGAAAGCCGTACTTCACCTAGCTTGTTGGGAACACAGAGTTTCTTTTCAGTTGCAAACTCCATTCCATACATATATATGGGGAGGTAGAAGCTCCAACTCGGTTTTAAAGTGAAAACTGCAGGAACTTCAAACCGGCACTAGGAAACAGACTGAGAAAGCAGAGAAAAAGTGTCCCCTGCAACCCGTTCCCTTGGTGCTAGATGAACGAACGTCTCTCCACTTGCTCAGTTCTGAGAGATAAGTGTGTGTGAAAGCCGTCCTTCACCTAACTTGTTGGGAACACAAAGTTTCTTTTCAGTTGCAAACTCCATTCCATACATATATATGGGGAGGTACAAGCTCCAACTCGGTTTTACAGAGAAAACTGCAGGAACTTCAAACCGGCACTAGGAAACAGACTGAGAAAGCAGAGAAAAAGTGTCTCCTGCAACCCGTTCCCTTGGTGCTAGATGAACGAACGTCTCTCCACTTGCTCAGTTCTGAGAGATAAGTGTTTGTGAAAGCCGTCCTTCACCTAGCTTGTTGGGAACACAAAGTTTCTTTTCAGTTGCAAACTCCATTCCATACATATATATGGGGAGGTAGAAGCTCCAACTCGGTTTTACAGTGAAAACTGCAGGAACTTCAAACCGGCACTAGGAAACAGACTGAGAAAGCAGAGAAAAAGTGTCTCCTGCAACCCGTTCCCTTGGTGCTAGATGAACGAACGTCTCTCCACTTGCTCAGTTCTGAGAGATAAGTGTGTGTGAAAGCCGTCCTTCACCTAGCTTGTTGGGAACACAAAGATTCTTTTCAGTTGCAAACTCCATTCCATACATATATATGGGGAGGTACTAGCTCCAACTCGGTTTGACAGTGAAAACTGCAGGAACTTCAAACCGGCACTAGGAAACAGACTGAGAAAGCAGAGAAAAAGTGTCTCCTGCAACCCGTTCCCTTGGTGCTAGATGAACGAACGTCTCTCCACTTGCTCAGTTCTGAGAGATAAGTGTGTGTGAAAGCCGTCCTTCACCTAGCTTGTTGGGAACACAAAGTTTCTTTTCAGTTGCAAACTCCATTCCATACATATATATGGGGAGGTACTAGCTCCAACTCGGTTTGACAGTGTAAACTGCAGGAACTTCAAACGGGCAGTAGGAAACAGACAGAGAAAGCAGAGAAAAAGTGTCTCCTGCAACCCGTTCCCTTGGTGATAGATGAACGAACTTCTCTCCACTTGCTCTGTTCTGAGAGATAAGTGTGTGTGAAAGCCGTCCTTCACCTAGCTTGTTGGGAACACAAAGTTTCTTTTCAGTTGCAAACTCCATTCCATACATATATATGGGGAGGTAGAAGCTCCAACTCGGTTTTACAGTGAAAACTGCAGGAAATTCAAAGCGGCACTAGGAAACAGACTGAGAAACAAGAGAATAAGTGTCTCCTGCAACCCGTTCCCTTGGTGCTAGATGAAAGAACGTCTCTCCACTTGCTCAGTTCTGAGAGATAAGTGTGTGTGAAAGCCGTCCTTCACCTAGCTTGTTGGGAACACAAAGTTTCTTTTCAGTTGCAAACTCCATTCCATACATATATATGGGGAGGTAGAATCTCCAACTCGGTTTTACAGTGAAAACTGCAGGAACTTCAAACCGGCACTAGGAAACAGACTGAGAAAGCAGAGAAAAAGTGTCCCCTGCAACCCGTTCCCTTGGTGCTAGATGAACGAACGTCTCTCCACTTGCTCAGTTCTGAGAGATAAGTGTGTGTGAAAGCCGTCCTTCACCTAGCTTGTTGGGAACACAAAGTTTCTTTTCAGTTGCAAACTCCATTCCATACATATATATGGGGAGGTACAAGCTCCAACTCGGTTTGACAGTGAAAACTGCAGGAACTTCAAACCGGCACTAGGAAACAGACTGAGGAAGCAGAGAAAAAGTGTCTCCTGCAACCCGTTCCCTTGGTGCTAGATGAACGAACGTCTCTGCACTTGCTCAGTTCTGAGAGATATTTGCGAGTAAAAGCCGTCCTTCACCTAGCTTGTTGGGAACACAAAGTTTCTTTTCAGTTGCAAACTCCATTCCATACATATATATGGGGAGGTACAAGCTCCAACTCGGTTTGACAGTGAAAACTGCAGGAACTTCATACCGGCACTAGGAAACAGACTGAGAAAGCAGAGAAAAAGTGTCCCCTGCAACGCGTTCCCTTGGTGCTAGATGAACGAACGTCTCTGCACTTGCTCAGTTCTGAGAGATATTTGCGAGTAAAAGCCGTCCTTCACCTAGCTTGTTGGGAACACAAAGTTTCTTTTCAGTTGCAAACTCCATTCCATACATATATATGGGGAGGTACAAGCTCCAACTCGGTTTGACAGTGAAAACTGCAGGAACTTCATACCGGCACTAGGAAACAGACTGAGAAAGCAGAGAAAAAGTGTCCCCTGCAACGCGTTCCCTTGGTGCTAGATGAACGAACGTCTCTCCACTTGCTCTGTTCTGAGAGATAAGTGTGTGTGAAAGCCGTCCTTCACCTAGGTTATTGGGAACACAAAGTTTCTTTTCAGTTTCAAACCCCATTCCATACATATATATGGAGAGGTAGAAGCTCCAACTCGGTTTGACAGTGAAAACTGCAGGAACTTCAAACCGGCACTAGGAAACAGACTGAGAAAGCAGAGAAAAAGTGTCTCCTGCAACCCGTTCCCTTGGTGCTAGATGAACGAACGTCTCTCCACTTGCTCAGTTCTGAGAGTTAAGTGTGTGTGAAAGCCGTCCTTCACCTAGCTTGTTGGGAACACAAAGATTCTTTTCAGTTGCAAACTCCATTCCATACATATATATGGTGAGGTACAAGCTCCAACTCGGTTTTACAGTGAAAACTGCAGGAACTTCAAACCGGCACTAGGAAACAGACTGAGGAACCAGAGAAAAAGTGTCTCCTCCAACCCGTTCCCTTGGTGCTACATGAAAGAACGTCTCTCCACTTGCTCAGTTCTGAGAGATAAGTGTGTGTGAAAGCCGTCCTTCACCTAGCTTGTTGGGAACACAAAGTTTCTTTTCAGTTGCAAACTCCATTCCATACATATATATGGGGAGGTACAAGCTCCAACTCGGTTTTACAGTGAAAACTGCAGGAACTTCAAACCGGCACTAGGAAACAGACTGAGAAAGCAGAGAAAAAGTGTCTCCTGCAACCCGTTCCCTTGGTGCTAGATGAACGAACGTCTCTCCACTTGCTCATTTCTGAGAGATAAGTGTGTGTGAAAGCCGTCCTTCACCTAGCTTGTTGGGAACACAAAGATCCTTTTCAGTTGCCAACTCAATTCCATACATATATATTGGGAGGTACTAGCTCCAACTCGGTTTGACAGTGAAAACTGCAGGAACTTCAAACCGGCACTAGGAAACAGACTGAGAAAGCAGAGAAAAAGTGTCTCCGGCAACCCGTTCCCTTGGTGCTACATGAACGAACGTCTCTCCACTTGCTCTGTTCTGGGAGATGTGTGTGTGAAAGCCGTCCTTCACCTAGCTTGTTGGGAACACAAAGTTTCTTTTCAGTTGCAAACTCCATTCCATACATATATATGGGGAGGTAGAAGCTCCAACTCGGTTTTACAGTGAATACTGCAGGAACTTCAAACCGGCACTAGGAAACAGACTGAGAAAGCAGAGAAAAAGTGTCCCCTGCAACCCGTTCCCTTGGTGCTAGATGAACGAACGTCTCTCCACTTGCTCTGTTCTGAGAGATTAGTGTGTGTGAAAGCCGTACTTCAACTAGCTTGTTGGGAACACAAAGTTTCTTTTCAGTTGCAAACTCCATTCCATACATATATATGGGGAGGTAGAAGCTCCAACTCGGTTTGACAGTGAAAACTGCAGGAACTTCAAACCGGCACTAGGAAACAGACTGAGAAAGCAGAGAAAAAGTGTCCCCTGCAACCCGTTCCCTTGGTGCTAGATGAACGAACGTCTCTCCACTTGCTCAGTTCTGAGAGATAAGTGTGTGTGAAAGCCGTCCTTCACCTAGCTTGTTGGGAACACAAAGTTTCTTTTCAGTTGCAAACTCCATTCCATACATATATATGGGGAGGTACAAGCTCCAACTCGGTTTTACAGAGAAAACTGCAGGAACTTCAAACCGGCACTAGGAAACAGACTGAGAAAGCAGAGAAAAAGTGTCTCCTGCAACCCGTTCCCTTGGTGCTAGATGAACGAACGTCTCTCCACTTGCTCAGTTCTGAGAGATAAGTGTGTGTGAAAGCCGTCCTTCACCTAGCTTGTTGGGAACACAAAGTTTCTTTTCAGTTGCAAACTCCATTCCATACATATATATGGGGAGGTAGAAGCTCCAACTCGGTTTTACAGTGAAAACTGCAGGAACTTGAAACCGGCCCTAGGAAACAGACTGAGAAAGCAGAGAAAAAGTGTCTCCTGCAACCCGTTCCCTTGGTGCTAGATGAACGAACGTCTCTCCACTTGCTCAGTTCTGAGAGATAAGTGTGTGTGAAAGCCGTCTTTCACCTAGCTTGTTGGGAACACAAAGATTCTTTTCAGTTGCAAACTCCATTCCATACATATATATGGGGAGATACTAGCTCCAACTCGGTTTTACAGTGAAAACTGCAGGAACTTCAAACCGGCACTAGGAAACAGACTGAGAAAGCAGAGAAAAAGTGTCTCCTGCAACCCGTTCCCTTGTTGCTAGATGAACGAACGTCTCTCCACTTGCTCAGTTCTGAGAGATAAGTGTGTGTGAAAGCCGTCCTTCACCTAGCTTGTTGGGAACACAAAGTTTCTTTTCAGTTGCAAACTCCATTCCATACATATATATGGGGAGGTACTAGCTCCAACTCGGTTTCACAGTGTAAACTGCAGGAACTTCAAAACGGCACTAGGAAACAGACAGAGAAAGCAGAGAAAAAGTGTCTCCTGCAACCCGTTCCCTTGGTGTAGATGAACGAACTTCTCTCCACTTGCTCTGTTCTGAGAGATAAGTGTGTGTGAAAGCCGTCCTTCACCTAGCTTGTTGGGAACACAAAGATTCTTTTCAATTGCAAACTCCATTCCATACATATATATGGTGAGGTACAAGCTCCAACTCGGTTTTACAGTGAAAACTGCAGGAACTTCAAACCGGCACTAGGAAACAGACTGAGAAAGCAGAGAAAAAGTGTCTCCTGCAACCCGTTCCCTTGGTGCTAGATGAACGAACGTCTCTCCACTTGCTCAGTTCTGAGAGATAAGTGTGTGTGAAAGCCGTCCTTCACCTATCTTGTTGGGAACACAAAGTTTCTTTTCAGTTGCAAACTCCATTCCATACATATACATGGGGAGGTACTAGCTCCAACTCGGTTTGACAGTGAAAACTGCAGGAACTTCAAACCGGCACTAGGAAACAGTCTGAGAAAGCAGAGAAAAAGTGTCTCCTGCAACCCGTTCCCTTGGTGCTAGATGAACGAACGTCTCTCCACTTGCTCAGTTCTGAGAGAAAAGTGTGTGTGAAAGCCGTCCTTCACCTAGCTTGTTGGGAACACAAAGTTTCTTTTCAGTTGCAAACTCCATTCCATACATATATATGGGGAGGTACTAGCTCCAAATCAGTTTGACAGTGAAAACTGCAGGAACATCAAACCGGCCCAAGGAAACAGACTGAGAAAGCAGAGAAAAATTGTCTCCTGCAACCCGTTCCCTTGGTGCTAGATGAACGAACGTCTCTCCACTTGCTCATTTCTGAGAGATAAGTGTGTGTGAAAGCCGTCCTTAACATAGCTTGTTGGGAACACAAAGATTCTTTTCAGTTGCCAACTCAATTCCATACATATATATTGGGAGGTACTAGCTCCAACTCGGTTTGACAGTGAAAACTGCAGGAACTTCATACCGGCACTAGGAAACAGACTGAGAAAGCAGAGAAAAAGTGTCTCCGGCAACCCGTTCCCTTTGTGCTACATGAACGACCGTCTCTCTACTTGCTCAGTTCTGAGAGATAAGTGTGTGTGAAAGCCGTCCTTCACCTAGCTTGTTGGGAACACAAAGTTTCTTTTCAGTTGCAAACTCCATTCCATACATATATATGGGGAGGTACTAGCTCCAACTCGGTTTGACAGTGAAAACTGCAGGAACTTCAAACCGGCACTAGGAAACAGACTGAGAAAGCAGAGAAAAAGTGTCTCCTGCATCCCGTTCCCTTGTTGCTAGATGAACGAACGTCTCTCCACTTGCTCAGTTCTGAGAGATAAGTGTGTGTGAAAGCCGTCCTTCACCTAGCTTTTTGGGAACACAAAGTTTCTTTTCAGTTGCAAACTCCATTCCATACATATATATGGGGAGGTACTAGCTCCAACTCGTTTTGACAGTGAAAACTACAGGAACTTCAACCCGGCACTAGGAAACAGACTGAGAAAGCAGAGAAAAAGTGTCTCCTGCAACCCGTTCCCTTGGTGCTAGATGAACGAACGTCTCTCCACTTGCTCTGTTCTGAGAGATAAGTGTGTGTGAAAGCCGTACTTCACCTAGCTTGTTGGGAACACAGAGTTTCTTTTCAGTTGCAAACTCCATTCCATACATATATATGGGGAGGTAGAAGCTCCAACTCGATTTTACAGTGAAAACTGCAGGAACTTCAAACCGGCACTAGGAAACAGACTGAGAAAGCAGAGAAAAAGTGTCCCCTGCAACCCGTTCCCTTGGTGCTAGATGAACGAACGTCTCTCCACTTGCTCAGTTCTGAGAGATAAGTGTGTGTGAAAGCCGTCCTTCACCTAGCTTGTTGGGAACACAAAGTTTCTTTTCAGTTGCAAACTCCATTCCATACATATATATGGGGAGGTACAAGCTCCAATCGGTTTTACAGAGAAAACTGCAGGAACTTCAAACCGGCACTAAGAAACAGACTGAGAAAGCAGAGAAAAAGTGTCTCCTGCAACCTGTTCCCTTGGTGCTAGATGAACGAACGTCTCTCCACTTGCTCAGTTCTGAGAGATAAGTGTGTGTGAAAGCCGTCCTTCACCTAGCTTGTTGGGAACACAAAGTTTCTTTTCAGTTGCAAACTCCATTCCATACATATATATGGGGAGGTAGAAGCTCCAACTCGGTTTGACAGTGAAAACTGCAGGAACTTCAAACCGGCACTAGGAAACAGACTGAGAAAGCAGAGAAAAAGTGTCTCCTGCAACCCGTTCCCTTGGTGCTAGATGAACGAACGTCTCTCCACTTGCTCAGTTCTGAGAGATAAGTGTGTGTGAAAGCCGTCCTTCACCTAGCTTGTTGGGAACACAAAGATTCTTTTCAGTTGCAAACTCCATTCCATACATATATATGGGGAGGTACTAGCTCCAACTCGGTTTGACAGTGAAAACTGCAGGAACTTCAAACCGGCACTAGGAAACAGACTGAAAAAGCAGAGAAAAAGTGTCTCCTGCAACCCGTTCCCTTTTTGCTAGATGAACGAACGTCTCTCCACTTGCTCAGTTCTGAGAGATAAGTGTGTGTGAAAGCCGTCCTTCACCTAGCTTGTTGGGAACACAAAGTTTCTTTTCAGTTGCAAACTCCATTCCATACATATATATGGGGAGGTACAAGCTCCAACTCGGTTTTACAGAGAAAACTGCAGGAACTTCAAACCGGCACTAGGAAACAGACTGAGAAAGCAGAGAAAAAGTGTCTCCTGCAACCCGTTCCCTTGGTGCTTGATGAACGAACGTCTCTCCACTTGCTCAGTTCTGAGAGATAAGTGTGTGTGAAAGCCGTCCTTCACCTAGCTTGTTGGGAACACAAAGTTTCTTTTCAGTTGCAAACTCCATTCCATACATATATATGGGGAGGTAGAAGCTCCAACTCGGTTTTACAGTGAAAACTGCAGGAAATTCAAAGCGGCACTAGGAAACAGACTGAGAAACCAGAGAAAAAGTGTCTCCTGCAACCCGTTCCCTTGGTGCTAGATGAACGAACGTCTCTCCACTTGCTCAGTTCTGAGAGATAAGTGTGTGTGAAAGCCGTCCTTCACCTAGCTTGTTGGGAACACAAAGTTTCTTTTCAGTTGCAAACTCCATTCCATACATATATATGGGGAGGTACTAGCTCCAAATCAGTTTGACAGTGAAAACTGCAGGAACATCAAACCGGCCCAAGGAAACAGACTGAGAAAGCAGAGAAAAATTGTCTCCTGCAACCCGTTCCCTTGGTGCTAGATGAACGAACGTCTCTCCACTTGCTCATTTCTGAGAGATAAGTGTGTGTGAAAGCCGTCCTTAACATAGCTTGTTGGGAACACAAAGATTCTTTTCAGTTGCCAACTCAATTCCATACATATATATTGGGAGGTACTAGCTCCAACTCGGTTTGACAGTGAAAACTGCAGGAACTTCATACCGGCACTAGGAAACAGACTGAGAAAGCAGAGAAAAAGTGTCTCCGGCAACCCGTTCCCTTTGTGCTACATGAACGACCGTCTCTCTACTTGCTCAGTTCTGAGAGATAAGTGTGTGTGAAAGCCGTCCTTCACCTAGCTTGTTGGGAACACAAAGTTTCTTTTCAGTTGCAAACTCCATTCCATACATATATATGGGGAGGTACTAGCTCCAACTCGGTTTGACAGTGAAAACTGCAGGAACTTCAAACCGGCACTAGGAAACAGACTGAGAAAGCAGAGAAAAAGTGTCTCCTGCATCCCGTTCCCTTGTTGCTAGATGAACGAACGTCTCTCCACTTGCTCAGTTCTGAGAGATAAGTGTGTGTGAAAGCCGTCCTTCACCTAGCTTTTTGGGAACACAAAGTTTCTTTTCAGTTGCAAACTCCATTCCATACATATATATGGGGAGGTACTAGCTCCAACTCGTTTTGACAGTGAAAACTGCAGGAACTTCAAACCGGCACTAGGAAACAGACTGAGAAAGCAGAGAAAAAGTGTCCCCTGCAACCCGTTCCCTTGGTGCTAGATGAACGAACGTCTCTCCACTTGCTCAGTTCTGAGAGATAAGTGTGTGTGAAAGCCGTCCTTCACCTAGCTTGTTGGGAACACAAAGTTTCTTTTCAGTTGCAAACTCCATTCCATACATATATATGGGGAGGTACAAGCTCCAATCGGTTTTACAGAGAAAACTGCAGGAACTTCAAACCGGCACTAAGAAACAGACTGAGAAAGCAGAGAAAAAGTGTCTCCTGCAACCTGTTCCCTTGGTGCTAGATGAACGAACGTCTCTCCACTTGCTCAGTTCTGAGAGATAAGTGTGTGTGAAAGCCGTCCTTCACCTAGCTTGTTGGGAACACAAAGTTTCTTTTCAGTTGCAAACTCCATTCCATACATATATATGGGGAGGTAGAAGCTCCAACTCGGTTTGACAGTGAAAACTGCAGGAACTTCAAACCGGCACTAGGAAACAGACTGAGAAAGCAGAGAAAAAGTGTCTCCTGCAACCCGTTCCCTTGGTGCTAGATGAACGAACGTCTCTCCACTTGCTCAGTTCTGAGAGATAAGTGTGTGTGAAAGCCGTCCTTCACCTAGCTTGTTGGGAACACAAAGATTCTTTTCAGTTGCAAACTCCATTCCATACATATATATGGGGAGGTACTAGCTCCAACTCGGTTTGACAGTGAAAACTGCAGGAACTTCAAACCGGCACTAGGAAACAGACTGAGAAAGCAGAGAAAAAGTGTCTCCTGCAACCCGTTCCCTTTTTGCTAGATGAACGAACGTCTCTCCACTTGCTCAGTTCTGAGAGATAAGTGTGTGTGAAAGCCGTCCTTCACCTAGCTTGTTGGGAACACAAAGTTTCTTTTCAGTTGCAAACTCCATTCCATACATATATATGGGGAGGTACAAGCTCCAACTCGGTTTTACAGAGAAAACTGCAGGAACTTCAAACCGGCACTAGGAAACAGACTGAGAAAGCAGAGAAAAAGTGTCTCCTGCAACCCGTTCCCTTGGTGCTTGATGAACGAACGTCTCTCCACTTGCTCAGTTCTGAGAGATAAGTGTGTGTGAAAGCCGTCCTTCACCTAGCTTGTTGGGAACACAAAGTTTCTTTTCAGTTGCAAACTCCATTCCATACATATATATGGGGAGGTAGAAGCTCCAACTCGGTTTTACAGTGAAAACTGCAGGAAATTCAAAGCGGCACTAGGAAACAGACTGAGAAACCAGAGAAAAAGTGTCTCCTGCAACCCGTTCCCTTGGTGCTAGATGAACGAACGTCTCTCCACTTGCTCAGTTCTGAGAGATAAGTGTGTGTGAAAGCCGTCCTTCACCTAGCTTGTTGGGAACACAAAGTTTCTTTTCAGTTGCAAACTCCATTCCATACATATATATGGGGAGGTACTAGCTCCAAATCAGTTTGACAGTGAAAACTGCAGGAACATCAAACCGGCCCAAGGAAACAGACTGAGAAAGCAGAGAAAAATTGTCTCCTGCAACCCGTTCCCTTGGTGCTAGATGAACGAACGTCTCTCCACTTGCTCATTTCTGAGAGATAAGTGTGTGTGAAAGCCGTCCTTAACATAGCTTGTTGGGAACACAAAGATTCTTTTCAGTTGCCAACTCAATTCCATACATATATATTGGGAGGTACTAGCTCCAACTCGGTTTGACAGTGAAAACTGCAGGAACTTCATACCGGCACTAGGAAACAGACTGAGAAAGCAGAGAAAAAGTGTCTCCGGCAACCCGTTCCCTTTGTGCTACATGAACGACCGTCTCTCTACTTGCTCAGTTCTGAGAGATAAGTGTGTGTGAAAGCCGTCCTTCACCTAGCTTGTTGGGAACACAAAGTTTCTTTTCAGTTGCAAACCCCATTCCATACATATATATGGGGAGGTACTAGCTCCAACTCGGTTTGACAGTGAAAACTGCAGGAACTTCAAACCGGCACTAGGAAACAGACTGAGAAAGCAGAGAAAAAGTGTCTCCTGCAACCCGTTCCCTTGTTGCTAGATGAACGAACGTCTCTCCACTTGCTCAGTTCTGAGAGATAAGTGTGTGTGAAAGCCGTCCTTCACCTAGCTTTTTGGGAACACAAAGTTTCTTTTCAGTTGCAAACTCCATTCCATACATATATATGGGGAGGTACTATCTCCAACTCGTTTTGACAGTGAAAACTACAGGAACTTCAAACCGGCACTAGGAAACAGACTGAGAAAGCAGAGAAAAAGTGTCTCCTGCAACCCGTTCCCTTGGTGCTAGATGAACGAACGTCTCTCCACTTGCTCTGTTCTGAGAGATAAGTGTGTGTGAAAGCCGTACTTCACCTAGCTTGTTGGGAACACAGAGTTTCTTTTCAGTTGCAAACTCCATTCCATACATATATATGGGGAGGTAGAAGCTCCAACTCGATTTTACAGTGAAAACTGCAGGAACTTCAAACCGGCACTAGGAAACAGACTGAGAAAGCAGAGAAAAAGTGTCCCCTGCAACCCGTTCCCTTGGTGCTAGATGAACGAACGTCTCTCCACTTGCTCAGTTCTGAGAGATAAGTGTGTGTGAAAGCCGTCCTTCACCTAGCTTGTTGGGAACACAAAGTTTCTTTTCAGTTGCAAACTCCATTCCATACATATATATGGGGAGGTACAAGCTCCAATCGGTTTTACAGAGAAAACTGCAGGAACTTCAAACCGGCACTAAGAAACAGACTGAGAAAGCAGAGAAAAAGTGTCTCCTGCAACCTGTTCCCTTGGTGCTAGATGAACGAACGTCTCTCCACTTGCTCAGTTCTGAGAGATAAGTGTGTGTGAAAGCCGTCCTTCACCTAGCTTGTTGGGAACACAAAGTTTCTTTTCAGTTGCAAACTCCATTCCATACATATATATGGGGAGGTAGAAGCTCCAACTCGGTTTGACAGTGAAAACTGCAGGAACTTCAAACCGGCACTAGGAAACAGACTGAGAAAGCAGAGAAAAAGTGTCTCCTGCAACCCGTTCCCTTGGTGCTAGATGAACGAACGTCTCTCCACTAGCTCAGTTCTGAGAGATAAGTGTGTGTGAAAGCCGTCCTTCACCTAGCTTGTTGGGAACACAAAGATTCTTTTCAGTTGCAAACTCCATTCCATACATATATATGGGGAGGTACTAGCTCCAACTCGGTTTGACAGTGAAAACTGCAGGAACTTCAAACCGGCACTAGGAAACAGACTGAGAAAGCAGAGAAAAAGTGTCTCCTGCAACCCGTTCCCTTTTTGCTAGATGAACGAACGTCTCTCCACATGCTCAGTTCTGAGAGATAAGTGTGTGTGAAAGCCGTCCTTCACCTAGCTTGTTGGGAACACAAAGTTTCTTTTCAGTTGCAAACTCCATTCCATACATATATATGGGGAGGTACTAGCTCCAACTCGGTTTGACAGTGTAAACTGCAGGAACTTCAAACCGGCACTAGGAAACAGACAGAGAAAGCAGAGAAAAAGTGTCTCCTGCAACCCGTTCCCTTGGTGCTAGATGAACGAACGTCTCTCCACTTGCTCAGTTCTGAGAGATAAGTGTGTGTGAAAGCCGTCCTTCACCTAGCTTGTTGGGAACACAAAGTTTCTTTTCAGTTGCAAACTCCATTCCATACATATATATGGGGAGGTAGAAGCTCCAACTCGGTTTTACAGTGAAAACTGCAGGAAATTCAAAGCGGCACTAGGAAACAGACTGAGAAACCAGAGAAAAAGTGTCTCCTGCAACCCGTTCCCTTGGTGCTAGATGAACGAACGTCTCTCCACTTGCTCAGTTCTGAGAGATAAGTGTGTGTGAAAGCCGTCCTTCACCTAGCTTGTTGGGAACACAAAGTTTCTTTTCAGTTGCAAACTCCATTCCATACATATATATGGGGAGGTACTAGCTCCAACTCGGTTTGACTGTGTAAACTGCAGGAACTTCAAACCGGCACTAGGAAACAGACAGAGAAAGCAGAGAAAAAGTGTCTCATGCAACCCGTTCCCTTGGTGCTAGATGAACGAACTTCTCTCCACTTGCTCTGTTCGGAGAGATAAGTGTGTGTGAAAGCCGTCCTTCACCTAGCTTGTTGGGAACACAGAGTTTCTTTTCAGTTGCAAACTCCATTCCATACATATATATGGGGAGGTAGAAGCTCCAACTCGGTTTTACAGTGAAAACTGCAGGAACTTCAAACCGGCACTAGGAAACAGACTGAGAAAGCAGAGAATAAGTGTCTCCTGCAACCCGTTCCCTTGGTGCTAGATGAACGAACGTCTCTCCACTTGCTCAGTTCTGAGAGATAAGTGTGTGTGAAAGCCGTCCTTCACCTAGCTTGTTGGGAACACAAAGTTTCTTTTCAGTTGCAAACTCCATTCCATACATATATATGGGGAGGTAGAAGCTCCAACTCGGTTTTACAGTGAAAACTGCAGGAAATTCAAAGCGGCACTAGGAAACAGACTGAGAAACCAGAGAAAAAGTGTCTCCCGCAACCCGTTCCCTTGGTGCTAGATGAACGAACGTCTCTCCACTTGCTCAGTTCTGAGAGATAAGTGTGTGTGAAAGCCGTCCTTCACCTAGCTTGTTGGGAACACAAAGTTTCTTTTCAGTTGCAAACTCCATTCCATACATATATATGGGGAGGTACTAGCTCCAACTCGGTTTGACTGTGTAAACTGCAGGAACTTCAAACCGGCACTAGGAAACAGACAGAGAAAGCAGAGAAAAAGTGTCTCATGCAACCCGTTCCCTTGGTGCTAGATGAACGAACTTCTCTCCACTTGCTCTGTTCTGAGAGATAAGTGTGTGTGAAAGCCGTCCTTCACCTAGCTTGTTGGGAACACAGAGTTTCTTTTCAGTTGCAAACTCCATTCCATACATATATATGGGGAGGTAGAAGCTCCAACTCGGTTTTACAGTGAAAACTGCAGGAACTTCAAACCGGCACTAGGAAACAGACTGAGAAAGCAGAGAATAAGTGTCTCCTGCAACCCGTTCCCTTGGTGCTAGATGAACGAACGTCTCTCCACTTGCTCAGTTCTGAGAGATAAGTGTGTGTGAAAGCCGTCCTTCACCTAGCTTGTTGGGAACACAAAGTTTCTTTTCAGTTGCAAACTCCATTCCATACATATATATGGGGAGGTACTAGCTCCAACTCGGTTTGACAGTGAAAACTGCAGGAACTTCAAACCGGCACTAGGAAACAGACTGAGAAAGCAGAGAAAAAGTGTCTCCTGCAACCCGTTCCCTTGGTGCTAGATGAACGAACGTCTCTCCACTTGCTCTGTTCTGAGAGATAAGTGTGTGTGAAAGCCGTACTTCACCTAGCTTGTTGGGAACACAGAGTTTCTTTTCAGTTGCAAACTCCATTCCATACATATATATGGGGAGGTAGAAGCTCCAACTCGGTTTTACAGTGAAAACTGCAGGAACTTCAAACCGGCACTAGGAAACAGACTGAGAAAGCAGAGAAAAAGTGTCCCCTGCAACCCGTTCCCTTGTTGCTAGATGAACGAACGTCTCTCCACTTGCTCAGTTCTGAGAGATAAGTGTGTGTGAAAGCCGTCCTTCACCTAGCTTGTTGGGAACACAAAGTTTCTTTTCAGTTGCAAACTCCATTCCATACATATATATGGGGAGGTAGAAGCTCCAACTCGGTTTTACAGTGAAAACTGCAGGAACGTCAAACCGGCACTAGGAAACAGACTGAGAAAGCAGAGAAAAAGTGTCTCCTGCAACCCGTTCCCTTGGTGCTAGATGAACGAACGTCTCTCCACTTGCTCTGTTCTGGGAGATGTGTGTGTGAAAGCCGTCCTTCACCTAGCTTGTTGGGAACACAAAGTTTCTTTTCAGTTGCAAACTCCATTCCATACATATATATGGGGAGGTAGAAGCTCCAACTCGGTTTTACAGTGAAAACTGCAGGAACTTCCAACCGGCACTAGGAAACAGACTGAGAAAGCACAGAAAAAGTGTCCCCTGCAACCCGTTCCCTTGGTGCTAGATGAACGAACGTCTATCCACTTGCTCAGTTCTGAGAGATAAGTGTGTGTGAAAGCCGTCCTTCACCTAGCTTGTTGGGAACACAAAGTTTCTTTTCAGTTGCAAACTCCATTCCATACATATATATGGGGAGGTACTAGCTCCAACTCGGTTTGACAGTGAAAACTGCAGGAACTTCAAACCGGCACTAGGAAACAGACTGAGAAAGCAGAGAAAAAGTGTCTCCTGCAACCCGTTCCCTTGGTGCTAGATGAACGAACTTCTCTCCACTTGCTCTGTTCTGAGAGATAAGTGTGTGTGAAAGCCGTACTTCACCTAGCT
The DNA here is from genome assembly GCF_036321535.1 of Camelus dromedarius. Lineage (NCBI taxonomy): Eukaryota > Metazoa > Chordata > Mammalia > Artiodactyla > Camelidae > Camelus > Camelus dromedarius. The sequence continues at coordinate 861,355 of NW_026989830.1, forward strand.
TGTTGGGAACACAGAGTTTCTTTTCAGTTGCAAACTCCATTCCATACATATATATGGGGAGGTAGAAGCTCCAACTCGGTTTTACAGTGAAAACTGCAGGAACTTCAAACCGGCACTAGGAAACAGACTGAGAAAGCAGAGAAAAAGTGTCCCCTGCAACCCGTTCCCTTGTTGCTAGATGAACGAACGTCTCTCCACTTGCTCAGTTCTGAGAGATAAGTGTGTGTGAAAGCCGTCCTTCACCTAGCTTGTTGGGAACACAAAGTTTCTTTTCAGTTGCAAACTCCATTCCATACATATATATGGGGAGGTACAAGCTCCAACTCGGTTTTACAGTGAAAACTGCAGGAACTTCAAACCGGCACTAGGAAACAGACTGAGAAAGCAGAGAAAAAGTGTCTCCTGCAACCCGTTCCCTTGGTGCTAGATGAACGAACGTCTCTCCACTTGCTCAGTTCTGAGAGATAATTGTGTGTGAAAGCAATCCTTCACCTAGCTTGTTGGGAACACAAAGTTTCTCTTCAGTTGCAAACTCCATTCCATACATATATATGGGGAGGTAGAAGCTCCAACTCGGTTTGACAGTGAAAACTGCAGGAACGTCAAAACGGCACTAGGAAACAGACTGAGAAAGCAGAGAAAAAGTGTCTCCTGCAACCCGTTCCCTTGGTGCTAGATGAACGAACGTCTCTCCACTTGCTCTGTTCTGGGAGATGTGTGTGTGAAAGCCGTCCTTCACCTAGCTTGTTGGGAACACAAAGTTTCTTTTCAGTTGCAAACTCCATTCCATACATATATATGGGGAGGTAGAAGCTCCAACTCGGTTTTACAGTGAAAACTGCAGGAACTTCAAACCGGCACTAGGAAACAGACTGAGAAAGCACAGAAAAAGTGTCCCCTGCAACCCGTTCCCTTGGTGCTAGATGAACGAACGTCTCTCCACTTGCTCTGTTCTGAGAGATAAGTGTGTGTGAAAGCCGTACTTCACTTAGCTTGTTGGGAACACAGAGTTTCTTTTCAGTTGCAAACTCCATTCCATACATATATATGGGGAGGTAGAAGCTCCAACTCGGTTTTAAAGTGAAAACTGCAGGAACTTCAAACCGGCACTAGGAAACAGACTGAGAAAGCAGAGAAAAAGTGTCCCCTGCAACCCGTTCCCTTGGTGCTAGATGAACGAACGTCTCTCCACTTGCTCAGTTCTGAGAGATAAGTGTGTGTGAAAGCCGTCCTTCACCTAGCTTGTTGGGAACACAAAGTTTCTTTTCAGTTGCAAACTCCATTCCATACATATATATGGGGAGGTACAAGCTCCAACTCGGTTTTACAGAGAAAACTGCAGGAACTTCAAACCGGCACTAGGAAACAGACTGAGAAAGCAGAGAAAAAGTGTCTCCTGCAACCCGTTCCCTTGGTGCTAGATGAACGAACGTCTCTCCACTTGCTCAGTTCTGAGAGATAAGTGTGTGTGAAAGCCGTCCTTCACCTAGCTTGTTGGGAACACAAAGTTTCTTTTCAGTTGCAAACTCCATTCCATACATATATATGGGGAGGTAGAAGCTCCAACTCGGTTTTACAGTGAAAACTGCAGGAACTTCAAACCGGCACTAGGAAACAGACTGAGAAAGCAGAGAAAAAGTGTCTCCTGCAACCCGTTCCCTTGGTGCTAGATGAACGAACGTCTCTCCACTTGCTCAGTTCTGAGAGATAAGTGTGTGTGAAAGCCGTCCTTCACCTAGCTTGTTGGGAACACAAAGATTCTTTTCAGTTGCAAACTCCATTCCATACATATATATGGGGAGGTACTAGCTCCAACTCGGTTTGACAGTGAAAACTGCAGGAACTTCAAACCGGCACTAGGAAACAGACTGAGAAAGCAGAGAAAAAGTGTCTCCTGCAACCCGTTCCCTTGTTGCTAGATGAACGAACGTCTCTCCACTTGCTCAGTTCTGAGAGATAAATGTGTGTGAAAGCCGTCCTTCACCTAGCTTGTTGGGAACACAAAGTTTCTTTTCAGTTGCAAACTCCATTCCATACATATATATGGGGAGGTACTAGCTCCAACTCGGTTTGACAGTGTAAACTGCAGGAACTTCAAACCGGCAGTAGGAAACAGACAGAGAAAGCAGAGAAAAAGTGTCTCCTGCAACCCGTTCCCTTGGTGCTAGATGAACGAACTTCTCTCCACTTGCTCTGTTCTGAGAGATAAGTGTGTGTGAAAGCCGTCCTTCACCTAGCTTGTTGGGAACACAAAGTTTCTTTTCAGTTGCAAACTCCATTCCATACATATATATGGGGAGGTAGAAGCTCCAACTCGGTTTTACAGTGAAAACTGCAGGAAATTCAAAGCGGCACTAGGAAACAGACTGAGAAACCAGAGAATAAGTGTCTCCTGCAACCCGTTCCCTTGGTGCTAGATGAAAGAACGTCTCTCCACTTGCTCAGTTCTGAGAGATAAGTGTGTGTGAAAGCCGTCCTTCACCTAGCTTGTTGGGAACACAAAGTTTCTTTTCAGTTGCAAACTCCATTCCATACATATATATGGGGAGGTAGAATCTCCAACTCGGTTTTACAGTGAAAACTGCAGGAACTTCAAACCGGCACTAGGAAACAGACTGAGAAAGCAGAGAAAAAGTGTCCCCTGCAACCCGTTCCCTTGGTGCTAGATGAACGAACGTCTCTCCACTTGCTCAGTTCTGAGAGATAAGTGTGTGTGAAAGCCGTCCTTCACCTAGCTTGTTGGGAACACAAAGTTTCTTTTCAGTTGCAAACTCCATTCCATAGATATATATGGGGAGGTACAAGCTCCAACTCGGTTTGACAGTGAAAACTGCAGGAACTTCAAACCGGCACTAGGAAACAGACTGAGGAAGCAGAGAAAAAGTGTCTCCTGCAAGCCGTTCCCTTGGTGCTAGATGAACGAACGTCTCTGCACTTGCTCAGTTCTGAGAGATATTTGCGAGTAAAAGCCGTCCTTCACCTAGCTTGTTGGGAACACAAAGTTTCTTTTCAGTTGCAAAATCCATTCCATACATATATATGGGGAGGTACAAGCTCCAACTCGGTTTGACAGTGAAAACTGCAGGAACTTCATACCGGCACTAGGAAACAGACTGAGAAAGCAGAGAAAAAGTGTCCCCTGCAACGCGTTCCCTTGGTGCTAGATGAACGAACGTCTCTCCACTTGCTCTGTTCTGAGAGATAAGTGTGTGTGAAAGCCGTCCTTCACCTAGGTTATTGGGAACACAAAGTTTCTTTTCAGTTTCAAACCCCATTCCATACATATATATGGAGAGGTAGAAGCTCCAACTCGGTTTGACAGTGAAAACTGCAGGAACTTCAAACCGGCACTAGGAAACAGACTGAGAAAGCAGAGAAAAAGTGTCTCCTGCAACCCGTTCCCTTGGTGCTAGATGAACGAACGTCTCTCCACTTGCTCAGTTCTGAGAGATAAGTGTGTGTGAAAGCCGTCCTTCACCTAGCTTGTTGGGAACACAAAGATTCTTTTCAGTTGCAAACTCCATTCCATACATATATATGGTGAGGTACAAGCTCCAACTCGGTTTTACAGTGAAAACTGCAGGAACTTCAAACCGGCACTAGGAAACAGACTGAGAAAGCAGAGAAAAAGTGTCTCCTGCAACCCGTTCCCTTGGTGCTAGATGAACGAACGTCTCTCCACTTGCTCATTTCTGAGAGATAAGTGTGTGTGAAAGCCGTCCTTCACCTAGCTTGTTGGGAACACAAAGATCCTTTTCAGTTGCCAACTCAATTCCATACATATATATTGGGAGGTACAAGCTCCAACTCGGTTTGACAGTGAAAACTGCAGGAACTTCAAACCGGCACTAGGAAACAGACTGAGAAAGCAGAGAAAAAGTGTCTCCGGCAACCCGTTCCCTTGGTGCTACATGAACGAACGTCTCTCCACTTGCTCTGTTCTGGGAGATGTGTGTGTGAAAGCCGTCCTTCACCTAGCTTGTTGGGAACACAAAGTTTCTTTTCAGTTGCAAACTCCATTCCATACATATATATGGGGAGGTAGAAGCTCCAACTCGGTTTTACAGTGAAAACTGCAGGAACTTCAAACCGGCACTAGGAAACAGACTGAGAAAGCAGAGAAAAAGTGTCCCCTGCAACCCGTTCCCTTGGTGCTAGATGAACGAACGTCTCTCCACTTGCTCTGTTCTGAGAGATAAGTGTGTGTGAAAGCCGTACTTCACCTAGCTTGTTGGGAACACAGAGTTTCTTTTCAGTTGCAAACTCCATTCCATACATATATATGGGGAGGTAGAAGCTCCAACTCGGTTTTACAGTGAAAACTGCAGGAACTTCAAACCGGCACTAGGAAACAGACTGAGAAAGCAGAGAAAAAGTGTCCCCTGCAACCCGTTCCCTTGGTGCTAGATGAACGAACGTCTCTCCACTTGCTCAGTTCTGAGAGATAAGTGTGTGTGAAAGCCGTCCTTCACATAGCTTGTTGGGAACACAAAGTTTCTTTTCAGTTGCAAACTCCATTCCATACATATATATGGTGAGGTACAAGCTCCAACTCGGTTTTACAGAGAAAACTGCAGGAACTTCAAACCGGCACTAGGAAACAGACTGAGAAAGCAGAGAAAAAGTGTCTCCTGCAACCCGTTCCCTTGGTGCTAGATGAACGAACGTCTCTCCACTTGCTCAGTTCTGAGAGATAAGTGTGTGTGAAAGCCGTCCTTCACGTAGCTTGTTGGGAACACAAAGTTTCTTTTCAGTTGCAAACTCCTTTCCATACATATATATGGGGAGGTAGAAGCTCCAACTCGGTTTTACGGTGAAAACTGCAGGAACTTGAAACCGGCACTAGGAAACAGACTGAGAAAGCAGAGAAAAAGTGTCTCCTGCAACCCGTTCCCTTGGTGCTAGATGAACGAACGTCTCTCCACTTGCTCAGTTCTGAGAGATAAGTGTGTGTGAAAGCCGTCTTTCACCTAGCTTGTTGGGAACACAAAGATTCTTTTCAGTTGCAAACTCCATTCCATACATATATATGGGGAGGTACTAGCTCCAACTCGGTTTGACAGTGAAAACTGCAGGAACTTCAAACCGGCACTAGGAAACAGACTGAGGAAGCAGAGAAAAAGTGTCTCCTGCAACCCGTTCCCTTGGTGCTAGATGAACGAACGTCTCTCCACTTGCTCAGTTCTGAGAGATATGTGCGAGTAAAAGCCGTCCTTCACCTAGCTTTTTGGGAACACAAATTTTCTTTTCAGTTGCAAACTCCATTCCATACATATATATGGGGAGGTACTAGCTCCAAATCGGTTTGACAGTGAAAACTGCAGGAACTTCATACCGGCACTAGGAAACAGACTGAGAAAGCAGAGAAAAAGTGTCTCCTGCAACGCGTTCCCTTGGTGCTAGATGAACGAACGTCTCTCCACTTGCTCTGTTCTGAGAGATAAGTGTGTGTGAAAGCCGTCCTTCACCTAGCTTGTTGGGAACACAAAGTTTCTTTTCAGTTGCAAACTCCATTCCATACATATATATGGGGAGGTACTAGCTCCAAATCAGTTTGACAGTGAAAACTGCAGGAACATCAAACCGGCCCTAGGAAACAGACTGAGAAAGCAGAGAAAAATTTTCTCCTGCAACCCGTTCCCTTGGTGCTAGATGAACGAACGTCTCTCCACTTGCTCAGTTCTGAGAGATAAGTGTGTGTGAAAGCCGTCCTTAACATAGCTTGTTGGGAACACAAAGATTCTTTTCAGTTGCCAACTCAATTCCATACATATATATTGGGAGGTACTAGCTCCAACTCGGTTTGACAGTGAAAACTGCAGGAACTTCATACCGGCACTAGGAAACAGACTGAGAAAGCAGAGAAAAAGTGTCTCCGGCAACCCGTTCCCTTTGTGCTACATGAACGACCGTCTCTCTACTTGCTCAGTTCTGAGAGATAAGTGTGTGTGAAAGCCGTCCTTCACCTAGCTTGTTGGGAACACAAAGTTTCTTTTCAGTTGCAAACTCCATTCCATACATATATATGGGGAGGTACTAGCTCCAACTCGGTTTGACAGTGAAAACTGCAGGAACTTCAAACCGGCACTAGGAAACAGACTGAGAAAGCAGAGAAAAAGTGTCTCCTGCAACCCGTTCCCTTGTTGCTAGATGAACGAACGTCTCTCCACTTGCTCAGTTCTGAGAGATAAGTGTGTGTGAAAGCCGTCCTTCACCTCGCTTTTTGGGAACACAAAGTTTCTTTTCAGTTGCAAACTCCATTCCATACATATATATGGGGAGGTACTAGCTCCAACTCGTTTTGACAGTGAAAACTGCAGGAACTTCAAACCGGCACTAGGAAACAGACTGAGAAAGCAGAGAAAAAGTGTCTCCTGCAACCCGTTCCCTTGGTGCTAGATGAACGAACGTCTCTCCACTTGCTCTGTTCTGAGAGATAAGTGTGTGTGAAAGCCGTACTTCACCTAGCTTGTTGGGAACACAGAGTTTCTTTTCAGTTGCAAACTCCATTCCATACATATATATGGGGAGGTAGAAGCTCCAACTCGATTTTACAGTGAAAACTGCAGGAACTTCAAACCGGCACTAGGAAACAGACTGAGAAAGCAGAGAAAAAGTGTCCCCTGCAACCCGTTCCCTTGGTGCTAGATGAACGAACGTCTCTCCACTTGCTCAGTTCTGAGAGATAAGTGTGTGTGAAAGCCGTCCTTCACCTAGCTTGTTGGGAACACAAAGTTTCTTTTCAGTTGCAAACTCCATTCCATACATATATATGGGGAGGTACAAGCTCCAACTCGGTTTTACAGAGAAAACTGCAGGAACTTCAAACCGGCACTAGGAAACAGACTGAGAAAGCAGAGAAAAAGTGTCTCCTGCAACCCGTTCCCTTGGTGCTAGATGAACGAACGTCTCTCCACTTGCTCAGTTCTGAGAGATAAGTGTGTGTGAAAGCCGTCCTTCACCTAGCTTGTTGGGAACACAAAGTTTCTTTTCAGTTGCAAACTCCATTCCATACATATATATGGGGAGGTAGAAGCTCCAACTCTGTTTGACAGTGAAAACTGCAGGAACTTCAAACCGGCACTAGGAAACAGACTGAGAAAGCAGAGAAAAAGTGTCTCCTGCAACCCGTTCCCTTGGTGCTAGATGAACGAACGTCTCTCCACTTGCTCAGTTCTGAGAGATAAGTGTGTGTGAAAGCCGTCCTTCACCTAGCTTGTTGGGAACACAAAGATTCTTTTCAGTTGCAAACTCCATTCCATACATATATATGGGGAGGTACTAGCTCCAACTCGGTTTGACAGTGAAAACTGCAGGAACTTCAAACCGGCACTAGGAAACAGACTGAGAAAGCAGAGAAAAAGTGTCTCCTGCAACCCGTTCCCTTGTTGCTAGATGAACGAACGTCTCTCCACTTGCTCAGTTCTGAGAGATAAGTGTGTGTGAAAGCCGTCCTTCACCTAGCTTGTTGGGAACACAAAGTTTCTTTTCAGTTGCAAACTCCATTCCATACATATATATGGGGAGGTACTAGCTCCAACTCGGTTTGACAGTGTAAACTGCAGGAACTTCAAACCGGCACTAGGAAACAGACAGAGAAACCAAAGAATAAGTGTCTCCTGCAACCCGTTCCCTTGGTGCTAGATGAACGAACTTCTCTCCACTTGCTCTGTTCTGAGAGATAAGTGTGTGTGAAAGCCGTCCTTCACCTAGCTTGTTGGGAACACAAAGTTTCTTTTCAGTTGCAAACTCCATTCCATACATATATATGGGGAGGTAGAAGCTCCAACTCGGTTTTACAGTGAAAACTGCAGGAAATTCAAAGCGGCACTAGGAAACAGACTGAGAAACCAGAGAATAAGTGTCTCCTGCAACCCGTTCCCTTGGTGCTAGATGAACGAACGTCTCTCCACTTGCTCAGTTCTGAGAGATAAGTGTGTGTGAAAGCCGTCCTTCACCTAGCTTGTTGGGAACACAAAGTTTCTTTTCAGTTGCAAACTCCATTCCATAAATATATATGGGGAGGTACTAGCTCCAACTCGGTTTGACAGTGAAAACTGCAGGAACTTCAAACCGGCACTAGGAAACAGACTGAGAAAGCAGAGAAAAAGTGTCTCCTGCAACCCGTTCCCTTGTTGCTAGATGAACGAACGTCTCTCCACTTGCTCAGTTCTGAGAGATAAGTGTGTGTGAAAGCCGTCCTTCACCTAGCTTTTTGGGAACACAAAGTTTCTTTTCAGTTGCAAACTCCATTCCATACATATATATGGGGAGGTACTAGCTCCAACTCGGTTTGACAGTGAAAACTGCAGGAACTTCAAACCGGCACTAGGAAACAGACTGAGAAAGCAGAGAAAAAGTGTCTCCTGCAACCCGTTCCCTTGGTGCTAGATGAACGAACGTCTCTCCACTTGCTCAGTTCTGAGAGATAAGTGTGTGTGAAAGCCGTCCTTCACCTAGCTTGTTGGGAACACAAAGTTTCTTTTCAGTTGCAAACTCCATTCCATACATATATATGGGGAGGTACTAGCTCCAACTCGGTTTGACAGTGTAAACTGCAGGAACTTCAAACCGGCACTAGGAAACAGACAGAGAAAGCAGAGAAAAAGTGTCTCCTGCAACCCGTTCCCTTGGTGCTAGATGAACGAACGTCTCTCCACTTGCTCTGTTCTGAGAGATAAGTGTGTGTGAAAGCCGTCCTTCACCTAGCTTGTTGGGAACACAAAGATTCTTTTCAGTTGCAAACTCCATTCCATACATATATATGGGGAGGTAGAAGCTCCAACTCGGTTTTACAGTGAAAACTGCAGGAAATTCAAAGCGGCACTAGAAAACAGACTGAGAAACCTTAGAATAAGTGTCTCCTGCAACCCGTTCCCTTCGTGCTAGATGAACGAACGTCTCTCCACTTGCTCAGTTCTGAGAGATAAGTGTGTGTGAAAGCCGTCCTTCACCTAGCTTGTTGGGAACACAAAGTTTCTTTTCAGTTGCAAACTCCATTCCATAAATATATATGGGGAGGTACTAGCTCCAACTCGGTTTGACAGTGAAAACTGCAGGAACTTCAAACCGGCACTAGGAAACAGACTGAGAAAGCAGAGAAAAAGTGTCTCCTGCAACCCGTTCCCTTGTTGCTAGATGAACGAACGTCTCTCCACTTGCTCAGTTCTGAGAGATAAGTGTGTGTGAAAGCCGTCCTTCACCTAGCTTGTTGGGAACACAAAGTTTCTTTTCAGTTGCAAACTCCATTCCATACATATATATGGGGAGGTACTAGCTCCAACTCGGTTTGACAGTGAAAACTGCAGGAACTTCAAACCGGCACTAGGAAACAGACTGAGAAAGCAGAGAAAAAGTGTCTCCTGCAACCCGTTCCCTTGGTGCTAGATGAACGAACGTCTCTCCACTTGCTCAGTTCTGAGAGATAAGTGTGTGTGAAAGCCGTCCTTCACCTAGCTTGTTGGGAACACAAAGTTTCTTTTCAGTTGCAAACTCCATTCCATACATATATATGGGGAGGTACTAGCTCCAACTCGGTTTGACGGTGTAAACTGCAGGAACTTCAAACCGGCACTAGGAAACAGACAGAGAAAGCAGAGAAAAAGTGTCTCATGTAACCCGTTCCCTTGGTGCTAAATGAACGAACTTCTCTCCACTTGCTCTGTTCTGAGAGATAAGTGTGTGTGAAAGCCGTCCTTCACCTAGCTTGTTGGGAACACAGAGTTTCTTTTCAGTTGCAAACTCCATTCCATACATATATATGGGGAGGTAGAAGCTCCAACTCGGTTTTACAGTGAAAACTGCAGGAACTTCAAACCGGCCCTAGGAAACAGACTGAGAAAGCAGAGAATAAGTGTCTCCTGCAACCCGTTCCCTTGGTGCTAGATGAACGAACGTCTCTACACTTGCTCAGTTCTGAGAGATAAGTGTGTGTGAAAGCCGTCCTTCACCTAGCTTGTTGGGAACACAAAGTTTCTTTTCAGTTGCAAACTCCATTCCATACATATATATGGGGAGGTACTAGCTCCAACTCGGTTTGACAGTGTAAACTGCAGGAACTTCAAACCGGCACTAGGAAACAGACAGAGAAAGCAGAGAAAAAGTGTCTCCTGCAACCCGTTCCCTTGGTGCTAGATGAACGAACGTCTCTCCACTTGCTCTGTTCTGAGAGATAAGTGTGTGTGAAAGCCGTCCTTCACCTAGCTTGTTGGGAACACAAAGATTCTTTTCAGTTGCAAACTCCATTCCATACATATATATGGGGAGGTAGAAGCTCCAACTCGGTTTTACAGTGAAAACTGCAGGAAATTCAAAGCGGCACTAGAAAACAGACTGAGAAACCTTAGAATAAGTGTCTCCTGCAACCCGTTCCCTTGGTGCTAGATGAACGAACGTCTCTCCACTTGCTCAGTTCTGAGAGATAAGTGTGTGTGAAAGCCGTCCTTCACCTAGCTTGTTGGGAACACAAAGTTTCTTTTCAGTTGCAAACTCCATTCCATAAATATATATGGGGAGGTACTAGCTCCAACTCGGTTTGACAGTGAAAACTGCAGGAACTTCAAACCGGCACTAGGAAACAGACTGAGAAAGCAGAGAAAAGGTGTCTCCTGCAACCCGTTCCCTTGTTGCTAGATGAACGAACGTCTCTCCACTTGCTCAGTTCTGAGAGATAAGTGTGTGTGAAAGCCGTCCTTCACCTAGCTTGTTGGGAACACAAAGTTTCTTTTCAGTTGCAAACTCCATTCCATACATATATATTGGGAGGTACTAGCTCCAACTCGGTTTGACAGTGAAAACTGCAGGAACTTCAAACCGGCACTAGGAAACAGACTGAGAAAGCAGAGAAAAAGTGTCTCCTGCAACCCGTTCCCTTGGTGCTAGATGAACGAACGTCTCTCCACTTGCTCAGTTCTGAGAGATAAGTGTGTGTGAAAGCCGTCCTTCACCTAGCTTGTTGGGAACACAAAGTTTCTTTTCAGTTGCAAACTCCATTCCATACATATATATGGGGAGGTACTAGCTCCAACTCGGTTTGACTGTGTAAACTGCAGGAACTTCAAACCGGCACTAGGAAACAGACAGAGAAAGCAGAGAAAAAGTGTCTCATGCAACCCGTTCCCTTGGTGCTAGATGAACGAACTTCTCTCCACTTGCTCTGTTCTGAGAGATAAGTGTGTGTGAAAGCCGTCCTTCACCTAGCTTGTTGGGAACACAGAGTTTCTTTTCAGTTGCAAACTCCATTCCATACATATATATGGGGAGGTAGAAGCTCCAACTCGGTTTTACAGTGAAAACTGCAGGAACTTCAAACCGGCACTAGGAAACAGACTGAGAAAGCAGAGAATAAGTGTCTCCTGCAACCCGTTCCCTTGGTGCTAGATGAACGAACGTCTCTACACTTGCTCAGTTCTGAGAGATAAGTGTGTGTGAAAGCCGTCCTTCACCTAGCTTGTTGGGAACACAAAGTTTCTTTTCAGTTGCAAACTCCATTCCATACATATATATGGGGAGGTACTAGCTCCAACTCGGTTTGACAGTGAAAACTGCAGGAACTTCAAACCGGCACTAGGAAACAGACTGAGAAAACAGAGAAATAGTGTCTCCTGCAACCCGTTCCCTTGGTGCTAGATGAACGAACGTCTCTCCACTTGCTCTGTTCTGAGAGATAAGTGTGTGTGAAAGCCGTACTTCACCTAGCTTGTTGGGAACACAGAGTTTCTTTTCAGTTGCAAACTCCATTCCATACATATATATGGGGAGGTAGAAGCTCCAACTCGGTTTTACAGTGAAAACTGCAGGAACTTCAAACCGGCACTAGGAAACAGACTGAGAAAGCAGAGAAAAAGTGTCCCCTGCAACCCCTTCCCTTGGTGCTAGATGAACGAACGTCTCTCCACTTGCTCAGTTCTGAGAGATAAGTGTGTGTGAAAGCCGTCCTTCACCTAGCTTGTTGGGAACACAAAGTTTCTTTTCAGTTGCAAACTCCATTCCATACATATATATGGGGAGGTACAAGCTCCAACTCGGTTTTACAGTGAAAACTGCAGGAACTTCAAACCGGCACTAGGAAACAGACTGAGAAAGCAGAGAAAAAGTGTCTCCTGCAACCCGTTCCCTTGGTGCTAGATGAACGAACGTCTCTCCACTTGCTCAGTTCTGAGAGATAAGTGTGTGTGAAAGCAATCCTTCACCTAGCTTGTTGGGAACACAAAGTTTCTTTTCAGTTGCAAACTCCATTCCATACATATATATGGGGAGGTAGAAGCTCCAACTCGCTTTGACAGTGAAAACTGCAGGAACGTCAAACCGGCAGTAGGAAACAGACTGAGAAAGCAGAGAAAAAGTGTCTCCTGCATCCCGTTCCCTTGTTGCTAGATGAACGAACGTCTCTCCACTTGCTCAGTTCTGAGAGATAAGTGTGTGTGAAAGCCGTCCTTCACCTAGCTTGTTTGGAACCCTAAGTTTGTTTTCAGTTGCAAACTCCATTCCATACATATATATGGGGAGGTACTAGCTCCAACTCGTTTTGACAGTGAAAACTGCAGGAACATCAAACCGGCACTAGGAAACAGACTGAGAAAGCAGAGAAAAAGTGTCTCCTGCAACCCGTTCCCTTGGTGCTAGATGAACGAACGTCTCTCCACTTGCCCAATTCTGAGAGATAAGTGTGTGTGGAAGCCGTCCTTCACCTTGCTTGTTGGGAACACAAAGTTTCTTTTCAGTTGCAAACTCCATTCCATACATATATATGGGGAGGTACTAGCTCCAACTCGGTTTGACAGTGAAAACTGCAGGAACTTCAAACCGGCACTAGGAAACAGACTGAGAAAGCAGAGAAAAAGTGTCCCCTGCAACCCGTTCCCTTGGTGCTAGATGAACGAACGTCTCTCCACTTGCTCTGTTCTGAGAGATAAGTGTGTGTGAAAGCCGTCCTTCAACTAGCTTGTTGGGAACACAAAGTTTCTTTTCAGTTGCAAACTCCATTCCATATATATATATATGGGAAGGTAGAAGCTCCAACTCGGTTTTACAGTGAAATCTGCAGAAACTTCAAACCGGCACTAGGAAACAGACTGAGAAAGCAGAGAATAAGTGTCTCCTGCAACCCGTTCCCTTGGTGCTAGATGAACGAACGTCTCTCCACTTGCTCAGTTCTGAGAGATAAGTGTGTGTGAAAGCCGTCCTTCACCTAGCTTGTTGGGAACACAAAGTTTCTTTTCAGTTGCAAACTCCATTCCATACATATATATGGGGAGGTACTAGCTCCAACTCGGTTTGACAGTGAAAACTGCAGGAACTTCAAACCGGCACTAGGAAACAGACTGAGAAAGCAGAGAAAAAGTGTCTCCTGCAACCCGTTCCCTTGGTGCTAGATGAACGAACGTCTCTTCACTTGCTCAGTTCTGAGAGATAAGTGTGTGTGAAAGCCGTCCTTCACCTAGCTAGTTGGGAACACGAAGTTTCTTTTCAGTTGCAAACTCCATTCCATACATATATATGGGGAGGTACTAGCTCCAACTCGGTTTGACAGTGAAAACTGCAGGAACTTCAAACCGGCACTAGGAAACAGACTGAGAAAGCAGAGGAAAAGTGTCTCCTGCAACCCGTTCCCTTGTTGTTAGGTGAACGAACGTCTCTCCACTTGCTCAGTTCTGAGAGATAAGTGTGTGTGAAAGCCGTCCTTCACCTAGCTTGTTGGGAACACAAAGTTTCTTTTCAGTTGCAAACTCCATTCCATACATATATATGGGGAGGTACTAGCTCCAACTCGGTTTGACAGTGAAAACTGCAGGAACTTCAAACCGGCACTAGGAAACAGACTGAGAAAGCAGAGGAAAAGTGTCTCCTGCAACCCGTTCCCTTGGTGCTAGATGAACGAACTTCTCTCCACTTGCTCTGTTCTGAGAGATAAGTGTGTGTGAAAGCCGTCCTTCACCTAGCTTGTTGGGAACACAAAGTTTCTTTTCAGTTGCAAACCCCATTCCATACATATATATGGGGAGGTAGAAACTCCAACTCGATTTTACAGTGAAAACTGCAGGAAATTCAAACCGGCAGTAGGAAACAGACTGAGAAAGCAGAGAATAAGTGTCTCCTGCAAACCGTTCACTTGGTTCTAGATGAACGAACGTCTCTCCACTTGCTCAGTTCTGAGAGATAAGTGTGTGTGAAAGCCGTCCTTCACCTAGCTTGTTGGGAACACAAAGTTTCTTTTCAGTTGCAAACTCCATTCCATAAATATATATGGGGAGGTACTAGCTCCAACTCGGTTTGACAGTGAAAACTGCAGGAACTTCAAACCGGCACTAGGAAACAGACTGAGAAAGCAGAGAAAAAGTGTCTCCTGCAACCCGTTCCCTTGTTGCTAGATGAACGAACGTCTCTCCACTTGCTCAGTTCTGAGAGATAAGTGTGTGTGAAAGCCGTCCTTCACCTAGCTTGTTGGGAACACAAAGTTTCTTTTCAGTTGCAAACTCCATTCCATACATATATATGGGGAGGTACTAGCTCCAACTCGGTTTGACAGTGAAAACTGCAGGAACTTCAAACCGGCACTAGGAAACAGACTGAGAAAGCAGAGAAAAAGTGTCTCCTGCAACCCGTTCCCTTGGTGCTAGATGAACGAACGTCTCTCCACTTGCTCAGTTCTGAGAGATAAGTGTGTGTGAAAGCCGTCCTTCACCTAGCTTGTTGGGAACACAAAGTTTCTTTTCAGTTGCAAACTCCATTCCATACATATATATGGGGAGGTACTAGCTCCAACTCGGTTTGACTGTGTAAACTGCAGGAACTTCAAACCGGCACTAGGAAACAGACTGAGAAAGCAGAGAATAAGTGTCTCCTGCAACCCGTTCCCTTGGTGCTAGATGAACGAACGTCTCTCCACTTGCTCAGTTCTGAGAGATAAGTGTGTGTGAAAGCCGTCCTTCACCTAGCTTGTTGGGAACACAAAGTTTCTTTTCAGTTGCAAACTCCATTCCATACATATATATGGGGAGGTACTAGCTCCAACTCGGTTTGACAGTGAAAACTGCAGGAACTTCAAACCGGCACTAGGAAACAGACTGAGAAAGCAGAGAAAAAGTGTCTCCTGCAACCCGTTCCCTTGGTGCTAGATGAACGAACGTCTCTCCACTTGCCCAATTCTGAGAGATAAGTGTGTGTGGAAGCCGTCCTTCACCTTGCTTGTTGGGAACACAAAGTTTCTTTTCAGTTGCCAACTCAATTCCATACATATATATGGGGAGGTACTAGCTCCAACTAGGTTTC
This sequence comes from Camelus dromedarius, assembly GCF_036321535.1. Classification (NCBI taxonomy): domain Eukaryota; kingdom Metazoa; phylum Chordata; class Mammalia; order Artiodactyla; family Camelidae; genus Camelus; species Camelus dromedarius. Next base: position 876,625 of record NW_026989830.1, read on the forward strand.
ACAGTGAAAACTGCAGGAACTTCAAACCGGCACTAGGAAACAGACTGAGAAAGAAGAGAAAAAGTGTCTCCTGCAACCCGTTCCCTTGTTGCTAGATGAACGAACGTCTCTCCACTTGCTCAGTTCTGAGAGATAAGTGTGTGTGAAAGCCGTCCTTCACCTAGCTTGTTGGGAACACAAAGTTTCTTTTCAGTTGCAAACTCCATTCCATACATATATATGGGGAGGTACTAGCTCCAACTCGGTTTGACAGTGAAAACTGCAGGAACTTCAAACCGGCACTAGGAAACAGACTGAGAAAGCAGAGAAAAAGTGTCTCCTGCAACCCGTTCCCTTGGTGCTAGATGAACGAACGTCTCTCCACTTGCTCTGTTCTGAGAGATAAGTGTGTGTGAAAGCCGTCCTTCAACTAGCTTGTTGGGAACACAAAGTTTCTTTTCAGTTGCAAACTCCATTCCATATATATATATATGGGAAGGTAGAAGCTCCAACTCGGTTTTACAGTGAAATCTGCAGAAACTTCAAACCGGCACTAGGAAACAGACTGAGAAAGCAGAGAATAAGTGTCTCCTGCAACCCGTTCCCTTGGTGCTAGATGAACGAACGTCTCTCCACTTGCTCAGTTCTGAGAGATAAGTGTGTGTGAAAGCCGTCCTTCACCTAGCTTGTTGGGAACACAAAGTTTCTTTTCAGTTTCAAACTCCATTCCATACATATATATGGGGAGGTACTAGCTCCAACTCGGTTTGACAGTGAAAACTGCAGGAACTTCAAACCGGCACTAGGAAAGAGACTGAGAAAGCAGAGAAAAAGTGTCTCCTGCAACCCGTTCCCTTGTTGCTAGATGAACGAACGTCTCTTCACTTGCTCAGTTCTGAGAGATAAGTGTGTGTGAAAGCCGTCCTTCACCTAGCTTGTTGGGAACACAAAGTTTCTTTTCAGTTGCAAACTCCATTCCATACATATATATGGGGAGGTACTAGGTCCAACTCGGTTTGACAGTGAAAACTGCAGGAACTTCAAACCGGCACTAGGAAACAGACTGAGAAAGCAGAGAAAAAGTGTCTCCTGCAACCCGTTCCCTTGGTGCTAGATGAACGAACGTCTCTCCACTTGCTCTGTTCTGAGAGATAAGTGTGTGTGAAAGCCGTCCTTCACCTAGCTTGTTGGGAACACAAAGTTTCTTTTCAGTTGCAAACTCCATTCCATACATATATATGGGGAGGTACTAGCTCCAACTCGGTTTGACAGTGTAAACTGCAGGAACTTCAAACCGGCACTAGGAAACAGACAGAGAAAGCAGAGAAAAAGTGTCTCCTGCAACCCGTTCCCTTGGTGCTAGATGAACGAACGTCTCTCCACTTGCTCAGTTCTGAGAGATAAGTGTGTGTGAAAGCCGTCCTTCACCTAGCTTGTTGGGAACACAAAGTTTCTTTTCAGTTGCAAACTCCATTCCATACATATATATGGGGAGGTACTAGCTCCAACTCGGTTTGACAGTGTAAACTGCAGGAACTTCAAACCGGCACTAGGAAACAGACTGAGAAAGCAGAGAAAAAGTGTCTCCTGCAACCCGTTCCCTTGGTGCTAGATGAACGAACGTCTCTCCACTTGCTCTGTTCTGAGAGATAAGTGTGTGTGTAAGCCGTCCTTCAACTTGCTTGTTGGGAACACGAAGTTTCTTTTCAGTTGCAAACTCCATTCCATACATATATATGGGGAGGTACTAGCTCCAACTCGGTTTGACAGTGAAAACTGCAGGAACTTCAAACCGGCACTAGGAAACAGACTGAGAAAGCAGAGAAAAAGTGTCTCCTGCAACCCGTTCCCTTGTTGTTAGATGAACGAACGTCTCTCCACTTGCTCAGTTCTGAGAGAAAAGTGTGTGTGAAAGCCGTCCTTCACCTAGCTTGTTGGGAACACAAAGTTTCTTTTCAGTTGCAAACTCCATTCCATACATATATATGGGGAGGTACTAGCTCCAACTCGGTTTGACAGTGAAAACTGCAGGAACTTCAAACCGGCACTAGGAAACAGACTGAGAAAGCAGAGGAAAAGTGTCTCCTGCAACCCGTTCCCTTGGTGCTAGATGAACGAACATCTCTCCACTTGCTCTGTTCTGAGAGATAAGTGTGTGTGAAAGCCGTCCTTCACCTAGCTTGTTGGGAACACAAAGTTTCTTTTCAGTTGCAAACTCCATTCCATACATATATATGGGGAGGTAGAAGCTCCAACTCGATTTTACAGTGAAAACTGCAGGAAATTCAAACCGGCAGTAGGAAACAGACTGAGAAAGCAGAGAATAAGTGTCTCCTGCAACCCGTTCACTTGGTTCTAGATGAACGAACGTCTCTCCACTTGCTCAGTTCTGAGAGATAAGTGTGTGTGAAAGCCGTCCTTCACCTAGCTTGTTGGGAACACAAAGTTTCTTTTCAGTTGCAAACTCCATTCCATACATATATATGGGGAGGTACTAGCTCCAACTCGGTTTGACAGTGAAAACTGCAGGAACTTCAAACCGGCACTAGGAAACAGACTGAGAAAGCAGAGAAAAAGTGTCTCCTGCAACCCGTTCCCTTGTTGTTAGATGAACGAACGTCTCTCCACTTGCTCAGTTCTGAGAGATAAGTGTGTGTGAAAGCCGTCCTTCACCTAGCTTGTTGGGAACACAGAGTTTCTTTTCAGTTGCAAATTCCATTCCATACATATATATGGGGAGGTACTAGCTCCAACTCGGTTTGACAGTGAAAACTGCAGGAACTTCAAACCGGCACTAGGAAACAGACTGAGAAAGCAGAGGAAAAGTGTCTCCTGCAACCCGTTCCCTTGGTGCTAGATGAACGAACATCTCTCCACTTGCTCTGTTCTGAGAGATAAGTGTGTGTGAAAGCCGTCCTTCACCTAGCTTGTTGGGAACACAAAGTTTCTTTTCAGTTGCAAACTCCATTCCATACATATATATGGGGAGGTAGAAGCTCCAACTCGATTTTACAGTGAAAACTGCAGGAAATTCAAACCGGCAGTAGGAAACAGACTGAGAAAGCAGAGAATAAGTGTCTCCTGCAACCCGTTCACTTGGTTCTAGATGAACGAACGTCTCTCCACTTGCTCAATTCTGAGAGATAAGTGTGTGTGAAAGCCGTCCTTCACCTAGCTTGTTGGGAACACAAAGTTTGTTTTCAGTTGCAAACTCCATTCCATACATATATATGGGGAGGTACTAGCTCCAACTCGGTTTGACAGTGAAAACTGCAGGAACATCAAACCGGCACTAGGAAACACACTGAGAAAGCAGAGAAAAAGTGTCTCCTGCAACCCGTTCCCTTGGTGCTAGATGAACGAACGTCTCTCCACTTGCTCAGTTCTGAGAGATAAGTGTGTGTGGAAGCCGTCCTTCACCTTGCTTGTTGGGAACACAAAGTTTCTTTTCAGTTGCCAACTCAATTCCATACATATATATGGGGAGGTACTAGCTCCAACTCGGTTTGACAGTGAAAACTGCAGGAACTTCAAACCGGCACTAGGAAACAGACTGAGAAAGCAGAGAAAAAGTGTCTCCTGCAACCCGTTCCCTTGTTGCTAGATGAACGAACGTCTCTCCACTTGCTCAGTTCTGAGAGATAAGTGTGTGTGAAAGCCGTCCTTCACCTAGCTTGTTGGGAACACAAAGTTTCTTTTCAGTTGCAAACTCCATTCCATACATATATATGGGGAGGTACTAGCTCCAACTCGGTTTGACAGTGAAAACTGCAGGAACTTCAAACCGGCACTAGGAAACAGACTGAGAAAGCAGAGAAAAAGTGTCTCCTGCAACCCGTTCCCTTGTTGTTAGATGAACGAACGTCTATCCACTTGCTCAGTTCTGAGAGATAAGTGTGTGTGAAAGCCGTCCTTCACCTAGCTTGTTGGGAACACAGAGTTTCTTTTCAGTAGCAAACTCCATTCCATACATATATATGGGGAGGTAGAAGCTCCAACTCGGTTTTACAGTGAAAACTGCAGGAAATTCAAACCGGCACTAGGAAACAGACTGAGAAAGCAGAGAAAAAGTGTCCCCTGCAACCCGTTCCCTTGGTGCTAGATGAACGAACGTCTCTCCACTTGCTCAGTTCTGAGAGATAAGTGTGTGTGAAAGCCGTCCTTCACCTAGCTTGTTGGGAACACAAAGTTTCTTTTCAGTTGCAAACTCCATTCCATACATATATATGGGGAGGTACTAGCTCCAACTCGGTTTGACAGTGTAAACTGCAGGAACTTCAAACCGGCACTAGGAAACAGACAGAGAAAGCAGAGAAAAAGTGTCTCCTGCAACCCGTTCCCTTGGTGCTAGATGAACGAACTTCTCTCCACTTGCTCTGTTCTGAGAGATAAGTGTGTGTGAAAGCCGTCCTTCAAATAGTTTGTTGGGAACACAAAGTTTCTTTTCAGTTGCAAACTCCATTCCATACATATATATGGGGAGGTACTAGCTCCAACTCGGTTTTACAGTGAAAACTGCAGGAACTTCAAACCGGCACTAGGAAACAGACTGAGAAAGCAGAGAAAAAGTGTCCCCTGCAACCCGTTCCCTTGGTGCTAGATGAACGAACGTCTCTCCACTTGCTCAGTTCTGAGAGATAAGTGTGAGTGAAAGCCGTCCTTCACCTAGCTTGTTGGGAACACAAAGTTTCTTTTCAGTTGCAAACTCCATTCCATACATATATATGGGGAGGTACAAGCTCCAACTCGGTTTTACAGTGAAAACTGCAGGAACTTCAAACCGGCACTAGGAAACAGACTGAGAAAGCAGAGAAAAAGTGTCTCCTGCAACCCGTTCCCTTGGTGCTAGATGAACGAACGTCTCTCCACTTGCTCAGTTCTGAGAGATAAGTGTGTGTGAAAGCCGTCCTTCACCTAGCTTTTTGGGAACACAAAGATTCTTTTCAGTTGCAAACTCCATTCCATACATATATATGGGGAGGTACTAGCTCCAACTCGGTTTGACAGTGAAAACTGCAGGAACTTCAAACCGGCACTAGGAAACAGACTGAGAAAGCAGAGAAAAAGTGTCTCCTGCAACCCGTTCCCTTGGTGCTAGATGAACGAACTTCTCTCCACTTGCTCTGTTCTGAGAGATAAGTGTGTGTGAAAGCCGTCCTTCACCTAGCTTGTTGGGAACACAAAGTTTCTTTTCAGTTGCAAACTCCATTCCATACATATATATGGGGAGGTAGAAGCTCCAACTCGGTTTTACAGTGAAAACTGCAGGAAATTCAAAGCGGCACTAGGAAACAGACTGAGAAACCAGAGAAAAAGTGTCTCCTGCAACCCGTTCCCTTGGTGCTAGATGAACGAACGTCTCTCCACTTGCTCAGTTCTGAGAGATAATTGTGTGTGAAAGCCGTCCTTCACCTAGCTTGTTGGGAACACAAAGTTTCTTTTCAGTTGCAAACTCCATTCCATACATATATATGGGGAGGTACTAGCTCCAACTCGGTTTGACAGTGAAAACTGCAGGAACTTCAAACCGGCACTAGGAAACAGACTGAGAAAGCAGAGAAAAAGTGTCTCCTGCAAACCGTTCCCTTGGTGCTAGATGAACGAACGTCTCTCCACTTGCTCTGTTCTGAGAGATAAGTGTGTGTGAAAGCCGTACTTCACCTAGCTTGTTGGGAACACAGAGTTTCTTTTCAGTTGCAAACTCCATTCCATACATATATATGGGGAGGTAGAAGCTCCAACTCGGTTTTACAGTGTAAACTGCAGGAATTTCAAACCGGCACTAGGAAACAGACTGAGAAAGCAGAGACAAAGTGTCCCCTGCAACCCCTTCCCTTGGTGCTAGATGAACGAACGTCTCTCCACTTGCTCAGTTCTGAGAGATAAGTGTGTGTGAAAGCCGTCCTTCACCTAGCTTGTTGGGAACACAAAGTTTCTTTTCAGTTGCAAACTCCATTCCATACATATATATGGGGAGGTACAAGCTCCAACTCGGTTTTACAGTGAAAACTGCAGGAACTTCAAACCGGCACTAGGAAACAGACTGAGAAAGCAGAGAAAAAGTGTCTCCTGCAACCCGTTCCCTTGGTGCTAGATGAACGAACGTCTCTCCACTTGCTCAGTTCTGAGAGATAAGTGTGTGTGAAAGCCGTCCTTCACCTAGCTTGTTGGGAACACAAAGTTTCTTTTCAGTTGCAAACTCCATTCCATACATATATATGGGGAGGTAGAATCTCCAACTCGGTTTTACAGTGAAAACTGCAGGAACTTCAAACCGGCACTAGGAAACAGACTGAGAAAGCAGAGAAAAAGTGTCTCCTGCAAACCGTTCCCTTGGTGCTAGATGAACGAACGTCTCTCCACTTGCTGAGTTCTGAGAGATAAGTGTGTGTGAAAGCAATACTTCACCTAGCTTGTTGGGAACACAAAGTTTCTTTTCAGTTGCAAACTCCATTCCATATATATATATGGGGAGGTACTAGCTCCAACTCGGTTTGACAGTGAAAACTGCAGGAACTTCAAACCGGCACTAGGAAACAGACTGAGAAAGCAGAGAAAAAGTGTCTCCTGCAACCCGTTCCCTTGTTGCTAGATGAACGAACGTCTCTCCACTTGCTCAGTTCTGAGAGATAAGTGTGTGTGAAAGCCGTCCTTCACCTAGCTTTTTGGGAACACAAAGTTTCTTTTCAGTTGCAAACTCCATTCCATACATATATATGGGGAGGTACTAGCTCCAACTCGGTTTGACAGTGAAAACTGCAGGAACTTCAAACCGGCACTAGGAAACAGACTGAGAAAGCAGAGAAAAAGTGTCTCCTGTAACCCGTTCCCTTGGTGCTAGATGAACGAACGTCTCTCCACTTGCTCAGTTCTGAGAGATAAGTGTGTGTGAAAGCAGTCCTTCACCTAGCTTGTTGGGAACACAAAGTTTCTTTTCAGTTGCAAACTCCATTCCATACATATATATGGGGAGGTACTAGCTCTAACTCGGTTTGACAGTGTAAACTGCAGGAACTTCAAACCGGCACTAGGAAACAGACAGAGAAAGCAGAGAAAAAGTGTCTCCTGCAACCCGTTCCCTTGGTGCTAGATGAACGAACTTCTCTCCACTTGCTCTGTTCTGAGAGATAAGTGTGTGTGAAAGCCGTCCTTCACCTAGCTTGTTGGGAACACAGAGTTTCTTTTCAGTTGCAAACTCCATTCCATACATATATATGGGGAGGTAGAATCTCCAACTCGGTTTTACAGTGAAAACTGCAGGAACTTCAAACCGGCACTAGGAAACAGACTGAGAAAGCAGAGAATAAGTGTCTCCTGCAACCCGTTCCCTTGGTGCTAGATGAACGAACGTCTCTCCACTTGCTCAGTTCTGAGAGATAAGTGTGTGTGAAAGCCGTCCTTCACCTAGCTTGTTGGGAACACAAAGTTTCTTTTCAGTTGCAAACTCCATTCCATACATATATATGGGGAGGTACTAGCTCCAACTCGGTTTGACAGTGAAAACTGCAGGAACTTCAAACCGGCACTAGGAAACAGACTGAGAAAGCAGAGAAAAAGTGTCTCCTGCAACCCGTTCCCTTGGTGCTAGATGAACGAACGTCTCTCCACTTGCTCAGTTCTGAGAGATAAGTGTGTGTGAAAGCCGTCCTTCACCTAGCTTGTTGGGAACACAAAGTTTCTTTTCAGTTGCAAACTCCATTCCATACATATATATGGGGAGGTACTAGCTCCAACTCGGTTTGACAGTGAAAACTGCAGGAACTTCAAACCGGCACTAGGAAACAGACTGAGAAAGCAGAGAAAAAGTGTCTCCTGCAACCCGTTCCCTTGGTGCTAGATGAACGAACGTCTCTCCACTTGCTCTGTTCTGAGAGATAAGTGTGTGTGAAAGCCGTCCTTCACCTAGCTTGTTGGGAACACAGAGTTTCTTTTCAGTAGCAAACTCCATTCCATACATATATATGGGGAGGTAGAAGCTCCAACTCGGTTTTACAGTGAAAACTGAAGGAATTTCAAACCGGCACTAGGAAACAGACTGAGAAAGCAGAGACAATGTGTCCCCTGCAACCCCTTCCCTTGGTGCTAGATGAACGAACGTCTCTCCACTTGCTCAGTTCTGAGAGATAAGTGTGTGTGAAAGCCGTCCTTCACCTAGCTTGTTGGGAACACAAAGTTTCTTTTCAGTTGCAAACTCCATTCCATACATATATATGGGGAGGTACAAGCTCCAACTCGGTTTTACAGTGAGAACTGCAGGAACTTCAAACCGGCACTAGGAAACAGACTGAGAAAGCAGAGAAAAAGTGTCTCCTGCAACCCGTTCCCTTGGTGCTAGATGAACGAACGTCTCTCCACTTGCTCAGTTCTGAGAGATAAGTGTGTGTGAAAGCCATCCTTCACCTAGCTTGTTGGGAACACAAAGTTTCTTTTCAGTTGCAAACACCATTCCATACATATATATGGGGAGGTAGAAGCTCCAACTCGGTTTTACAGTGAAAACTGCAGGAACTTCAAACCGGCACTAGGAAACAGACTGAGAAAGCAGAGAAAAAGTGTCTCCTGCAACCCGTTCCCTTGGTGCTAGATGAACGAACGTCTCTCCACTTGCTCAGTTCTGAGAGATAAGTGTGTGTGAAAGCAATACTTCACCTAGCTTGTTGGGAACACAAAGTTTCTTTTCAGTTGCAAACTCCATTCCATACATATATATGGGAAGGTACTAGCTCCAACTCGGTTTGACAGTGAAAACTGCAGGAACTTCAAACCGGCACTAGGAAACAGACTGAGAAAGCAGAGAAAAAGTGTCTCCTGCAACCCGTTCCCTTGTTGCTATATGAACGAACGTCTCTCCACTTGCTCAGTTCTGAGAGATAAGTGTGTGTGAAAGCCGTCCTTCACCTAGCTTGTTGGGAACCCAAAGTTTCTTTTCAGTTGCAAACTCCATTCCATACATATATATGGGGAGGTTCTAGCTCCAACTCGGTTTGACAGTGAAAACTGCAGGAACATCATACCGTCACTAGGAAACAGACTGAGAAAGCAGAGAAAAAGTGTCTCCTGCAACCCGTTCCCTTGGTGCTAGATGAACGAACGTCTCTCCACTTGCTCAGTTCTGAGAGATAAGTGTGTGTGAAAGCCGTCCTTCACCTTGCTTGTTGGGAACACAAAGTTTCTTTTCAGTTGCCAACTCAATTCCATACATATATATGGGGAGGTACTAGCTCCAACTCGGTTTGACAGTGAAAACTGCAGGAACTTCAAACCGGCACTAGGAAACAGACTGAGAAAGCAGAGAAAAAGTGTCTCCTGCAACCCGTTCCCTTGTTGCTAGATGAACGAACGTCTCTCCACTTGCTCAGTTCTGAGAGATAAGTGTGTGTGAAAGCCGTCCTTCACCTAGCTTGTTGGGAACACAAAGTTTCTTTTCAGTTGCAAACTCCATTGCATACATATATATGGGGAGGTACTAGCTCCAACTCGGTTTGACTGTGAAAACTGCAGGAACTTCAAACCGGCACTAGGAAACAGACTGAGAAAGCAGAGAAAAAGTGTCCCCTGCAACCCGTTCAATTGGTGCTAGATGAACGAACGTCTCTCCACTTGCTCAGTTCTGAGAGATAAGTGTGTGTGAAAGCCGTCCTTCACCTAGCTTGTTGGGAACACAAAGTTTCTTTTCAGTTGCAAACTCCATTCCATAAATATATATGGGGAGGTACTAGCTCCAACTCGGTTTGACAGTGAAAACTGCAGGAACTTCAAACCAGCACTAGGAAACAGACTGAGAAAGCAGAGAATAAGTGTCTCCTGCAACCCGTTCCCTTGTTGCTAGATGAACGAACGTCTCTCCACTTGCTCAGTTCTGAGAGATAAGTGTGTGTGAAAGCCGTCCTTCACCTAGCTTGTTGGGAACACAAAGTTTCTTTTCAGTTGCAAACTCCATTCCATACATATATATGGGGAGGTACTAGCTCCAACTCGGTTTGACAGTGAAAACTGCAGGAACTTCAAACCGGCACTAGGAAACAGACTGAGAAAGCAGAGAAAAAGTGTCTCCTGCAACCCGTTCCCTTGGTGCTAGATGAACGAACGTCTCTCCACTTGCTCAGTTCTGAGAGATAAGTGTGTGTGAAAGCCGTCCTTCACCTAGCTTGTTGGGAACACAAAGTTTCTTTTCAGTTGCAAACTCCATTCCATACATATATATGGGGAGGTACTAGCTCCAACTCGGTTTGACAGTGTAAACTGCAGGAACTTCAAACCGGCACTAGGAAACAGACAGAGAAAGCAGAGAAAAAGTGTCTCCTGCAACCCGTTCCCTTGGTGCTAGATGAACGAACTTCTCTCCACTTGCTCTGTTCTGAGAGATAAGTGTGTGTGAAAGCCGTCCTTCACCTAGCTTGTTGGGAACACAGAGTTTCTTTTCAGTTGCAAACCCCATTCCATACATATATATGGGGAGGTAGAAGCTCCAACTCGGTTTTACAGTGAAAACTGCAGGAACTTCAAACCGGCACTAGGAAACAGACTGAGAAAGCAGAGAATAAGTGTCTCCTGCAACCCGTTCCCTTGGTGCTAGAAGAACGAACGTCTCTCCACTTGCTCAGTTCTGAGAGATAAGTGTGTGTGAAAGCCGTCCTTCACCTAGCTTGTTGGGAACACAAAGTTTCTTTTCAGTTGCAAACTCCATTCCATACATATAAATGGGGAGGTACTAGCTCCAACTCGGTTTGACAGTGAAAACTGCAGGAACTTCAAACCGGCACTAGGAAACAGACTGAGAAAGCAGAGAAAAAGTGTCTCCTGCAAACCGTTCCCTTGGTGCTAGATGAACGAACGTCTCTCCACTTGCTGAGTTCTGAGAGATAAGTGTGTGTGAAAGCAATACTTCACATAGCTTGTTGGGAACACAAAGTTTCTTTTCAGTTGCAAACTCCATTCCATATATATATATGGGGAGGTACTAGCTCCAACTCGGTTTGACAGTGAAAACTGCAGGAACTTCAAACCGGCACTAGGAAACAGACTGAGAAAGCAGAGAAAAAGTGTCTCCTGCAACCCGTTCCCTTGTTGCTAGATGAACGAACGTCTCTCCACTTGCTCAGTTCTGAGAGATAAGTGTGTGTGAAAGCCGTCCTTCACCTAGCTTGTTGGGAACACAAAGTTTCTTTTCAGTTGCAAACTCCATTCCATACATATATATGGGGAGGTACTAGCTCCAACTCGGTTTGACAGTGAAAACTGCAGGAACTTCAAACCGGCACTAGGAAACAGACTGAGAAAGCAGAGAAAAAGTGTCTCCTGTAACCCGATCCCTTGGTGCTAGATGAACGAACGTCTCTCCACTTGCTCAGTTCTGAGAGATAAGTGTGTGTGAAAGCAGTCCTTCACCTAGCTTGTTGGGAACACAAAGTTTCTTTTCAGTTGCAAACTCCATTCCATACATATATATGGGGAGGTACTAGCTCTAACTCGGTTTGACAGTGTAAACTGCAGGAACTTCAAACCGGCACTAGGAAACAGACAGAGAAAGCAGAGAAAAAGTGTCTCCTGCAACCCGTTCCCTTGGTGCTAGATGAACGAACTTCTCTCCACTTGCTCTGTTCTGAGAGATAAGTGTGTGTGAAAGCCGTCCTTCACCTAGCTTGTTGGGAACACAGAGTTTCTTTTCAGTTGCAAACTCCATTCCATACATATATATGGGGAGGTAGAATCTCCAACTCGGTTTTACAGTGAAAACTGCAGGAACTTCAAACCGGCACTAGGAAACTGACTGAGAAAGCAGAGAATAAGTGTCTCCTGCAACCCGTTCCCTTGGTGCTAGATGAACGAACGTCTCTCCACTTGCTCAGTTCTGAGAGATAAGTGTGTGTGAAAGCCGTCCTTCACCTAGCTTGTTGGGAACACAAAGTTTCTTTTCAGTTGCAAACTCCATTCCATACATATATATGGGGAGGTACTAGCTCCAACTCGGTTTGACAGTGAAAACTGCAGGAACTTCAAACCGGCACTAGGAAACAGACTGAGAAAGCAGAGAAAAAGTGTCTCATGCAACCCGTTCCCTTGGTGCTAGATGAACGAACGTCTCTCCACTTGCTAAGTTCTGAGAGATAAGTGTGTGTGAAAGCCGTCCTTCACCTAGCTTGTTGGGAACACAAAGTTTCTTTTCAGTTGCAAACTCCATTCCATACATATATATGGGGAGGTACTAGCTCCAACTCGGTTTGACAGTGAAAACTGCAGGAACTTCAAACCGGCACTAGGAAACAGACTGAGAAAGCAGAGAAAAGGTGTCTCCTGCAACCCGTTCCCTTGGTGCTAGATGAACGAACGTCTCTCCACTTGCTCTGTTCTGAGAGATAAGTGTGTGTGAAAGCCGTACTTCACCTAGCTTGTTGGGAACACAGAGTTTCTTTTCAGTAGCAAACTCCATTCCATACATATATATGGGGAGGTAGAAGCTCCAACCCGGTTTTACAGTGAAAACTGAAGGAATTTCAAACCGGCACTAGGAAACAGACTGAGAAAGCAGAGACAATGTGTCCCCTGCAACCCCTTCCCTTGGTGCTAGATGAACGAACGTCTCTCCACTTGCTCAGTTCTGAGAGATAAGTGTGTGTGAAAGCCGTCCTTCACCTAGCTTGTTGGGAACACAAAGTTTCTTTTCAGTTGCAAACTCCATTCCATACATATATATGGGGAGGTACAAGCTCCAACTCGGTTTTACAGTGAGAACTGCAGGAACTTCAAACCGGCACTAGGAAACAGACTGAGAAAGCAGAGAAAAAGTGTCTCCTGCAACCCGTTCCCTTGGTGCTAGATGAACGAACGTCTCTCCACTTGCTCAGTTCTGAGAGATAAGTGTGTGTGAAAGCCATCCTTCACCTAGCTTGTTGGGAACACAAAGTTTCTTTTCAGTTGCAAACTCCATTCCATACATATATATGGGGAGGTAGAAGCTCCAACTCGGTTTTACAGTGAAAACTGCAGGAACTTCAAACCGGCACTAGGAAACAGACTGAGAAAGCAGAGAAAAAGTGTCTCCTGCAACCCGTTCCCTTGGTGCTAGATGAACGAACGTCTCTCCACTTGCTCAGTTCTGAGAGATAAGTGTGTGTGAAAGCAATACTTCACCTAGCTTGTTGGGAACACAAAGTTTCTTTTCAGTTGCAAACTCCATTCCATACATATATATGGGAAGGTACTAGCTCCAACTCGGTTTGACAGTGAAAACTGCAGGAACTTCAAACCGGCACTAGGAAACAGACTGAGAAAGCAGAGAAAAAGTGTCTCCTGCAACCCGTTCCCTTGTTGCTATATGAACGAACGTCTCTCCACTTGCTCAGTTCTGAGAGATAAGTGTGTGTGAAAGCCGTCCTTCACCTAGCTTGTTGGGAACCCAAAGTTTCTTTTCAGTTGCAAACTCCATTCCATACATATATATGGGGAGGTTCTAGCTCCAACTCGGTTTGACAGTGAAAACTGCAGGAACATCATACCGTCACTAGGAAACAGACTGAGAAAGCAGAGAAAAAGTGTCTCCTGCAACCCGTTCCCTTGGTGCTAGATGAACGAACGTCTCTCCACTTGCTCAGTTCTGAGAGATAAGTGTGTGTGAAAGCCGTCCTTCACCTTGCTTGTTGGGAACACAAAGTTTCTTTTCAGTTGCAAACTCAATTCCATACATATATATGGGGAGGTACTAGCTCCAACTCGGTTTGACAGTGAAAACTGCAGGAACTTCAAACCGGCACTAGGAAACAGACTGAGAAAGCAGAGAAAAAGTGTCTCCTGCAACCCGTTCCCTTGTTGCTAGATGAACGAACGTCTCTCCACTTGCTCAGTTCTGAGAGATAAGTGTGTGTGAAAGCCGTCCTTCACCTAGCTTGTTGGGAACACAAAGTTTCTTTTCAGTTGCAAACTCCATTGCATACATATATATGGGGAGGTACTAGCTCCAACTCGGTTTGACAGTGAAAACTGCAGGAACTTCAAACCGGCACTAGGAAACAGACTGAGAAAGCAGAGAAAAAGTGTCCCCTGCAACCCGTTCAATTGGTGCTAGATGAACGAACGTCTCTCCACTTGCTCAGTTCTGAGAGATAAGTGTGTGTGAAAGCCGTCCTTCACCTAGCTTGTTGGGAACACAAAGTTTCTTTTCAGTTGCAAACTCCATTCCATAAATATATATGGGGAGGTACTAGCTCCAACTCGGTTTGACAGTGAAAACTGCAGGAACTTCAAACCAGCACTAGGAAACAGACTGAGAAAGCAGAGAATAAGTGTCTCCTGCAACCCGTTCCCTTGTTGCTAGATGAACGAACGTCTCTCCACTTGCTCAGTTCTGAGAGATAAGTGTGTGTGAAAGCCGTCCTTCACCTAGCTTGTTGGGAACACAAAGTTTCTTTTCAGTTGCAAACTCCATTCCATACATATATATGGGGAGGTACTAGCTCCAACTCGGTTTGACAGTGAAAACTGCAGGAACTTCAAACCGGCACTAGGAAACAGACTGAGAAAGCAGAGAAAAAGTGTCTCCTGCAACCCGTTCCCTTGGTGCTAGATGAACGAACGTCTCTCCACTTGCTCAGTTCTGAGAGATAAGTGTGTGTGAAAGCCGTCCTTCACCTAGCTTGTTGGGAACACAAAGTTTCTTTTCAGTTGCAAACTCCATTCCATACATATATATGGGGAGGTACTAGCTCCAACTCGGTTTGACAGTGTAAACTGCAGGAACTTCAAACCGGCACTAGGAAACAGACAGAGAAAGCAGAGAAAAAGTGTCTCCTGCAACCCGTTCCCTTGGTGCTAGATGAACGAACTTCTCTCCACTTGCTCTGTTCTGAGAGATAAGTGTGTGTGAAAGCCGTCCTTCACCTAGCTTGTTGGGAACACAGAGTTTCTTTTCAGTTGCAAACCCCATTCCATACATATATATGGGGAGGTACAAGCTCCAACTCGGTTTTACAGTGAAAACTGCAGGAACTTCAAACCGGCACTAGGAAACAGACTGAGAAAGCAGAGAATAAGTGTCTCCTGCAACCCGTTCCCTTGGTGCTAGAAGAACGAACGTCTCTCCACTTGCTCAGTTCTGAGAGATAAGTGTGTGTGAAAGCCGTCCTTCACCTAGCTTGTTGGGAACACAAAGTTTCTTTTCAGTTGCAAACTCCATTCCATACATATATATGGGGAGGTACTAGCTCCAACTCGGTTTGACAGTGAAAACTGCAGGAACTTCAAACCGGCACTAGGAAACAGACTGAGAAAGCAGAGAAAAAGTGTCTCCTGCAACCCGTTCCCTTGGTGCTAGATGAACGAACGTCTCTCCACTTGCTCAGTTCTGAGAGATAAGTGTGTGTGAAAGCCGTCCTTCACCTAGCTTGTTGGGAACACAAAGTTTCTTTTCAGTTGCAAACTCCATTCCATACATATATATGGGGAGGTACTAGCTCCAACTCGGTTTGACAGTGTAAACTGCAGGAACTTCAAACCGGCACTAGGAAACAGACAGAGAAAGCAGAGAAAAAGTGTCTCCTGCAACCCGTTCCCTTGGTGCTAGATGAACGAACTTCTCTCCTCTTGCTCTGTTCTGAGAGATAAGTGTGTGTGAAAGCCGTCCTTCACCTAGCTTGTTGGGAACACAGAGTTTCTTTTCAGTTGCAAACCCCATTCCATACATATATATGGGGAGGTAGAAGCTCCAACTCGGTTTTACAGTGAAAACTGCAGGAACTTCAAACCGGCACTAGGAAACAGACTGAGAAAGCAGAGAATAAGTGTCTCCTGCAACCCGTTCCCTTGGTGCTAGATGAACGAACGTCTCTCCACTTGCTCAGTTCTGAGAGATAAGTGTGTGTGAAAGCCGTCCTTCACCTAGCTTGTTGGGAACACAAAGATTCTTTTCAGTTGCAAACTCCATTCCATACATATATATGGGGAGGTAGAAGCTCCAACTCGGTTTGACAGTGAAAACTGCAGGAACTTCAAATCGGCACTAGGAAACAGACTGAGAAAGCAGAGAAAAAGTGTCTCCTGCAACCCGTTCCCTTGGTGCTAGATGAACGAACGTCTCTCCACTTGCTCAGTTCTGAGAGATAAGTGTGTGTGAAAGCCGTCCTTCACCTAGCTTGTTGGGAACACAAAGTTTCTTTTCAGTTGCAAACTCCATTCCATACATATATATGGGGAGGTACTAGCTCCAACTCGGTTTGACAGTGAAAACTGCAGGAACTTCAAACCGGCACTAGGAAACAGACTGAGAAAGCAGAGAAAAAGTGTCTCCTGCAACCCGTTCCCTTGGTGCTAGATGAACGAACGTCTCTCCACTTGCTCTGTTCTGAGAGATAAGTGTGTGTGAAAGCCGTACTTCACCTAGCTTGTTGGGAACACAGAGTTTCTTTTCAGTTGCAAACTCCATTCCATACATATATATGGGGAGGTAGAAGCTCCAACTCGGTTTTACAGTGAAAACTGCAGGAATTTCAAACCGGCACTAGGAAACAGACTGAGAAAGCAGAGACAATGTGTCCCCTGCAACCCCTTCCCTTGGTGCTAGATGAACGAACGTCTCTCCACTTGCTCAGTTCTGAGAGATAAGTGTGTGTGAAAGCCGTCCTTCACCTAGCTTGTTGGGAACACAAAGTTTCTTTTCAGTTGCAAACTCCATTCCATACATATATATGGGGAGGTACAAGCTCCAACTCGGTTTTACAGTGAAAACTGCAGGAACTTCAAACCGGCACTAGGAAACAGACTGAGAAAGCAGAGAAAAAGTGTCTCCTGCAACCCGTTCCCTTGGTGCTAGATGAACGAACGTCTCTCCACTTGCTCAGTTCTGAGAGATAAGTGTGTGTGAAAGCCGTCCTTCACCTAGCTTGTTGGGAACACAAAGTTTCTTTTCAGTTGCAAACTCCATTCCATACATATATATGGGGAGGTAGAAGCTCCAACTCGGTTTTACAGTGAAAACTGCAGGAACTTCAAACCGGCACTAGGAAACAGACTGAGAAAGCAGAGAAAAAGTGTCTCCTGCAACCCGTTCCCTTGGTGCTAGATGAAAGAACGTCTCTCCACTTGCTCAGTTCTGAGAGATAAGTGTGTGTGAAAGCCGTCCTTCACCTAGCTTGTTGGGAACCCAAAGTTTCTTTTCAGTTGCAAACTCCATTCCATACATATATATGGGGAGGTACTAGCTCCAACTCGTTTTGACAGTGAAAACTGCAGGAACATCATACCGGCACTAGGAAACAGACTGAGAAAGCAGAGAAAAAGTGTCTCCTGCAACCCGTTCCCTTGGTGCTAGATGAACGAACGTCTCTCCACTTGCTCAGTTCTGAGAGATAAGTGTGTGTGAAAGCCGTCCTTCACCTTGCTTGTTGGGAACACAAAGTTTCTTTTCAGTTGCAAACTCAATTCCATACATATATATGGGGAGGTACTAGCTCCAACTCGGTTTGACAGTGAAAACTGCAGGAACTTCATACCGGCACTAGGAAACAGACTGAGAAAGCAGAGAAAAAGTGTCTCCTGCAACCCGTTCCCTTGTTGCTAGATGAACGAACGTCTCTCCACTTGCTCAGTTCTGAGAGATAAGTGTGTGTGAAAGCCGTCCTTCACCTAGCTTGTTGGGAACACAAAGTTTCTTTTCAGTTGCAAACTCCATTGCATACATATATATGGGGAGGTACTAGCTCCAACTCGGTTTGACAGTGAAAACTGCAGGAACTTCAAACCGGCACTAGGAAACAGACTGAGATAGCAGAGAAAAAGTGTCCACTGCAACCCGTTCAATTGGTGCTAGATGAACGTACGTCTCTCCACTTGCTCAGTTCTGAGAGATAAGTGTGTGTGAAAGCCGTCCTTCACCTAGCTTGTTGGGAACACAAAGTTTCTTTTCAGTTGCAAACTCCATTCCATAAATATATATGGGGAGGTACTAGCTCCAACTCGGTTTGACAGTGAAAACTGCAGGAACTTCAAACCGGCACTAGGAAACAGACTGAGAAAGCAGAGAATAAGTGTCTCCTGCATCCCGTTCCCTTGTTGCTAGATGAACGAACGTCTCTCCACTTGCTCAGTTCTGAGAGATAAGTGTGTGTGAAAGCCGTCCTTCACCTAGCTTGTTGGGAACACAAAGTTTCTTTTCAGTTGCAAACTCCATTCAATACATATATATGGGGATGTACTAGCTCCAACTCGGTTTGACAGTGAAAACTGCAGGAACTTCAAACCGGCACTAGGAAACAGACTGAGAAAGCAGAGAAAAAGTGTCTTCTGCAACCCGTTCCCTTGGTGCTAGATGAACGAACGTCTCTCCACTTGCTCAGTTCTGAGAGATAAGTGTGTGTGAAAGCCGTCCTTCACCTAGCTTGTTGGGAACACAAAGTTTCTTTTCAGTTGCAAACTCCATTCCATACATATATATGGGGAGGTACTAGCTCCAACTCGGTTTGACAGTGTAAACTGCAGGAACTTCAAACCGGCACTAGGAAACAGACAGAGAAAGCAGAGAAAAAGTGTCTCCTGCAACCCGTTCCCTTGGTGCTAGATGAACGAACTTCTCTCCACTTGCTCTGTTCTGAGAGATAAGTGTGTGTGAAAGCCGTCCTTCACCTAGCTTGTTGGGAACACAGAGTTTCTTTTCAGTTGCAAACTCCATTCCATACATATATATGGGGAGGTAGAAGCTCCAACTCGGTTTTACAGTGAAAACTGCAGGAACTTCAAACCGGCACTAGGAAACAGACTGAGGACGCAGAGAATAAGTGTCTCCTGCAACCCGTTCCCTTGGTGCTAGATGAACGAACGTCTCTCCACTTGCTCAGTTCTGAGAGATAAGTGTGTGTGAAAGCCGTCCTTCACCTAGCTTGTTGGGAACACAAAGTTTCTTTTCAGTTGCAAACTCCATTCCATACATATATATGGGGAGGTACTAGCTCCAACTCGGTTTGACAGTGAAAACTGCAGGAACTTCAAACCGGCACTAGGAAACAGACTGAGAAAGCAGAGAAAATGTGTCTCCTGCAACCAGTTCCCTTGGTGCTAGATGAACGAACGTCTCTCCACTTGCTCAGTTCTGAGAGATAAGTGTGTGTGAAAGCCGTCCTTCACCTAGCTTGTTGGGAACACAAAGTTTCTTTTCAGTTGCAAACTCCATTCCATACATATATATGGGGAGGTACTAGCTCCAACTCGGTTTGACAGTGAAAACTGCAGGAACTTCAAACCGGCACTAGGAAACAAACTGAGAAAGCAGAGAAAAAGTGTCTCCTGCAACCCGTTCCCTTGGTGCTAGATGAACGAACGTCTCTCCACTTGCTCTGTTCTGAGAGATAAGTGTGTGTGAAAGCCGTACTTCACCTAGCTTGTTGGGAACACAGAGTTTCTTTTCAGTTGCAAACTCCATTCCATACATATATATGGGGAGGTAGAAACTCCAACTCGGTTTTACAGTGAAAACTGCAGGAACTTCAAACCGGCACTAGGAAACAGACTGAGAAAGCAGAGAAAAAGTGTCCCCTGCAACCCCTTCCCTTGGTGCTAGATGAACGAACGTCTCTCCACTTGCTCAGTTCTGAGAGATAAGTGTGTGTGAAAGCCGTCCTTCACCTAGCTTGTTGGGAACACAAAGTTTCTTTTCAGTTGCAAACTCCATTCCATACATATATATGGGGAGGTACAAGCTCCAACTCGGTTTTACAGTGAAAACTGCAGGAACTTCAAACCAGCACTAGGAAACAGACTGAGAAAGCAGAGAAAAAGTGTCTCCTGCAACCCGTTCCCTTGGTGCTAGATGAACGAACGTCTCTCCACTTGCTCAGTTCTGAGAGATAAGTGTGTGTGAAAGCCGTCCTTCACCTAGCTTGTTGGGAACACAAAGTTTCTTTTCAGTTGCAAACTTAATTCCATACATATATATGGGGAGGTAGAAGCTCCAACTCGGTTTTACAGTGAAAACTGCAGGAACTTCAAACCGGCACTAGAAAACAGACTGAGAAAGCAGAGAAAAAGTGTCTCCTGCAACCCGTTCCCTTGGTGCTAGATGAACGAACGTCTCTCCACTTGCTCAGTTCTGAGAGATAAGTGTGTGTGAAAGCAATCCTTCACCTAGCTTGTTGGGAACACAAAGTTTCTTTTCAGTTGCAAACTCCATTCCATACATATATATGGGGAGGTACTAGCTCCAACTCGGTTTGACAGTGAAAACTGCAGGAACTTCAAACCGGCACTAGGAAACAGACTGAGAAAGCAGAGAAAAAGTGTCTCCTGCAACCCGTTCCCTTGGTGCTACATGAACGAACGTCTCTCCACTTGCTCTGTTCTGAGAGAAAAGTGTGTGTGAAAGCCGTCCTTCACCTAGCTTGTTGGGAACCCAAAGTTTCTTTTCAGTTGCAAACTCCATTCCATACATATATATGGGGAGGTACTAGCTCCAACTCGGTTTGACAGTGAAAACTGCAGGAACATCAAACCGGCACTAGGAAACAGACTGAGAAAGCAGAGAAAAAGTGTCTCCTGCAACCCGTTCCCTTGTTGCTAGATGAACGAACGTCTCTCCACTTGCTCAGTTCTGAGAGATAAGTGTGTGTGAAAGCCGTCCTTCACCTAGCTTGTTGGGAACACAAAGTTTCTTTTCAGTTGCAAACTCCATTCCATACATATATATGGGGAGGTACTAGCTCCAACTCGGTTTGACAGTGAAAACTGCAGGAACTTCAAACCGGCACTAGGAAACAGACTGAGAAAGCAGAGAAAAAGTGTCCCCTGCAACCCGTTCCCTTGGTGCTAGATGAACGAACGTCTCTCCACTTGCTCTGTTCTGAGAGATAAGTGTGTGTGAAAGCCGTCCTTCACCTAGCTTGTTGGGAACACAAAGTTTCTTTTCAGTTGCAAACTCCATTCCATACATATATATGGGGAGGTACTAGCTCCAACTCAGTTTGACAGTGAAAACTGCAGGAACTTCAAACCGGCACTAGGAAACAGACTGAGAAAGCAGAGAAAAAGTGTCTCCTGCAACCCGTTCCCTTGTTGCTAGATGAACGAACGTCTCTCCACTTGCTCAGTTCTGAGAGATAAGTGTGTGTGAAAGCCGTCCTTCACCTAGCTTGTTGGGAACACAAAGTTTCTTTTCAGTTGCAAACTCCATTCCATACATATATATATGGAGGTACTAGCTCCAACTCGGTTTGACAGTGAAAACTGCAGGAACTTCAAACCGGCACTAGGAAACAGACTGAGAAAGCAGAGAAAAAGTGTCCCCTGCAACCCGTTCCCCTGGTGCTAGATGAACGAACGTATCTCCACTTGCTCTGTTCTGAGAGATAAGTGTGTGTGAAAGCCGTCCTTCAACTAGCTTGTTGGGAACACAAAGTTTCTTTTCAGTTGCAAACTCCATTCAATACATATATATGGGGAGGTAGAAGCTCCAACTCGGTTTGACAGTGAAATCTGCAGAAACTTCAAACCGGCACTAGGAAACAGACTGAGAAAGCAGAGAAAAAGTGCCTCCTGCAACCCGTTCCCTTGGTGCTAGATGAACGAACGTCTCTCCACTTGCTCAGTTCTGAGAGATAAGTGTGTGTGAAAGCCGTCCTTCACCTAGCTTGTTGGGAACACAAAGTTTCTTTTCAGTTGCAAACTCCATTCCATACATATATATGGGGAGGTAGAAGCTCCAACTCGGTTTGACAGTGAAATCTGCAGAAACTTCAAACCGGCACTAGGAAACAGACTGAGAAAGCAGAGAAAAAGTGTCTCCTGCAACCAGTTCCCTTGTTGCTAGATGAACGAACGTCTCTCCACTTGCTCAGTTCTGAGAGATAAGTGTGTGTGAAAGCCGTCCTTCACCTAGCTTGTTGGGAACACGAAGTTTCTTTTCAGTTGCAAACTCCATTCCATACATATATATGGGGAGGTACTAGCTCCAACTCGGTTTGACAGTGAAAACTGCAGGAACTTCAAAACGGCACTAGGAAACAGACTGAGAAAGCAGAGAAAAAGTGTCTCCTGCAACCCGTTCCCTTGGTGCTAGATGAACGAACGTCTCTCCACTTGCTCAGTTCTGAGAGATAAGTGTGTGTGAAAGCCGTCCTTCACCTTGCTTTTTGGGAACACAAAGTTTCTTTTCAGTTGCCAACTCAATTCCATACATATATATGGGGAGGTACTAGCTCCAACTCGGTTTGACAGTGAAAACTGCAGGAACTTCAAACCGGCACTAGGAAACAGACTGAGAAAGCAGAGAAAAAGTGTCCCCTGCAACCCGTTCCCTTGGTGCTAGATGAACGAACGTCTCTCCACTTGCTCAGTTCTGAGAGATAAGTGTGTGTGAAAGCCGTCCTTCACCTAGCTTGTTGGGAACACAAAGTTTCTTTTCAGTTGCAAACTCCATTCCATACATATATATGGGGAGGAACTAGCTCCAACTCGGTTTGACAGTGAAAACTGCAGGAACTTCAAACCGGCACTAGGAAACAGACTGAGAAAGCAGAGAAAAAGTGTCTCCTGCAACCCGTTCCCTTGGTGCTAGATGAACGAACGTCTCTCCACTAGCTCTGTTCTGAGAGATAAGTGTGTGTGAAAGCCGTACTTCACCTAGCTTGTTGGGAACACAAAGTTTCTTTTCAGTTGCAAACTCCATTCCATACATATATATGGGGAGGTAGAAGCTCCAACTCGATTTTACAGTGAACACTGCAGGATCTTTAAACCGGCACTAGGAAACAGACTGAGAAAGCAGAGAAATAGTGTCCCCTGCAACCCTTTCCCTTGGTGCTAGATGAACGAACGTCTCTCCTCTTGCTCAGTTCTGAGAGATAAGTGTGTGTGAAAGCCGTCCTTCACCTAGCTTGTTGGGAACACAAAGTTTCTTTTCAGTTGCAAACTCCATTCCATACATATATATGGGGAGGTACAAGCTCCAACTCGGTTTTACAGTGAAAACTGCAGGAACATCAAACCGGCACTAGGAAACAGACTGAGGAAGCAGAGAAAAGTGTCTCCTGCAACCCGATCCCTTGGTGCTAGATGAACGAACGTCTCTCCACTTGCTCAGTTCTGAGAGATAAGTGTGTGTGAAAGCCGTCCTTCACCTAGCTTGTTGGGAACACAAAGTTTCTTTTCAGTTGCAAACTCCATTCCATACATATATATGGGGAGGTAGAAGCTCCAACTCGGTTTGACAGTGAAAACTGCAGGAACTTCAAACCGGCACTAGGAAACAGACTGAGAAAGCAGAGAAAAAGTGTCCCCTGCAACCCGTTCCCTTGGTGCTAGATGAACGAAAGTCTCTCCACTTGCTCAGTTCTGAGAAATAAGTGTGTGTGAAAGCCGTCCTTCACATAGCTTGTTGGGAACACAAAGTTTCTTTTCAGTTGCAAACTCCATTCCATACATATATATGGGGAGGTACAAGCTCCAACTCGGTTTTACAGTGAAAACTGCAGGAACTTCAAACCGGCACTAGGAAACAGACTGAGAAAGCAGAAAAAAAGTTTCTCCTGCAACCCGTTCCCTTGGTGCTAGATGAACGAACGTCTCTCCACTTGCTCTGTTCTGAGAGATAAGTGTGTGTGAAAGCCGTCCTTCACCTAGCTTGTTGGGAACACAGAGTTTCTTTTCAGTTGCAAACTCCATTCCATACATATATATGGGGAGGTAGAAGCTCCAACTCGGTTTTACAGTGAAAACTGCAGGAACTTCAAACCGGCACTAGGAAACAGACTGAGAAAGCAGAGAAAAAGTGTCCCCTGCAACCCGTTCCCTTTGTGCTAGATGAATGAACGTCTCTCCACTTGCTCTGTTCTGAGAGATAAGTGTGTGTGAAAGCCGTCCTTCACCTAGCTTGTTGGGAACACAGAGTTTCTTTTCAGTTGCAAACTCCATTCCATACATATATATGGGGAGGTAGAAGCTCCAACTCGGTTTGACAGTGAAAACTGCAGGAACTTCAAACCGGCACTAGGAAACAGACTGAGAAAGCAGAGAAAAAGTGTCCCCTGCAACCCGTTCCCTTGGTGCTAGATGAACGAAAGTCTCTCCACTTGCTCAGTTCTGAGAGATAAGTGTGTGTGAAAGCCGTCCTTCACATAGCTTGTTGGGAACACAAAGTTTCTTTTCAGTTGCAAACTCCATTCCATACATATATATGGGGAGGTACAAGCTCCAACTCGGTTTTACAGTGAAAACTGCAGGAACTTCAAACCGGCACTAGGAAACAGACTGAGAAAGCAGAAAAAAAGTGTCTCCTGCAACCCGTTCCCTTGGTGCTAGATGAACGAACGTCTCTCCACTTGCTCTGTTCTGAGAGATAAGTGTGTGTGAAAGCCGTCCTTCACCTAGCTTGTTGGGAACACAGAGTTTCTTTTCAGTTGCAAACTCCATTCCATACATATATATGGGGAGGTAGAAGCTCCAACTCGGTTTTACAGTGAAAACTGCAGGAACTTCAAACCGGCACTAGGAAACAGACTGAGGAAGCAGAGAAAAAGTGTCTCCTGCAACCCGTTCCCTTGGTGCTAGATGAACGAAAGTCTCTCCAATTGCTCTGTTCTGAGAGATAAGTGTGTGTGAAAGCCGACCTTCACCTAGCTTATTGGGAACACTAAGTTTCTTTTCAGTTGCAAACTCCATTCCATACATATATATGGAGAGGTAGAAGCTCCAACTCGGTTTTACAGTGAAAACTGCAGGAACTTCAAACCGGCACTAGGAAACAGACTGAGAAAGCAGAGAAAAAGTGTCTTCTGCAACCCGTTCCCTTGGTTCTAGATGAACGAACGTCTCTCCACTTGCTCAGTTCTGAGAGATAAGTGTGTGTGAAAGCCGTCCTTCACCTAGCTTGTTGGGAACACAAAGATTCTTTTCAGTGCAAACTCCATTCCATACATATATATGGGGAGGTACAAGCTCCAACTCGGTTTTACAGTGAAAACTGCAGGAACTTCAAACCGGCACTAGGAAACAGACTGAGAAAGCAGAGAAAAAGTGTCCCCTGCAACCCGTTCCCTTGGTGCTACATGAAAGAACGTCTCTCCAGTTGCTCAGTTCTGAGAGATAAGTGTGTGTGAAAGCCGTCCTTCACCTAGCTTGTTGGGAACACAAAGTTTCTTTTCAGTTGCAAACTCCATTCCATACATATATATGGGGAGGTACAAGCTCCAACTCGGTTTGACAGTGAAAACTGCAGGAATTTCAAACCGGCACTAGGAAACAGACTGAGAAAGCAGAGTAAATGTGTCTCCTGCAACCCGTTCCCTTTGTGCTACATGAACGAACGTCTCTCCTCTTGCTCAGTTCTGAGAGATAAGTGTGTGTGAAAGCCGTCCTTCACCTAGCTTGTTGGGAACACAAAGTTTCTTTTCAGTTGCAAACTCCATTCCATACATATATATGGGGAAGTACTAGCTCCAACTCGGTTTGACAGTGAAAACTGCAGGAACTTCAAACCGGCACTAGGAAACAGACTGAGAAAGCAGAGAAAAAGTGTCTCCTGCAACCCGTTCCCTTGGTGCTAGATGAACGAACGTCTCTCCACTTGCTCAGTTCTGAGAGATAAGTGTGTGTGAAAGCCGTCCTTCACCTTGCTTGTTGGGAACACAAAGTTTCTTTTCAGTTGCAAACTCCATTCCATACATATATATGGGGATGTAGAAGCTCCAACTCGGTTTTACAGTGGAAACTGCAAGAACTTCAAACCGGCACTAGGAAACAGACTGAGAAAGCAGAGAAAAAGTGTCTCCTGCAACCCGTTCCCTTGGTGCTAGATGAACGAACGTCTCTCCACTTGCTCAGTTCTGAGAGATAAGTGTGTGTGAAAGCCGTCCTTCACCTAGCTTGTTGGGAACACAAAGTTTCTTTTCAGTTGCAAACTCCATTCCATACATATATATGGGGAGGAACTAGCTCCAACTCGGTTTGACAGTGAAAACTGCAGGAACTTCAAACCGGCACTAGGAAACAGACTGAGAAAGCAGAGAAAAAGTGTCTCCTGCAACCCGTTCCCTTGGTGCTAGATGAACGAACGTCTCTCCACTTGCTCTGTTCTGAGAGATAAGTGTGTGTGAAAGCCGTCCTTCACCTAGCTTGTTGGGAACACAAAGTTTCTTTTCAGTTGCAAACTCCATTCCATACATATATATGGGGAGGTAGAAGCTCCAACTCGGTTTTACAGTGAAAACTGCAGGAACTTCAAACGGGCACTAGGAAACAGACTGAGAATGCAGAGAAAAAGTGTCCCCTGAAACCCGTTCCCTTGGTGCTAGATGAACGAACGTCTCTCCACTTGCTCAGTTCTGAGAGATATGTGTGTGTGAAAGCCGTCCTTCACCTAGCTTGTTGGGAACACAAAGTTTCTTTTCAGTTGCAAACTCCATTCCATACATATATATGGGGAGGTACAAGCTCCAACTCGGTTTTACAGTGAAAACTGCAGGAACTTCAAACCGGCTCTAGGAAACAGACTGAGAAAGCAGAGAAAAAGTGTCTCCTGCAACCCGTTCCCTTGGTGCTAGATGAACGAACGTCTCTCCACTTGCTCACTTCTGAGAGATAAGTGTGTGTGAAAGCCGTCCTTCACCTTGCTTGTTGGGAACACAAAGTTTCTTTTCAGTTGCAAACTCCATTCCATACATATATATGGGGAGGTACTAGCTAAAACTCGCTTTGACAGTGAAAACTGCAGGAACTTCAAACCGGCACTAGGAAACAGACTGAGAAAGCAGAGAAAAAGTGTCTCCTGCAACCCGTTCCCTTGGTGCTAGATGAACGAACGTCTCTCCACTTGCTCAGTTCTGAGAGATAAGTGTGTGTGAAAGCCGTCCTTCACCTAGCTTGTTGGGAACACAAAGTTTCTTTTCAGTTGCAAACTCCATTCCATACATATATATGGGGAGGTAGAAGCTCCAACTCGGTTTGACAGTGAAAACTGCAGGAACTTCCAACCGGCACTAGGAAACAGACTGAGAAAGCAGAGAAAAAGTGTCTCCTTCAACCCGTTCCCTTGGTGCCAGATGAACGAACGTCTCTCCACTTGCTCAGTTCTGAGAGATAATTGTGTGTGAAAGCCGTCCTTCACCTAGCTTGTTGGGAACACAAAGATTCTTTTCAGTTGCAAACTCCATTCCATACATATATATGGGGAGGTACTAGCTCAAACTCGCTTTGACAGTGAAAACTGCAGGAACTTCAAACCGGCACTAGGAAACAGACTGAGAAAGCAGAGAAAAAGTGTCTCCTGCAACCCGTTCCCTTGTTGGTAGATGAACGAACGTCTCTCCACTTGCTCAGTTCTGAGAGATAAGTGTGTGTGAAAGCCGTCCTTCACCTAGCTTGTTGGGAACACAAAGTTTCTTTTCAGTTGCAAACTCCATTCCATACATATATATGGGGAGGTACTAGCTCCAACTCGGTTTTACAGTGAAAACTGCAGGAACTTCAAACCGGCACTAGGAAACAGACTGAGAAAGCAGAGAAAAAGTGTCTCCTGCAACCCGTTCCCTTGGTGCTAGATGAACGAACGTCTCTCCACTTGCTCTGTTCTGAGAGATAAGTGTGTGTGAAAGCCGTCCTTCACCTAGCTTGTTGGGAACACAAAGTTTCTTTTCAGTTGCAAACTCCATTCCATACATATATATGGGGAGGTAGAAGCTCCAACTCGGTTTTACAGTGAAAACTGCAGGAACTTCAAACGGGCACTAGGAAACAGACTGAGAATGCAGAGAAAAAGTGTCCCCTGAAACCCGTTCCCTTGGTGCTAGATGAACGAACGTCTCTCCACTTGCTCAGTTCTGAGAGATATGTGTGTGTGAAAGCCGTCCTTCACCTAGCTTGTTGGGAACACAAAGTTTCTTTTCAGTTGCAAACTCCATTCCATACATATATATGGGGAGGTACAAGCTCCAACTCGGTTTTACAGTGAAAACTGCAGGAACTTCAAACCGGCTCTAGGAAACAGACTGAGAAAGCAGAGAAAAAGTGTCTCCTGCAACCCGTTCCCTTGGTGCTAGATGAACGAACGTCTCTCCACTTGCTCACTTCTGAGAGATAAGTGTGTGTGAAAGCCGTCCTTCACCTTGCTTGTTGGGAACACAAAGTTTCTTTTCAGTTGCAAACTCCATTCCATACATATATATGGGGAGGTACTAGCTAAAACTCGCTTTGACAGTGAAAACTGCAGGAACTTCAAACCGGCACTAGGAAACAGACTGAGAAAGCAGAGAAAAAGTGTCTCCTGCAACCCGTTCCCTTGGTGCTAGATGAACGAACGTCTCTCCACTTGCTCAGTTCTGAGAGATAAGTGTGTGTGAAAGCCGTCCTTCACCTAGCTTGTTGGGAACACAAAGTTTCTTTTCAGTTGCAAACTCCATTCCATACATATATATGGGGAGGTAGAAGCTCCAACTCGGTTTGACAGTGAAAACTGCAGGAACTTCCAACCGGCACTAGGAAACAGACTGAGAAAGCAGAGAAAAAGTGTCTCCTTCAACCCGTTCCCTTGGTGCCAGATGAACGAACGTCTCTCCACTTGCTCAGTTCTGAGAGATAATTGTGTGTGAAAGCCGTCCTTCACCTAGCTTGTTGGGAACACAAAGATTCTTTTCAGTTGCAAACTCCATTCCATACATATATATGGGGAGGTACTAGCTCAAACTCGCTTTGACAGTGAAAACTGCAGGAACTTCAAACCGGCACTAGGAAACAGACTGAGAAAGCAGAGAAAAAGTGTCTCCTGCAACCCGTTCCCTTGTTGGTAGATGAACGAACGTCTCTCCACTTGCTCAGTTCTGAGAGATAAGTGTGTGTGAAAGCCGTCCTTCACCTAGCTTGTTGGGAACACAAAGTTTCTTTTCAGTTGCAAACTCCATTCCATACATATATATGGGGAGGTACAAGCTCCAACTCGGTTTGACAGTGAAAACTGCAGGAACTTCAAACCGGCACTAGGAAACAGACTGAGAAAGCAGAGAAAATGTGTCTCCTGCAACCCGTTCCCTTGGTGCTAGATGAACGAACGTCTCTCCACTTGCTCTGTTCTGAGAGATAAGTGTGTGTGAAAGCCGTCCTTCACCTAGCTTGTTGGGAACACAAAGTTTCTTTTCAGTTGCAAACTCCATTCCATACATATATATGCGGAGGTAGAAGCTCCAACTCGGTTTTACAGTGAAAACTGCAGGAACTTCAAACCGGCACTAGGAAACAGACTGAGAAAGCATAGAATAAGTGTCCCCTGCAACCCGTTCCCTTGGTGCTAGATGAACGAACGTCTCTCCACTTGCTCAGTTCTGAGAGATAAGTGTGTGTGAAAGCCGTCCTTCACCTAGCTTGTTGGGAACACAAAGTTTCTTTTCAGTTGCAAACTCCATTCCATACATATATATGGGGAGGTAGAAGCTCCAACTCGGTTTTACAGTGAAAACTGCAGGAACTTCAAACCGGCACTAGGAAACAGACTGAGGAAGCAGAGAAAAAGTGTCTCCTGCAACCCGTTCCCTTGGTGCTAGATGAACGAACGTCTCTCCACTTGCTCAGTTCTGAGAGATATGTGTGTGTGAAAGCCGTACTTCACCTAGCTTGTTGGGAACACAAAGTTTCTTTTCAGTTGCAAACTCCATTCCATACATATATATGGGGAGGTACTAGCTCCAACTCGGTTTGACAGTGAAAACTGCAGGAACTTCTAACCGGCACTAGGAAACAGACTGAGAAAGCAGAAAAAAAGTGTCTCCTGCAACCCGTTCCCTTGGTGCTAGATGAACGAACGTCTCTCCACTTGCTCTGTTCTGAGAGATAAGTGTCTGTGAAAGCCGTCCTTCACCTTGCTTGTTGGGAACACAGAGTTTCTTTTCAGTTGCAAACTCCATTCCATACATATATATGGGGAGGTAGAAGCTCCAACTCGGTTTTTCAGTGAAAACTGCAGGAACTTCAAACCAGCACTAGGAAACAGACTGAGAAAGCAGAGAAAAATTGTCCCCTGCAACCAGTTCCCTTGGTGCTAGATGAACGAACGTCTCTCCACTTGCTCAGTTCAGAGAGATAAGTGTGTGTGAAAGCCATACTTCACCTAGCTTGTTGGGAACACAAAGTTTCTTTTCAGTTGCCAACTCAATTCCATACATATATATGGGGAGGTAGAAGCTCCAACTCGGTTTGACAGTGAAAACTGCAGGAACTTCATACCGGCACTAGGAAACAGACTGAGAAAGCAGAGAAAAAGTGTCTCCTGCAACCCGTTCCCTTGGTGCTAGATGAACGAACGTCTCTCCACTTGCTCAGTTCTGAGAGTTAAGTGTGTGTGAAAGCCGTACTTCACCTAGCCTGTTGGGAACACAAAGTTTCTTTTCAGTTGCAAACTCCATTCCATACATATATATGGGGAGGTACTAGCTCCAACACGGTTTTACAGTGAAAACTGCAGGAACTTCAAACCGGCACTAGGAAACAGACTGAGAAAGCAGAGAAAAAGTGTCTCCTGCAACCCGTTCCCTTTGTGCTAGATGAACGAACGTCTCTCAACTTGCTCAGTTCTGAGAGATAAGTGTGTGTGAAATCCGTCCTTCACCTAGCTTGTTGGGAACACAAAGTTTCTTTTCAGTTGCAAACTCCATTCCATACATATATATGGGGAGTTACTAGCTCCAACTCGGTTTTACAGTGAAAACTGCAGGAACTTCAAACCGGCACTAGGAAACAGACTGAGAAACCAGAGTAAAGTGTCTCCTGCAACCCGTTCCCTTGGTGCTAGATGAACGAACGTCTCTGTACACGCTCAGTTCTGAGAGATAAATGTGTGTGAAAGCCGTCCTTCACCTAGCTTGTTGGGAACACAAAGTTTCTTTCAGTTGCAAACTCCATTCCATACATATATATGGGGAGGTAGTATCTCCAACTCGGTTTTACAGTGAAAACTGCAGGAAATTCAAAGCGGCACTAGGAATCAGACTGAGAAAGCAGAGAAAAAGTGTCTCCTGCAACCCGTTCCCTTGGAGCTAGATGAACGAATGTCTCTCCACTTGCTCAGTTCTGAGAGATAAGTGTGTGTGAAAGCCGTCCTTCACCTAACTTGTTGTGAACACATAGTTTCTTTTCAGTTGCAAACCCCATTCCATACATATATATGGGGAGGTACAAGCTCCAACTCGGTTTTACAGTGAAAACTGCAGGAACTTCAAACCGGCACTAGGAAACAGACTGAGGAAGCAGAGAAAAAGTGTCTCCTGCAACCCGTTCCCTTGGTGCTAGATGAACGAACGTCTCTCCACTTGCTCAGTTCTGAAAGATACTTGTGTGTGAAAGCCGTCCTTCACCTAGCTTGTTGATAACACAAAGTTTCTTTTCAGTTGCAAACTCCATTCCATACATATATATGGGGAGGTACTAGCTCCAAATCGGTTTGACAGTGAAAACTGCAGGAACTTCAAACCGGCACTAGGAAACAGACTGAGAAAGCAGAGAAAAAGTGTCTCCTGCAACCCGTTCCCTTGGTGCTAGATGAACGAACGTCTCTCCACTTGCTCAGTTCTGAGAGATAAGTGTGTGTGAAAGCCGTCCTTCACCTAGCTTGTTGGGAACACAAAGTTTCTTTTCAGTTGCAAACTCCATTCCATACATATATATGGGGAGGTACTAGCTCCAACTCGGTTTTACAGTGAAAACTGCAGGATCTTCAAACCGGCACTAGGAAACAGACTGAGAAAGCAGAGAAAAAGTGTCTCCTGCAAACCGTTCCCATGGTGCTAGATGAACGAACGTCTCTTCACTTTCTCAGTTCTGAGAGATAATTGTGTGTGAAAGCCGTCCTTCACCTAGCTTGTTGGGAACACAAAGTTTCTTTTCAGTTGCAAACTCCATTCCATACATATATATGGGGAGGTAGAAGCTCCAACTCGGTTTTACAGTGAAAACTGCAGGAACTTCAAACCGGCACTAGGAAACAGACTGAGAAAGCAGAGAAAAAGTGTCCCCTGCAACCCGTTCCCTTGGTGCTAGATGAACGAACGTCTCTCCACTTGCTCAGTTCTGAGAGATAAGTGTGTGTGAAAGCCGTCCTTCACCTAGCTTGTTGGGAACACAAAGTTTCTTTTCAGTTGCAAACTCCATTCCATACATATATATGGGGAGTTACTAGCTCCAACTCGGTTTTACAGTGAAAACTGCAGGAACTTCTAACCGGCACTAGGAAACAGACTGAGAAAGCAGAGAAAAAGTGTCCCCTGCAACCCGTTCCCTTGGTGCTAGATGAACGAACGTCTCTCCACTTGCTCAGTTCTGAGAGATAAGTGTGTGTGAAAGCCGTCCTTCACCTAGCTTGTTGGGAACACAAAGTTTCTTTTCAGTTGCAAACTCCATTCCATACATATATATGGGGAGGTACTATCTCCAACTCGGTTTTACAGTGAAAACTGCAGGAACTTCCAACCGGCACTAGGAAACAGACTGAGAAAGCAGAGAAAAAGTGTCTCCTGCAACCCGTTCCATTGGTGCTAGATGAACTAACGTCTCTCCACTTGCTCAGTTCCGAGAGATAAATGTGTGTGAAAGCCGTCCTTCACCTAGCTTGTTGGGAAAACAAAGTTTCTTTTCAGTTGCAAACTCCATTCCATACATATATATGGGGAGGTACTAGCTCCAACTCGGTTTGACAGTGAAAACTGCAGGAACTTCAAACCGGCACTAGGAAACAGACTGAGAAAGCAGAGAAAAAGTGTCTCCTGCAACCCGTTCACTTGGTGCTAGATGAACGAACGTCTCTCCACTTGCTCAGTTCCGAGAGATAAGTGTGTTTGTAAGCCGTCCTTCCCCTAGCTTGTTGGGAACACAAAGTTTCTTTTCAGTAGCAAACTCCACTCCATACATATATATGGGGAGGTACTAGCTCCAACTCGGTTTTACAGTGAAAACTGCAGGAACTTCAAACCGTCACTAGGAAACAGACTGAGAAAGTAGAGAAAAAGTGTCTCCCGCAACCCGTTCCCTTGGTGCTAGATGAACGAACGTCTCTCCACTTGCTCAGTTCTGAGAGATAAGTGTGTGTGAAAGCCGTCCTTCACCTAGGTTGTTGGGAACACAAAGTTTCTTTTCAGTTGTAACTCCACTCCATACATATATGTGGGGATCTACTAGCTCCAACTCGGTTTTACAGTGAAAACTGCAAGAACTTCCAACCAGCACTAGGAAACCGAATAAGAATCCATTATAAGTCTTTCTACTGAACCCACTCCCTTTTGTTAGTTGAACAAATGTCTCTCTATATGTTGAATATTGAGTGTTAAGTTTTTGGTAAGTCTTCAATGTTCTAAATTGTTTAGAACACATTTTTTTTCTGTTGTAATCTGCACTACATACATATATATGGTGATTACTAGCTCCAACTCAGCTTTACAGAAAAACTTCATGATATTTGCCCGGATCTAGGATAAGATACTGATAAACCAGAGTAATTTTTTCTACTACAGTCCATTCCATTTATACTGGATAATAGAACTTCTCTTCTCATTCTCAATTCTGACAGATAAATATTTGTGCATGGCATCAGAAAGCTTAATTGTTGGAAAAACCGTTTCTTTTCAGTGGGTAAATACACTACATGCATATATATGGGAAAGTACTAGCTCCAAGTCGATTTTACAGTGAAAACTGCGTGAACTTCAAAGTGTCACTCTGAATCATACTGTGAGTCCAGGGTATGTGATTCTATTTCAACCCTTTTCCTTTTTATATATGAACGAACTTCTCTCCACTTGCACAATTCTGAGTGTTAAGTGTGTGTGAAAGTCTTCAATTAAATTTCTTGGGAACACACAGTTTCTTATGAGTGTTATAATTCACTACATTTGTATAAATGTGGAGATACCAGTTACAACTCGTATTTACAATGAAAACTGCATGAACTTCAAACCAGCACTAGGAAGCATAGTCAGAATCCAGTGTAGGTGTTTCTCCTGCACACCATTCCCTTTATGCTAGACAAATGAATATCTCTCCACATTCTCAATATTCAAAACTGAATGAGTGTTGAAGCCATCCTTCATCTACCTTGTTGATAACCCAGAGTTTCAGTCCAATGGAAATTACTTTTCTTTCATATATATAGGAACTTTCTAGCATGGACTCGGTTTTATACTGTAAACTTCTTTTATTTGAAACCGGCTTTGAGAAACATGCTGACAACTCATAGAATCTGTTTCTGTATATCACTTAACCTTCAATGCTGGATGAAAAAACTCCTCTCCACAGGCTTACTTCTGACATCTGAATTTGTTTTGGAGACGACCTTCACTTAACTTGTTTGAAAACCAGAGGTTCTGTTGTAGGGGAACTAAGCTACTTACGTATCTAAGGGCAGGCGCTCACTCCAACGTGGTTTTCCACACTAAATCGCTTTTACATTGAAAACGGCGTTAGGAAACATGCTGAAATTTTAGAGAATGTGTGTCTGTAATACCTCTGCATTTTATTCTGCATGAAGGAACTCCTCTCAACATGCTCAATTTTCATAACTCTATGAGTTTGGAAGCTTTAATTCACCTAGCTTGTTGGAAACCCAGAGTTTCAGTCCAAGGCAAACTAAGCTGCTTCCATATATATCGGGATGTAATAGTACTAACTCAATTTTAAACTGCAAATCGCCTTTACTTGAAATCGGCTTTGAGAAACATGCTGAGAAATCAGAGTAATTATTTCTGTATGTCACTTAACCTTCAATGCTGGATGAAAGAACGTCTCTCCATA
Organism: Camelus dromedarius; assembly: GCF_036321535.1. NCBI lineage: Eukaryota > Metazoa > Chordata > Mammalia > Artiodactyla > Camelidae > Camelus > Camelus dromedarius. The sequence goes on from NW_026989830.1 coordinate 911,332, forward strand.
AGCTCAATTCTGATATCTGAGTTTGCGTTGGAGCCGTCCTTCAGCTAACTTGTTGGAAATCCATAGTTTCTGGTACAGGGGAACTACGCTACTTACATATCTAAGGGGAGACACTCGCTCCAACGTGGTTTTCCACACTAAATCGCTTTTACATTGAAAAAGGCGTTAGGAAACATGCTTACAAATCAGAGAATTTGTGTCTAGAATACCTCTGCCTTTTATGCTGCATGAAGGAACGCCTCTCAACATGCTCAATTATCAGATCTGTACGAGTGTGAAAGCCGTTCTTCACCTAAGTTTTTGGAAAACCAGTGTTTCAGTCCAAGGTAAACTACTCTGCTTTCCAATATATGGGGATGTACTAGCATGAACTCGATTTTTCACTGCAATCGGCTTTTACTTGAAACCGGCTTTGAGAAACATGCTGAGAAATCAGAGTACTTGTTTCTGTATGTAACTTAACCTTCAAGGCTGGATGAAAGAAGCCTCTCCACAAGCTCACTTTTGACATCTGAATTTCTCTTGGAGCCGTCCTTCACCTAACTTGTTGGAACCCCAGAGTTTCTTGTATAGGGTAACTACGCTACTTACATTTGTAAGGGGGGGCTTTCGCTCCAACTTCGTTTTCCAGATCAAACCGCTTTTACATTGAAACCGGCATAAGAAACACGGTCAGAAATCAGAGAATGTGTGTCTAGAAGTCCCTCTGCCTTTTATGCTGGATGAAGGAACGCCTCTCCACATGCTCAATTTTCAGGAATATAGGAGTGTGGAAGCCACCTTTCACCTAGCTTGTTGGAAACCCAGATTTTCAGTCCAAGGTAAACTTCGCTGCTTTCATATATATGGGGACGTACTAGCACGAACTCAGTTTTTCACTGCAAACCGCTTTTACTTGAAACCGGGTTTAAGAAATATACTGAGAAATCAGAGAACGTGTTTGTACATCTCACTCTGCCTTTTATGTTTACTGTGAAACGGTGGTTTGAAAGAAAAATCACTTTGCTTTGGTAAACTGCTTTGAATCGAGTTCCTCCGCTTTGATATGTAAATTGGGTAGTTCCCGTTTTCCAGAAGCTCTGGTTTTCCAACAGGTTAGGAGAAGGACGTCTCCAACACAAATTCAAGTGTCAGAAGTGATCTTGTGGAAAGGTGTTCTTTCATCCAGCATTGAAGGTTAAGTGACATACAGAAATACTTACTCTGAATTCTCAGCATGTTTCCTAATGCCAGTTTCTAAGGAAGAGTGGTTTGCTGTGGAAAACCACTTTGGAGCGAGAGCCTCTGCTTAGATATGTAAGCAGCGTAGTTCCCCTAGACCAGAAACCCTTGTTTTCGAAGAAGTTATGTGAATGGCTCCAACTCACATTTAGATGTCAGAAGTGAGCATGTTGGGAGGCGTTCCTTCTTCCACCATTGAAGGTTAAGTGACATACTGAAACACTCACTCTGATTTCTTAGCATGTTTCTGAAATCCGTTTCAAGTAAAAACGTCTTGCAGTGGAAATGAGAGTTGGTGCTAGTTCGTTCACATATATATGAAAGCAGCGTTGTTTCCCTAGTCCAGAAACTGTTGGTTCCCAAAGAGCTAGGTGAAGGACGGCTTCCATACATATACAGGTTTGAAAATAGAGCATGTGTAGAGGCCTTATTTCACCCAGCATAAAAGGCAGAGTGACATATAGAAACACATTCTCTGATTTCTCAGCATGTTTACTAACGCCGATTTCAAAGTAAAAGTAGTTAGCTGTGGAAATCCACGTTGAAGCGAGTGCCTCCCCTTAGACATGTTAGTAGCGTAGTTCCCCTAGACCAGAAACAATGGGTTTACTGCAAGTTAGTTGAAGGACAGTTCCAACACACATTCAGCTGTCAGACGTGAGCATGTGGAGATGCGTTCTTTCATCCAGCATTGAAGGTAAAGTGACATACAGAAACATTTACTCTGATTTCTCAGAATGTTTCGCAAAGCCGGTTTCAAGTAAAAGCAGTTTGCATAGGAAAACCGAGTTGGTGTTAGTATATTGCCATATATATGAAAGCTGCGTAGTTTCCCTAGTCCAGAAATTCTGTGTTCCCAACAAGCTTGGTGAAGGACGGCCTCCACACTTATACAGATCTGAAAATAGAGCATGTGGAGTGATGTTCTTTCATCCAGCATAAAAGGCAGAGTGACATGCAGAAACACATTCTCTGATTTCTCAGCATGTTTACTAACGCCGATTTAAAAGTAAAAGCTGTTTGTGTGGAAAACTGCATTGGAGAGAGTGCCTCCCCTTAGATATGTAAGCAGCGTAGTACCCCTAGACCAGAAAATCTTGTTTTCCAACATTTTAAGTGAAGGACGTCTCCAACACTCATCCAGCTGTCATAAGTGAGCATGTGGAGAGGCGTTCTTTCATCCTGCATTGAAGGTTAAGTGACATACTGAAACACTATCTCTGATTTCTCAGCATGTTTCTCAAAGCCGGTTTCAAGTAAAGCGGTTTGCAGTGGAAATGAGGGTTGGTGCTAGGACGTCCCCAAATATAAGAAAGCAGCGTAGTTCCCCTAGTCCTGAAATTATGGTTCCCAACAAATAGGTGAAAGAAGGCTTCCATACATATACAGATTTGAAAATAGAGCATTTGGAGTGGCGTTCTTTCATCCATCATAAAAGGCAGAGTGACATGTAGAAACACATTCTCTGATTTCTCAGCGTGTTTACTAACGCTGGTTTCAAAGTAAAAGTGGTTTGCTTAGGAAAACCGCGTTGGAGCGACTGCCTCCGGTTACATTTGTAAGTAGCTTAGTTCCCCTAGACCAGAAACTCTGGGCTTCCAACAAGTAAGGTGAAGGACACCTCCAACACACATTCAAATGTCAGAAGTTATCATGTGGAGAGGCGTTCTTTCGTCCAGCATTGACGGTTAAGTGACATACAGAAACACTTACTCTGATTTCTCAGTGTTTTTTTCAGAGCCGGTTGCAAGTAAACATGGTTTGCAGTGAAAAACCGTTTTGGTACTAATGCATCCCCATAGATATGTATGTAGCGTAGTTTCCCTACCCCAGAAACTGTGGGTTCCCAATTAGCTAGTTGAAGGACAGCTTCCAAACTCATACATTATCTAAAAATTGAGCATGTGTTGTGGAGTTCTTTCATACAGCATAAAAGGTGGAGTGACATATAGAAACACTAACTCTGATTTCTCAGCATGATTCTGAAAGCTGGTTTCAAGTAAAAGCTCTTTGGAATGGAAAAGCCAACTGGAGCTTGTGCCTCACCTTATATAAGTAAGTACCGTAATTCCCCGAGACCAGAAACTGGGTTCTCAAAAACCTAGGTGAAAGTTGGCTTCCACTCACATATGTTTCCAAAATGGAACAAGTGTAGAAGAATTCCTTTGTCTCACCTAAACAGCAAGGCTAAATCTCAAGCACTTACCATGATTTCTCTGCATGTTTACTTGAGTAGATTTAAAGCTAAAAGCATTTTTCGCTCAGATACCTAGTTAGAGCTTATTCCTGCTGTTATATATATCGGTTCGGGCAGTGCCCCAACACCACAATTCTGTTTTCCAGCAGTGTTGGTGAAGGGTGGCTTCCACACATATTCAGTTTTCTCTCATCCTCATTCTTCTGCTTAGACATCAATGCAGGTTGTGTATTGTGGAAGCCAAGGAAATTTTTTTTCATTTAGGATCAGCCTCGGAGAAAACTGAGACCTGCTTCTGCTTCTTTTCCCTGCTAGATTTCCTCTTGGTGCATTACCAATCCTCAAGAGTGAGTTCCTTTAACCAAGTAATTATTTCAAAAAAATGAGCAGGTTTCCATAGGGCCATTACTTCTTTTATATTCTTGCTTTTTAATACCTCTCTTCCATCTCTTTATCTCCAGGTGTCTTATTTCTATGTCCTTTGGTTTGGGCTGATGGCTAATCAGCATTAGTGTAGAAATTGTTGCTTGATATTACTGATCTATATTCTTTCCATGGATATTTGATTTATCATTGGATTTTAGGGAAGATAGTTTCTTTAAAAAATCTCTGGTAAGTAACTTGCGGAGGACCCTGATTCTGTTGGTCTAGAACTATAATGCTTAATTTCTGAATAAGTGATACTTTCACAGAGCTCAAAATTCCAAAGGTTTGCGTGTCACCTCTGTCCCGAAGACTTTCAAACTTTTCTTTGGGGGCACTCAGAACTGAGTGTGTGTGTGTGTGTGTGTGTGTGTGTGTGTGTGTGTTTGTGTGTGTGTGTGTGTCCTTCTGGACTTAGTTTAGCCTGAAATGAGCAAAGGCAAGTACCCCCCATTTTACACAATCAATAGACGACTTTCACAATTTGATACCTTTTAAAAATATATGAACTGTAATGTTGTAGAATTTTACAAGAGGCAGTGACCTTCAGGACTGTCAGCAATGGAGGCAGAACAGTTGGAGGGACAGCAGGTGCTCGTGCTCAGTGGCTGAAGTCACACAACATCCACGGCCACCTCTGGTTAATCTTATAGAGTGGGTGCTGTCTGCAGGCTTTCAGGGCTGTGCCCCCTCCCCACCAAACATATATATTAGGAAAAGTGGTGAGCCTCAGTATGAGAAACAATAAAGAATTAGTAGGGGAAATTGAGTTTATTGTTTTTAAAAGAAAAATTAACATCCAGGTAGTTTAATTTCAGCTCCTAATAGACTGATGTGTTGACATTCACAAGGATGCGTAAACACCTGCAAGATCATGGGGCAGGACCGGAGACTCTGAAGCAGCAATCACCACACACAACTTCCACTGCTGTCCTTGATAGCCTTATAGAATTACTTGATTAAGAAAAGGCCATAGATTTTAAATATCATCATTTTGAGAAACCAGTACTTTTGAAATCTTATATACTAATGTAACTGAATTGGATAAAGAAATGTTAAATGTGTAATAAAGCATCCAAAGAGGTAATGATTACTGAAAACACCACAAATTGAAGAGGACCACAGCATAATGTGCATATATATTTTAATGATCTGGAAGAATCAGCTCAGCAGTCTATTCGAGACATCTAGAGATGATGTCAAAAGTGGGTGTCCTTGGATAGCTTTTTGTGAATGTTAGAGTGAAGTCAGGGTCAGGTACACAAAATTAGTTTAAAAACAAAAGGTGAACCAGATTTCTTTTCAAAAATCTATTGTGTCTTGTTAGAAATCATCAAATCCAGTGTCAAGGGAAGGAAAAAAAAAACCTAGTGACCACGTGACTGTTTCAGGAGCTGGTAGTAAAATGACAGTTGACAATTGTGTAAATTAGATATGATCTTGATGTCCAACTGACCCAAAGATTTTTAGTCCATGTGCCAATAATATATCAAGGAATAAATAGTGATATATGTTTTATCAGCTCTGTTATCCCCCCTTCAAGCCTGCATTTTGATTGGGAAACTAAGAACTTCTACTGCAGGGAGGGGGATTTTCAAAAATGGAGTGTCCCCCAACCGAGAAAATTAAGAAAATGTAGCCATACACTGTAGAGACACAGGGAGATCTGTTGAGCCAGATGACACTTGCTTTACTGTCAACTAGTGGAGGTGCAGCTTTTTGAAGTCTTGGGTACCACGTTGCTGCCTTTCTCAAGGTATTGCCGACGGCTCTTGAGAAGCGATGAAGTGAGGCCAAGGAATTAGCCTCCGAATGCCCTTTGCCATGGATGTTGTCTCTATTCGCCACTTTTAAGCTTTAGCTTAGACAAGTTGCCGTGTCTTGCCAAGTGAGCTAAATACAGTAAGTACATCTTGAAGCACACGACTCTTTCCTCCTCACTGCAGCAGAGGACCTCTGCATTGGAGCATCCTGAGATGTCATCAATTGTCATTTTTTATGTTCGGAATCAGTAAGGATGCTATGTCCACATGGATGAGGAGGGTAAGATTTCATTCTCTAAAGTGTCAATGATGGGTTGACCTTTTCACTTAAAGGGTCTCACATCAACAAATGCGTGTCTGTTCTGGACCAAGAAGAAACAAGTGTTTGAAAAAGAATAGCTTGAAAGGTCAGTGGGACATGTCAGGCATCTTCTTCATGTCCTCAATTTCGGGTATCCAACATGGTTTTCCTATCCTGAGTGATACTGACAATTTGCCGTGCTCTGTGCCACATGTATACCAAAGGCTTTCCTAAATAAAATATCTAGAAATGGTAACATTCTTGATATGTGTTAAACCGGGGGATGTGAAGGATTTAAAATTAGTCCCTAATGTGCATTGATTTTTTTAAAGACATCAATTTTATAGAAACTTTTGAAGAATTAAAGTGACAGAAAATTACAAAGCACCTTTTCCTTCTGGTAAGAAAGGGTTCTGTATTCCTTTATTGATGAATGTAACATAGAATCAGTACTAATATTGTTTGTATTGTACTTAGTGTTTACAGAGTGATTCACAGATATTCTCCTATTTCATCTGTGCAATGACCTCTGGAAGATAAGATTTCCTAGTTATGCTTTTTAATGTCTATTTTTAACTCTGTCTAAAAGCAGATTGAGCCCCATTTGCTCAATTTAGAAGGCTGGACTGATATTGTGTCAGAACATTCCATGAGGCAGAGGAAAGGAAGAGACTGGGGTTCTACATGATGGAAGCTGCTCCTGAAATGATTTGACCAGCAGTCTTATCCATTTTTCCCAAGGCTGGAAACAAAACATAACCCAAGACAAGGAAAACAAGGATCCCATGTGACTCCAGCCTTGGCACATAGAGTCACTGCTGTCTTTCTGTGCCTTGGAGAGGAGGATGCTTTGGGACTGTGTTCTACAAACTCTGTTTTGTTTATCTCCACAGTGTCTTGTTTTACTGGCATATGCTGTAACTTGATTTAAATTTCATAGCTTTAAAACAAAAATCAAGATCTCTTTATCATTTATTAACTATTTGGTAAAGAGTTTTTGGTGAATATTGAACTTTATTATTAGGTCTTACCATGGCAATGCACAACACCTAGTTCCCCAGATAACAGCAGTGGCTTAAACATGCTAAAATTGTATTTCCCTCTTACATAAAGAAGTCAAGCAATCGGTAGCCCAGGGCTGGTTTGCATGATGGCCCCTGGGTCAGAGAACAAGATGCCTGTTATCTTCAGCCCATCAACCTGATGGCCCAAAGTGGCTGCCTGAGGGTCAACCATAAGGTCCACATTCCAGGCAGCAGAGAGGAGGGAAGAAAGGTTCTTCAGTTCCCTTTTGGGATGGTTCTGTAAAGTCCCAGGTAGCTTTCCTGCTTTTATCTTGCTTTAGACAGAGGGCTGAGAGACAGCTTGCTATGAGGTAAGCTCAACTCAGGACCAGCCTTCTCCCTCGAGGGGAGGGGAGGGAGTGCGCGGGGAGGAACCGATCATCCTGCACATGGTGTAAGACAGCACGATGAGCCGCCGGGGGCCTCTGCAGTCCGCCCATTGCTTTGGGCTGCACTGAGCGGTTGGTAACGGTTGAGATTTTCACGTAGAGGTGCGTGTATGCTTGAACAATTGCTCGGTTCATTTAAACTAGTGGCTACCAGAGCACGTTGGAGAACACATTTGTTCTCACCTTCTAGCCAGTGACCCTCCCGCCAGGTTGCTGTCCTGCTGTTCATTTCCACGTTATTTTCCAAGACTTCCAGAGGAAATGTAAGCAGCCTGATGCTCAAATGCTTTTCTGTGTGATTCCCCCCTTGTTCTTTGAAGGAAAAACAAATTGCCTAGAGAAGAGTGGACAAAATTCCAACCCTCCATTTCTTTAAAGCTCTGAGATTTGGTGTTAGGAAATAGAAGAAAATTCCAGAAACACCGTTAAGAAACATTATTTCTTTCAAATGTGATTTTTAACAGCAAAGGACAATATAATTTATAGAACAACTTTTAAGACAATTGAATTGGCAGTAAGTTCACATAATGAAACTTCCAACAAGTCTTTATATTTCTCCTGGAAATTCCTTGGCTATTGGTGTAAATTATTAATAATTAATATCAGCTTTCTATTCTTTCTCTTCCTGTAGTTGTAGAGTTACATGAAAATAGCTTGTTGTGTCACTGAGAAAGCCTCCTGGTCAGCCTTCTAGTTAAACAGCTTGTGTGCGTTTCGGTGGCAGGTGTGCTAAATAGTAGTTTTCAGGCACTTGGGGGATGCCCATCACACCAGCACTGCGGGAGCCTATTTCTCACCCACGACCAGGTGAGACCCTCCTTTCCTCCACTGCCTCGCCCAGCCCCCCGCATTCTGGTTATTTCTCACCACCCAATTTCATCAGATTCAGCCCTGCACAAGCAGAACAAGTCTTGGTTTCTCAAAGACCAGGATCTTAGTTCTAGGTTTTCTGTTAAAGGACAGTGTATAAAATCAGGCAAATTTATGTGTCTATTGAGGCCTCGGGATCTCTGCAATTAAAACAAGAAGTTGAGTTACAATACTATTCTTTTCCACTTCTGAATTTCTATAACTCCACACAATAGCTTTTTTATTAATTAGCTAAAAATTTTTCCAGAATATATTTTCCTAAGATTCACAAATATCTGTTACTTTATATTTAAAGATGCTATATTTAAAAAATGGAATAATTATTTACTTTTAAAAAGTAATTTAAGTCAAGAAATGTTTGATACTGAAAGTTTACTATGAGTCCAAGTATGTAAGCTTAATTTTTGTGGTACTGTCGTTAAAACACACAATGTGAGAGTTGTGGGTTAAGTTTTATCTGGGGCAAAATGAGGACCAGAGCCCAGGTGTCAGCATCTCAGAGAGCTCGGAGGAACTGCTCTGAATTTGAGGGGGAGTTCAGCATTATATGAGATTTCATTGAATGCTGACGTGCAGTCAAGTATACGTTAAGTCAGAGGCTGCTGCTATTCGAGGAACAGGTGTCTCTGTTAATGATTTTAGTGCTTTTCTAGATAGGAGGAGATGCAAGAATTTGGGCTCATAAAATTTCCTGAAAATGTCTAACTATCTGAAAGATTTTCTGCCCATTTTCCCAGAGCACAGAGCGCCCCATTCCTGATCTCCACCCTGAACTACTTTCAGAGGGTGTTCAAGGTCAGCAGCTGCAGCGGCTCATGACTTAATCAAATCAGAGGCAGATGACAAGTGCCAATTTTTAGTTGACAATATGTATATATTGTAGGAAAAAATGTTACTTTCCAACCCTACCCCTGTTTTACTTTTAGTTAGAGGTCAACTGATAACTGTTAGATGACTTAAGTCAGATGAGGGGTGAAGGAGTCGTCTCGTGAGCCGGCCAGTGCTCTATGTCAGCCTCCTTCATCACATTCAATTTTCTTTCTGTTCAAACAGCATGCATCTGATTTTATGAAGTTTGGAGACTGTCCTGAGCACATGGGGTCTGGAAGTGGCCCTGTTCCTGTGGTCTTTGTTTATTCTGTGAATTATGGTGTGAATCTTTATGTGCCCAAGCTTCATCATAATTTCAAACTTTAAGGATTTAAATATGGGAGATGGATGCCAAGTTCTGGGAATAGATTTTCAGGATAACAGCCAGGATTGGTAAAAAGTAGGGAGAATGGATACAGCCTTTAAAAAAGAAAAGTTATTTTACAATTTCTGGCAGATAAATTAAAGTCCTTGTTGGGATTCTATCAGGAATGTTTAATTGGGAGACCTACCTCCCATTTTCATGAAATAAAATAATTTTATTATTTGTTTAGTGCCTACTGTCTAACAAATAAGTATCCCCTTTGCATATATTTTTATCATTTAATCTCTACAAAGATTCCCTGGAGAACACACGTGTCACAGGTGAGGGAACCAAGATCATCCAGGGTAAGTGGCTGGAAGGCAGATGGGTTGGAGGGCTTACCCTCCTTCAGGCTGAGACAGAGACACCAAGGTTTATTGACAAGCGTGTAGCTGAAGTGGTTTATTTAATACTTTGCTTCCTTGATGAATTGGATCTCTTGAAATTGTTTATGTCTGTCTTATCTTCCCCTCTCTCCTCTGCCTCAGGACTTCTCCTCGTAAGTAGTATGAATTCAGCCTGAGCTGATTCAGGAAAATCAGAAAATAAAAAATTAGCCCACACAAATGACTTCTTAGTCCTTGTAATTCAGTACTTCCTAAAATTCTCAGAAACGCAAGGAAGGTGTGTTACTTCGGGGACTGAGTGCATTTGAAGTGTGAGAAATGTTAAGTGTGATCTGGTAAAGGCGCAGGCTCTATAGACAAAGATCCGGGTTTGGATCCTGGTTCCATCAAGTACTGGAAACATGACCACCTACAGCCTCAGTTTCTTCATGTGTTAAATGGGCTGATGGAGCTCACCTCCAAGTGGTCAGGTCAAAATGAGATGGTACGAGTGACTCTCAGGCAGAATGCTTGGCAAAGTGCTAGTTGCTCTTGCTGGTTTATAATGTCCTCTTAGGTAATTCCGTTGTCCATTGGCTTGAGAATACCTCCTCATTTGATTTAAGAAAAATAGCATGCCTTAAGAATTTTAAAAATAAGGAATGAAGATTTACTGATTAATGCTGGGTGTATTTTTATAGTTCATTTATTTAAAAAAAAAGTAGGAGTTCTCTAAAGAGAATTTATTCAGTGTGCCTAGAGTATGATTCAGTTAAAAATGGTTTTCCTTTAAATACTTTTCAGAAATTTTCTGTGATATTTTTCTTGAAAAGTACTTGAAGATTTCTGAGGAGGTTTTACATTTAGAAAAGTTTATTCTTGTAACAATTGACACATTAAATAAATGATTCATATCCCTGGACAGCATAAATCACTGGCTTTTTTTTTTTTTAATATATATAATTTTGGTGGTTAGTTCTATGACATTTTATTGGGTAGAACTATCTCCCATTTCCATTTTACAGGCAGAGAAGATGAGTCATACGATACTCACTATACAAGAAGCAGAGGCTGATTAATTTGGGCAGAAGTGTAAAAGGGTGTGGAGAAAAAAATCGTTGACTCGCAAACTGGACGCATTCTGTGGTGCTGTGCAGCTGAAACGGATTTGATTTTGCTTCTGGGTTGTCCTAGGTTTTGGCACATGTGCCTGGAAATGTCTCTCGGGCAAAGATGCTTATTTAAGAAGGTTGTCATTGTAAATGTTCTTAAGAGTATTAAACAAATTCCACAGCAAATAAATGAACATGTTTGGAAGGTTTTCCACCCTAATGTAATTTCCAGAAAACAGACATGATTCACTTGCTAAACCAAACACACAGTTACAATAATGAGCCTGGCTCACATGACTGGACAGCACGGAGGGAGCCTCATCTATTGGCCTGGGTTATGCTGCAGTAACTGCACCTGAAATTTTAATTAGAATTTATTTACAGCGAGTGCTGCTTCCGCGTTTTTCTCCCCAAAGTAAGGAAGCGCCCTCAATGCCTGGCCATTAGTCTGCAGAGCCCCGCGGCTCACACACTCCCCTGCTCATCAGGAGGCTGATGGAGCCAGTTTGCTTAGACACACTTAGCTACACTCGCAGCGGGGATCATCAGTCTCTTCTGTGTGTTGATCTCCACGTGCAGGGGAGAAAATCGACTTTTGCTGCCGACAAACGCTAATTGACTACCAGTTGTTTCAGAGGGACTGTGATGTTGAAAACTGGTGTCCCATTCATTTTTATATGTTGGATGCTGACAAATTTCACGGCAACACCTTCACGGTAAGTACACCCACCAGGGAGGGTGTCGGAGTTTGAATCTGTGTGTTTTAGTATTCAGATCCTGGCACTGGTCAGTTTACAGTGTTCTCGCTGGGTTTGGGAGACTGTTTCTGGAGCGATTTCTTTGGCTTCCAATAAATTTGCAAAGCCGTCTCCTTCAGTCGATTTCTGATGAGTTGAGTTGGGAGGGGCATGTGAAATTGGGGCGGGCAGAGAGGTGCAATGAAAACTAGCCACCATCTGGTTACCTTTCATTTTTTGTGGGCCAAAAATGCTTGTCTTCTTTTCTTTTCTCCTCCATTCATCCCTTCAGGTCAGGGAGTCGTCTTCAAGAATTTCTTCCTAAAATGTAAAGTAATGATGAAGGCAGTGTGTTTCTGTGGTTGATTTCATTTGATTTGCTTTCATTGTTAAAGATTTTCTGGTGAGGTTCTTATAGCTCTTAAAAGCTGGAAGAGCAGCAATACCAAGGAGAGAAAGTCAGAGAAATGAGTCAGCGGCCCCTGTGAGGTCTGGGGGACGAGGGCAGGAGGTGGGGCGGAGGCAGCACCGTGGCCTCACCTGCAGCCCTGAGGGCAACGTGCGCATGTAAAGCCAGCGTCTCTTGTCACCATGTGTTCTAACAGGACTCCCACTAAAGGAATGCGAGGAGATTTGGGGAGGCCTTAACTTTTACCCTCTTGCCAAACATCTTTAATGCTGACTGTATTTATTCAAGATGACACAGAGATCACCTGCAGAGTGTGAGGAAGCGGTGCTTGCTTCCTGTCTTGCCCGCCCCAGGCTCACTCATCAGACACCTGATTCTTGCAGGCACTGCAGTTCCCGTGGGGGGAGCTCTGCTCCTCGGGGAGCTGGGCACGGCAGTGCGCACATTGAAGCCGGCCGCACCATCGCTGATCCCACTCCAAATGGTGAGATGAGCCCTTTGTGTAAGTAGTAGAGGTGGGATCCAGAGTCTTCCTGTGTTTGAGTTTTGCAGTAAAGCCAACTTGGAGGAAAGAAAGAAAATGCCTACTGTTCCATGACTGTGTCCTAAGGGTTTAAAGCTCACTGTGGAGCACACGTGAGATCTCATTCAGTAAATACTCTGGGGTCTTGATTCTGACTTGTCTTGAATTTGGCATTCTCATGTTATTTCTCTTAAAATATGTCTAAGCAATCATTTTTGTTTGATGGTTATGTGTGCATAAGGGTCCTGAAGAAACTGTTGTGGATGGAAGTGTGGGTACCAGAAGGGCTGGTGGCCCTGGGGGCTGCCCGAGCTCCACACCATTTGTTACCAGCAGTCTTTCAGATTGCATCTTATTCCAGAGCTCATCGGGGCTCCCATCTCTCACTACGTGACTTTAGAGAATATTTGTTCAGAGGGGAGGGGACGGGGTGCTTCCAAGTTTGGGTTCTGGGGTTCCCTGTCTAAAGGTGGCACTGGAACAAATCATTTATTCATGGAGTAATGAAGCCCCCCAGTCTCGTGGCTAATTGGGACTCCCTGTCCTTCTTCATTTTAGGAGCTGGAGGGCTTGTGTTAGGCCCCCAAACCTGTTTTTTGGTGAGCTTTCAGTCCTATAACTCCACCTGGGTTGTCCCGTTTCAGTCACATGACTTTGATTTTTGCAGGTAGGTGTGAATCCTGGATAGTGCCTGGGACTTCCTGGTTTCCCCTACAGTAGGGACACTGAAGAAAGTTCACCCCATAAGGTGTGTTCGGGGGCCTCGAGGACAAGTAGGGACCCACAGACAGATGTCTGGATGGGTGGCGATCAGGCCCAAGTCTTGGAAGAACAGAGATTCCATTACTGTTTTAACAGTGAAATTGAAGGAGTAATTCTGGAAGGTCTGATGCAACTGAGATTAAAATTATTATATGGTTTTTATTGTTAGCAGGAGTGGTTTTTAATCCTTAGACCCAGTCCCCCCTATTGACAATAAATATTTTGTAACCTTTCTTTTCTGGTGCCCGGAAGTGAACGTCATAGAAAATGTAACCTAACTATAAATATGATAAACAAATAGACAGGTAGATGGAAAGATGTTTTGCCTAAATTCTTATATTATGGGGTATTTTATATTCTATGCTAATTAGTGACCACTCAGGACAAAAGGCACATACAAAGGGAGTCACTTCTAATAAACTATTTTTCCAACCCTTACCTAACTGGGAAACAAGTGGCTTCAGAATGTTAGAGCACCTCCCAAGTCCCTGGGGAAATCTCCTTGTCAGAGTTACACTTGCTTATGGTGTCCTGTGCCAAGTGCAAGCAGATGCGGTTCGGAAGCTGCCCGGAGGCTGACTCCGGGGATTCCTTCTCCGTCGCAGCTGTGAGGGAGCCTGTCTTTCCTGACCACAACCAAAGAGGCGATTTTGAATCTCTTAAAACTGCCATACCAGTGTATATCACAACCCTCACAAGATACGTTGAATAAAGTAGAAAACTTTAAGTGTCTCCTTTAGGATAGAAATAGGGTATAAAAGAAATAAATTAAAAAATTCTAGTGCCCGAATAAGTGCTACATTACACTGGCTGCATTATAAGGTTAGAAAACTTCATTACCGCTTTACATACCACATCTTGTATTTAGATTTTATTTATCTTTTTTTCCCTAAAGAAAAAACAATCATTTGATGAGTTCTTGTGTCAGAGGTGATGAGCAGAGAGCAAGTGTAAAACCGGGAACCGTGGTGCTGGTTAGTCTAAGACCATTTCCGTCACTGCGCAGATCATCTTTACTCATTTTACTGCACTTTTTGGAATCACCTTCTCACTTGGAAAAACTCCCGTGTCAGTTGGATTTGCTAGTAAAACAATTCTTTTTCTTACCTAGAACATCAGTGATGTTTTCAAGATGATAAAAAAAATTTGCCCATGGCATTTAAACAGTTGCTTGTTCTCGTAACTCATGGCTCACGGTCTCGTATTTGTCACAATTGGAACTGTGTTTTCTTTGTGCAAATTCTCATTGCTTTGGTGACGCAGGGACACTTGTCCTTACTGGATGGAATATGATAGTAGTTTTTTGCATTCTCTCCCTAAATCTGGAGTCCTGTGTTATGTTTCCTGTTAACTTAAAAAATAGGAATATTGTTATTTACCTAAATATCTAACCTCACACCAGTGGTGCATATCAAATTGGTCCAAATAAGAATTCCAATATTAAATGAAACAGTAATTTCACAACCCACTTTTCCAAAAATTTGGATTGATGGTTCAATTATACCAGGGACATTAGCTGTTTTAATTGAATCAATCATTGCTTTCTTCAATAAAATTTTCCATTCCATCTGCTCTTTTGGTTTATTGTTCTTCAGTGTTTCATTTGCTTTCTTTCCCAAAAATATATGATTTTGGCTTTTGTCATTGAAAACCCTTACTGGTTTTGCTACCTCATGCTGGAGAGGAAGGCTTGTGACTGTTTTATAGTCACTGGTTTCATGTTTGTATGAGTGCTTAATGCCACGTTGCAGGGGTGTGGAGACCTAATGAATTGTGTACATAAAAGGCTTAGTCTACACTGAGTGCAGGGTTAGTGTTCACAGCCCATGTCATCAGTATCATAATTAATCCATTACAATCATCCTCTATTAATCAGTGTTTTCCTTCTAACGTCTCCAGGAGAGGAAATGTAGTAGTCTAAATGCAAATCTTTGCCAAACTTTCAGTCAATTCAAAACCTTTAAAGCTTTGCTGTCAATAGGACTGTGTGCCTTCTATCCCTAATTCTACTCCTCCTGACCCAGGACGCGGTCTCCACAGCTGATGATCCATGAGACACTGGATTCTTGGTCCCATGGCTCTGTGTGTTCTGGGACTTCTGGGGACTTCAGCACTGTTTTAGGGGCTTTGGGTCCCACCTCTTCATAGCATTGCTGAGATGAGATCTGTGGGTTCACCCTCATTCTTGACTGTATGGTGCATTTTTTCTAGAACCAACACACGCCACCGTGGCAGCACTACTTTGAACACGTGCTGGGGCAGCGTGTGCTTGTCAGTTCTTGGGTTTAAATTTTCTGTTCTAATTTCTATAATGAGGTATATTGACAGATACACTCCATTTAAACAGAAGCTCTGTAGGGTTTTCAGCAACTTCTAAGAACATAAATATTCCTGAAGCAGCTAATCTTCCTCCCAACAAGTGAGGAGCAAGCCGGCAAGTCCTGGGGGCCTGTGGCGGCCAAGCTGTGCAGCCCAGGCTGCTCACCGAGGAACAAGGAGAAAATCTTAAAAACCTACTTCCATGCTGTCTTTCACAGAATCTCAGAAATGAACGTTTTAATATCTAAAGAGGGGTGTTTTTTTAAAATAAATTTTTTTATTTTTTTCCTTTTTCAGTTTTATCAGGTAGAATTTTTACAGTTCAACTTCACATACACATATTGCATGTAAATACATGTATAGAGCATACTGCATTTTTTAGTTTACATATATGTACTAATTATTGTTTCATAAGAACAGATTAGAGCTTTAGATTTTTAAAATTAGTTACCAGAGGAATAAGGACACCTACAAAAGAATAAACAGAATATGGTAATCCAATCACAAAGGACGGTCAGATGTGCTTGCATATATTCAAGAAATCAAAACAATATTTAGTTCATTTGTGGTCTTATTATTATTGCTATTAATTTTAGATTCCCCATAAATGAAGTCATATGGCATTTTTCTTTCTCTTTCCACCCCACTTCACTTAAAATGACAGTCTTCAGGTCCATCCATGTTGCTGCAAATGGCATCTTTTATGGCTGAGTAGTATTCCATTGTATATATGTATCACCTCGTCTTTATCCAGTCATGTGCTGATGGACATTTGTGTTGTTTACATGTTCCTTGTTCTATGTCCCTTCTGGCAACAATTACGGATTTTAAATATTTTCCACCTTAAAATCCTTCCTGAAGGAGATGTGGTAACTGGAATCAAAAACAGTTACAGCACAGGGTTGTTTGTGATGGCCTTGGGGGCTTGGTAGAAAGGTTGGCAGAAAGGATTTCAGATTCTGATCAAATGAGTCCTCCTCTTGTAGCCCTGCTGACCGCCTCTCTCACGGCCTGCCCTACAAGTCTGACCAGTCCCTTCTGTGAATCCTACTGTATTGTGCACAAATTTTGTCCAATTGGTGTCATCCAGTATGGACCTTAAGTGAGGCACCCAAGCTCCTGTGTTGGTTTCTTCCATCAGTCCTTACTTCCTTGGGAGCCAGGACGGTCTCATTGCCCCAAGGATCCCTAATGCCTAGTGAGATGCATGATAAAGCTGGTACTTAATGAGCACATGGGTCAAATGGAAAAACCTGATCAAAAAAAGGCCCTCATTTTTCAGACATGCCTACTTGAGCACATAGGGTAAAATGACATGTCTTCTTGGATTTGCTGTCAAATACTTCAACAAAGGACAAATAAAAGAACAAAGGTCTGAATAAAGGAAATATGGAAAAGTTTGTGAATTCCTTAATCTGGGTGATTGGCTTATTGTACTATACTTACTCATGTATACTTAAGTTAGTTTATAATTTTACTGTCATTAGCTGAATAGCAAGTATTAATGCGTATTAATTGAAATCCTTAGAACTGAACAAACTTACCCCACACAAAATCCTTAATATCCTAGTAGTTTGTCTTTCAGAAATCTTTTCCCACAAAGACAGGAAAAAAGGGAAAGGCAGATCCGTGCAGTATTTCCACGTTGTCAAAAGACCAAAGGCCGATACAAAAGAAGAGATTGTAAAAAAGATAAAGAGGCTGAAATCAATGTCCGGAAAACCTAGCTAACAATCCTAAATGGCCCAACTTAACTAACCTCAGCACTGCTGCATCAAGAATGGGGCAAATAGCACCTAGTGGATTTTTTTTTAATAAATAAATAATAATCCAGTTCCTACCACAGGCAATTATGATAAGACTGAGTATAAGTTCTAACACCAACTAGTGTACAAATCATAATTTCTACTTGATTCAAACTGCTTCTTCTATAAAATTTGAATCTTTTTATTCTTAAGACAGATTTGTGGCCTATGACCTAGTGATAAAATTTTCAACTGGCTTGTATTAAAAAAGGTTCACCATAGTGAGAGTTTATTACATCAAGTATTCCTTTTTGGGAAACCCATGTGCCTTGTCATTCTCTTTCATAAGATTTCCTGTGGAAAATTCAATCCTTCATTCAGGAAATGGCTGAGCAATATATCTCATGGGAAAACCTTCATAAACTGCAACACAAGAAAATGAAAATGACAGTGAGCAGCCCGTGAAGCCGGCAGACATACAGCGCACGGCTGTGTTCCCGCCTCGAATTTCTTTAACCAGCAGGGAAAATGTGCATTTCAAGAAATAGACATAAACAATTTTCAGGACCTGAGCACACAATTTCCCTTTCAGGGTTTAGTGGGCTTCCATTTAATTCTATGAGAAATGTTTAAAACAACAGAACAACAGCTGAGATAGGGTTTAAAGTAACTTTTATGTCTTAGTGAAAATAAAGCCAACTGATAGTTATCATTTTTACTTTATTTGATCTCACTCTCTTACTTTACCTCCCCAACTTCCTCCAGAAAATGATTGTGAACATCCCCTCCTGTGTCAGAAGGCTAAGTAGAAAGTACCAATCAAATGGAGGTGGGCTTTGTTGTTTTATTTTTCAAAACAAACAAGTTTAATTCATGTGATTTAATAATTTACATCAGAAACAAAGTCTACTCAATAAATGGTAGCCAACACATGTCATCATAGCTGCTCATCAGGTTTGGCCCCACGTTACACACTTTTACATGGACATGTGCCATGTGCTGTCATGGGAAATGGTGAGTGGGGACAGGGCCTCTGCTCTCACAGGGCACACAGCCTGGTGGGGAGGTGGTGTTCAATCATTGCCCTTTTTTTTAATATAATTACAAATTATGGGAAATGCTATTTAAAAAGAACAAAATGAGTCAATGAAAGTGAAAAATACAAGGACAGTATTTAGGCTGAGGGAAGACAGGGAACCTCTTTGAAGAGCTGACACTCCACTGAGACCCAAAGGACAACTCCGGTGCTGCAGGTGAAGGGCAGGGACACATTGATAAAGGGCTGATATCCAGAATATACCAAAATCTCTTTAAACTCAACAAGAAGGATGAACAACCTGATTAAAAAATGAGCAAAATTCCTGACACAGATCTCATCAAAGAAAAAATCTAGATGCCAAAGAAGTCTATGGAAAGATGCTCCACAGCATCTGTCATCAAGGGGATGCAGACTGAAACAGCGAGGTACCACTGCACACCTGTCAGAACTGCCAAAACTCTGAACACTGACAGCACCAAATGCTGGTGAGGATGTGGAGCATAAGGAATTCTCATGCATTGCTGGTGGGAATGTAAAATGGCCCAGATACTTTGGAAGACGGTCTGGCAATTTTTTACAAAACTAAACGTACTCCTAACACATGATCCGGCAACTGTGCTCCTTGGTGTTTACTCGACGAAATGGAAACTTATGTCCACACACAAAACTGCATACAGATGTTAATAGCAGCTTTATTCATAATCACCAGAACTCAGAAGCAACTAAGCTGTTCTTCAGTAGGTGAATGGATTAACTGTGGTCCAGCCAGAAAATGGACTATTATTTGGTGCTAAAATGAAATGAGTTATCAAGGCATGGAAAGACATGGAGGAACCTTAAATGCATATTACTAAGTGAAAGAAGCCAATCTGGGAAGGTTCCGCAACTGTCTGATTCCAACTGTATGGTGTTCTGGGAAAGGGAAAACCACAGAGACTAAAAGATCAGTGGCTGTCAGAGGCTAGAGGGGAAGGAGCAATGAATGAGGTGCAGCACAGAGCATTTTAAGGTCACTAAGACAGACTACTCTGTATGATGCTGTGACGGTGGATACATGTCATTGCACATATGTCCAAACCCACAGAGTGCACACCACCAAGTGTAAATCCTAGTGTTAAGTCTGGGCTCTGGGTGATGATGACGTGTCAGTGCAGGTTCACCCATTGTCGCAAATGCATGCTCTGGTGCAGGCGTCAATAGTGAGGAGGCTGTGGGGACAAACTGCAGTTCATACACTGAATCCAGCCCCAGACACCGCTGTTAATAAAGCTCTGTGGGTGTGTGGAATGTCCGGATGCTCTGGCGTCTGAACAGCAGAGCTGAGCAGCTGCACCAGAGATCAGGAGGTTTGCAGACCCTGAAATATTTACTCCCAAGCTCTTGACAGAAAAAGTCTGCTGAGCCCTATTCTAAACGAATCAGAATTCACCCTGATGAGACAGGACAGCAGGGCCCAAACCAGGCATGGTTAATGGGACTGAAGCAATGTTTTAGTTCCAACACCTTTGCTGAAGTCCTGCAGATCCCGCGACAGACTGTAGCCAGGAAGCGTCTGCAGAAGGAGTCGGGAGAAGACCTTCCCGCCAGGCTCTGGGATGCCGGGGGCCGCGCGCTGCACGGGGGCCACCCGCTTGAAGAAGGCGGACTTGCGGTGGAAGCCGATCAACTCATAGAGCTCGGAGAGGATGCTGCACTGCTGAATTCTCTCCTAGGAATGCTGAAGCACAGGGAGAAAAGCAACAAGCATCTGAACGAAACATGTAATGGAAAAAAGACCCGTAAAAAATTTTCCCTTAAAACAGAGACCGAACGACACAGGAAGGAAGAGGAAGGCTGACTTCATGCACTGATGGGACCGGATGCAGAAATGCAGGGAAGCAGCGCTGTGCGGATGCTCCAGACCCCCTCTGGGCCCCACCTTTCCGCGTTCCGCCTCTCCTTTTACTAGAAAGTTCCGTATTCCCTGAAACAGAGGAATCTGCTACCTAAACATGGGACACAGAGAAGGGAAAGAGGAAAAGGACGGGAAAGTAAAGGAACAACAATTCATCTACACCCTAGGGTTTGGGCGGGACTTTCACCAAACACACAACCTCTCAAAGCACAGAGCACACAGTGAGAGGCTGACAGAGTGACTGCGACTTCTGCTCCTTAAACACAAGCAACCTGCCAGCACACGCTGTGCCCGTTACTGAATCATTACAATCATTTCAGAAACTATTACTACCCCAGCTCACAGGCAAGGAAATCTGAATCTCGGGGAGGATTTATTATCATCCTGGACAAATTCCCATGGCCCAGAATTGTCAGAGCCTCCGGCAGACCCTGGACTAAAATGCTCCTCATCACCACGGGCCCTGAGCCTCAGGCTGAGGCCACGTTAGGTCTGCACCGGCCCAGAGCACGAGTCTGTGGGACAGGGAGTGGTCCCATTTGAAGTGCCAGGCCAAGGCCCTCAGGAACATATGTAATGAAACCAAATACCCAAACTCATTTCCAAGCACTTCCCTGTCCGGTAGGACTGCTCAGCACATCTGGCTTATCACCTGTGCACAGGCTGTGCAAGGGGCCCAGACAGTGACGTGACGTCCCCATGGAAGTGGCTCAGAGACCGCTTCATCACAGGACAGACTCTCCCGGCTTCCAACGTTAACTCTCCATTCCATTTCCAACTGGAAAGTAAGTTTAGACTTGTTTTCCTCTCCAGAAACAAAGACAGTGGTAACATCAGCGGGAAACTCAAGACTGAGGAAGAGTCTCCTGGACATTTGGAAGGATAGGCTGGGGAGGGAACAGAGATAGGGATCAGAAAGACCCGTGTTCCAGTCCAAAGTCTGCACATCACTCGCTTTGACAGTTTCCTTATTAATACAGGTGATAAAATCTAATTATGATTGTTTTGAAAACTAAAAGAAATAACGTATGCCACTAGCATAGGTGTAAAATCCTCCATGAGTGTTCCAGAAATGGACGTGACCATGGTTAGATACTGTCTGCCAAGTCTTGTGTGCTAAGCTCACATCAGCCAGCCAGAGATGTGCCAGAGAATGCCTCAACAGCCAGCAGCCTTCTCCAACTTGGAAACTCACAGTGTCTGAAGAACAGGCAGTGGTGGATGCTTTGGGACACTGTGGAGGTAGCACTCCAGTGATGACTTTAAAAAGCTGGGGAGAATTTAGGGGACCATACAGTTCAAATACAGTAAACTCATTCCATGTCTACAAATATTCATCTGTAGCCATGGTTATTCAGAGAGGAAATACATATTCAAACGTACATCATTTTCCCACATAAGTGCATCAAAACAATTTGGAAAGAATGTAACTTTCTTCTCTAGATCACACAGTGGGGATTACAAGGTTTGTATTGACAGCACTACGTGTAAATCATCTGCAAACGTAACTGGGTCCATTATCAGTCATCATCATTTGAAGGGAAGGATGGAAAAGAACAAAGCCTAGCTAATACGCTCCGGTAATTTGTTGGGTTACGATGTCACAGAGGAGACGGACAGCTCAACAAGGAACCACTCTGCCGTGATCACGGAGCCGGGGAACGGGATGGGCGGCAAGATGTATGGCGCAGCCGTAGCTGTGCCCGCCCTTCTAGGCAGGTACCCAGTCACTTTGACAAGGTGTCAAAAGTGTATGCCCACGTCCTCATCACCTGTCATGCATTAAAGAGAAATGGAAACCTATTAACGGCCAATAACCTCGGTGGGTACACCGTCCAAAGAGCAACGTCACAGTTTGACAACTGGCCATCCCGGTTCCCTGGGCTTCATTCTTGGAGAACCTTAAAAACCACTCCTCTGTCCTCAAGAAGTGCTGCCTACTTGTCCTATCTTTGGCTCAGGGATACAGCACGTTCACGTGGACTTTAATGTCTGCACAGATTTGACTGTCTTTCTCCAGGTTCACTTGTCCATTCTGAAGAGGCCTGAGTTAAGTCCAAACTCCATAAGATCAATTCCCTCCAGTGACAACTCAACGAGCCTGCAATTACAAACCAACTGAACAGGACTGTCCTCAGCTAAAAATGTCACCCGCCCTTCACTGCTTTCTTAATCTCCTGTCCTGGCTAATTGCAACAGTCTAACACCACCCTCCACCAAGTTCCCCAACTATGTCAAATAGAAAGTAAGGTCCATAAAAGAGGTGACAACTCCATAGTCACATCTGAATTCCTAGCATATATTAATGTCAATAAATAGAACTATGATTATGGCTTCTTTCCTTTAAAACCTTTCTGGTTATTTAAATGAGACCATGGAAGGGAGGTGTTTGGGTCCAGTATCTTGATCCAGAAGACTCTGGAGACATTTTTCTAAATGGCTGCCCACTGATTCATTCAAAACACAACTTCTCTTTCCAGGAGGAGCTGTGATTTTCTGCCAGGAGTTTGTTGTCAGTCTCATGCCAGAACAGATTTAAACTAAATACTTACATTGGATATGTTATTTTTCCCCGCTTCCAAAAAAATTGACTTTCCTTACTTCCTTGACTTGAGGAATGCTTTTTTACTTTTCTTTCTAATTCACCCTTTTATAAAGCAGGATTCTCAGGATGTGCTTGGCCTTACATAAGAACAGCCATCCAACTCCCAGTGTGAGAGGCCTGGGGCTCACCTCCTGCCCTCCTGTCAAGGCAACTGAAACTCAGTTCAGGAGCCAACTGGCCCCCAGGGCTTCTAAGGCTCGTGTATCTCCCAGAATCCCTGCTTTCTGGTTGACTTGGCTTCTGAGGATTTCCCCTCACTTTCTTGACAATTAGCTGTGCAGCTTGAAAGATGAGGAAGGAAGGTCTTATTTCTTAATCAGCATTTTAAGGAACTTATGTAATGAAGGTTTTCAAGAGTTTCTAGAACCCTCCATTGCCGAGACAGAAAACACACTAGATATATTCTAAATCTAGCTATCATGTGCATTTTTTATTTGCTTTTGTTTTCTTAACTGCTAACAGACATTTTTGAATTAAAAAATAAAATAAGGCCCCAAATAGGATAGAACATTGAAGAGGAAACAAAATTAAAGGGCAAAGACAGAAAAATGATAAGTACTCTACAAAGTTAATAGAAAAAATACACTATGGATCAGATCAGCAGTTCTCAGTACAGCTAATTGAAACCTGACCATGAGGTAAAATGTCTCTCCTGTCAGGAGACGGTCAACAGAAAACAGAATTAAATCAACAAACTAAAATTCTAAGTCTGGCGAAGTAGAGAAGTCTACCAGCTAAATGTGTTTTCTTCTGGAAAAGAGGGAGACTCACAAGATCTTTTCTGTGGAGCCTGAGCCCAGGTGAGGATGGTGAATTGAGCTCTGTAAGTACCCAATTAGCAAAGTGAGTGATGAATAAAGAGACGTGAGCTTTGATGACAGAGATGATACTACTATTCACTTGTCCTGTAAGTATGTCTTCACGTTCAATGATCAATACCTCGGCGTCCTCAGGGATTGAGATTATAGGAAAATGCACAGCCCGGGCCTAGACCTCCTCTGTGATTGTGGCACTGCACTTAGATGTTTCAAGGGCACCACCAACTCCACCCTCTGCCTCTCCCAGCTCAGTCCCATCACTCACAGATGTGACTGGACCCCTCCTTCAGGGCCCAATTTCCTCAGTCAATGAGTCACACCACCCACACCTCACCTACAAAGTTCTCACTGGCACTCCCTCAGCACTGACTGTGTGCTGGGGACCACGCTGCACATTGTGCACACGTTATCTCACTGGATCTCCACAGAAGTCCTGGGAAGTCGGTATATCACTGCTTCAAGTAATAAGATAAATTGTTTCACTTCCTTGAGTGCGTCATCCAAAGTGACACGGCTACTGAGCCACAAACCTGGGACTGAAAACCATTTGAAAATTGAACACTGCTACACCTCATAGCCACCCTACTCTGACTTATCACATCACCTCCTGCCGAGCCTTCTAAATGTTTCTAAGCATTCTACAAGACAAAAGTGATCTACGAGAGCACCCCTCTCCCCTACTTAAATTCTGACAATGACGTTCCACTTCCCTTAGGAGAAAGCCCCACCGGGCCTGAGCACAGCCCAACGGCCCGGCATCCGCGTTCCCTGCCCGGCCGCGCCGCCTCACCCACCACGCAGTGCTACACGTGCCGTGTCCAGGACAGGGATGCTGACTCCGTACAACCCGGGGCTCGTCTTACTCAAACAATGATCAACCTCTTCAGTGCTGACTCTCAGAAAAATGTTTTCTCTGGATGAATCAGTATCTTTTTCCTTACAACTTCCCATCATTGATAATGAGCTCCCCCCAAAAGAGAGAAAACCTAATACTCAGACTCCTTATCTGTAAAGTGTGAATAACAAGGAAATATGAGAGGTTTTAAGCGGAATAATATTCATGTTAGGCTGAGGGACAATTCCCAACATACAGTAAGCACTCAATATGTGCTTACTTAATATTAATAAAATAGATTCCATTCCAGCAACCTTAAATCAATGCTTTATGGCTTTGTCCAAAAGACTACCGACAAACTATTGGATGAACCCCTTTGAGCAGATCCACCCAAGCGTACTGGGATAGGTAAGACTTGACTCCAGTTACAGCTGCAGCCAACCAACACTACGGGGCGGGGGCAGTTTGCTCAAACTCTTACATGTTGTTTGAGCATTTAGTTGTAGTTATTGAATAAAGACAGGTATTATATAGTCAAAGCTCCTGAAACATAAATCTTCAAATTGATGCAAATTAGTTTCAAGTACAACACTCTCACTAGAAATTATTTGAAAATTATAGTCTTAGCTCCTCCACACATCGAAAGGGCATTTTCTTAATGTATCTGACTATATACACTGAAAGGATTGTTTAAAAGAAATTAAGATGAAGCCATAATGAATAAGCTTTCAGTATAATCTGCACAAAGCCCCACCCAAGGTTCTCACTTCTCACTTCCACATAAGTGTTCAGGTAGCTTAACCTGGGTCTTGGTTTCTTATGACACGGGGGTGGGAAGAATTGTGGATAGATTTATGTAGCAAATATAAATCTAGGGTATTTGCTGTGTAGGAATCCTAGAAATAAATAAATTGATATATAGTCCCACCCTTAGGAAGCTCAGCCTTTCCAACTACAACAGCATTAAAAATAAAATGAGAGATACATTTAAGAAAATTTTACAAGATTTGCACATTGAACATTTTGAAGTATCACCAAAAAAAAATTAAAACATCTACATATATGGAAGGCATCCCATGTTCATGGAATGGTAGACAATATTATTAAAAATGTTAAGACTCCCGAAAGTGATCTACAAATTTAATGGAATCCCTATCAAAATTCCAGCTGACTTCTTTGCAAAAATTGAAGAACTGATGCCAAAATTCATATGGAAGTGCAAGGGACCCAGGTCAGCCAAAACAATCTTGAAAAAGAAGAGCAAAGTTGGAGGACTCACTCAATGGTTACTACAAATCTATAGTACTCAAGTCATTATGGTACTGGCATAAGTTTGGATGCATAAATCTATGAGAAACAATAAAAAATCCAGGGGGGAAACTTACATTTACAGTCATTTTTCCAGAAATGTGCCAACAAAACTCCATTGAAAGAATAGTCTATTCAACAAATGGTGCAGAGACACCTGGGTATCTGAAGGCAAAAGAATGAATCTGGAATCTGGACCCCCGTATTTTATATAACAAATAAAATATTAATTCAAAATGGATCACAGACAGAAACGTAAAAACTAAATGTATAAATTTTCTAAAAGAAGACATAGTTTAAATCTTTGTGGTCCTAGGATAGGCTATGGCTTCCTAGATACAATACCAAGAGCACAAGTGAAAAACAAGAAAGATAAAATGGACTTCATCAAAATTAAAACCATTTGTTACAAAGGACATCATCAAGAAAGTGAAATGAAAGGGGAAGGGGGTAGCTCAAGTGATAGAGTGCGTGCTTAGCAAGAAAAATAAAATGAATAAATCTAATTACCTCCCCTAGAAAGAAATTGTTTTAATGTTTAAAAAAAGTAAAGTGAAACGACAATCTGCTGAATAGGAGAAAAATTTTGCAAAGCATATATCTAATAAGAGACTAGTATCCAGGATATAAAACAAATGCTTACAACTGACCAATACAAAGAAAATCGACCCAATTTTTAAATATGCCAAGTATTTAAATAGATAAACAATTGGCCAATAAGCATATGAAAAGATGCTCAGCATCACTTGCGAAATCAAAATCAAAATGATATCTGATTTTACACTCACTAGGATGGTTATAATCAAAACATGGACAATAACAAGTGTCGGTCAGGAGGCAGAGAAATGGGAACCCTCAATATGCAGCCGTTGGAAAGGAGCAATGGTGCAGCTTCTTTGGAAAAGCCTGGTGTTTCCTCAAAAGGTTAGAAATATATGGCTCAGCAATTCCACTCCTACATATAGAGTCATCCCTCAGTATCCTCAGGGGGTTCGTTTCAGGAACCCCCCACCCTGGATACCATAATCCAAGGATGTTCAAGTCCCTTTACAACCAGCCATCTGGATCCTTGAAGTGGAAACTACAGATATGGAGGGCCAACTCTACAGCCAACAGAATGAAAACATATTCTCACAAAAACTTGCACATCAATATTCATGGCAGTCTCATTCAGAGTAGCCAAAGGTTACAAACAATATCCATCCATCAATGAATGGATAAACAAAATTACCAAGAATAGGCCCACAAATTTTTGGTCATTGAATCTTTGACAAAGGAGGTGAGAACATACAATGGAGTAAAGACAGCCTCTTCAGCAAATGATGTAGGGAAAACTGGACAGCTGCATGTAAATGAATGAAGTTAGACTACTCCCTCACAGCATACACAAAAATGAATTCAAAATGGCTTAAAGACTTAAACATGTAGTCAAGACACTATAAACCTCTTAGAAGAAAACATAGGCAAAACATCTGACATCCATCTCAACAATGTTTTCCTAGAGCAGTCTACTCAAGCAATAGAAATACAAGCAAAAATATACAAGTGGGATTTAATTAAACTTGCAAGCTTTAGCAAAGAAAAGGAAACAATAAGCAAAACAAAAAGACAATCTATGGAATGGGAGAAAATAGTTGCAATAAATGAGACTGACAAGGGCTTAATTCCCAGAATATGTAAACAGCTTTTACACTTCATAAGAAAGAAAAACAAACAATTCAATCCAAAAATGGTCAGAAGTCCTAAAGAAACATTTCTCCAATGAAGACATACAATTGACCATTAGGCACATGAAAAAATGCTCAATATCATTATCAGAGAAATGCAAATCAAAACTGCAATCAAGTATCAACTCTCACCAGTCAGAATAGCCATCATTCAGAAGTTCACAGACAGTAAATGCTGGAGAGGCTGCGGGGAATTGGGAACCCTCCTACACTGTGGTGGGAATGAAGTTTGGTGGAGCCATTGTGGAAAACAGTATAGAGGTTCCTCAAAAGACTAAAAATTGACCTCTCATATGACCCAGCAATCCCACTCCTGGGCGTATATCCAGAAGGATCCGTAATTCAAAAAGACACCTACACCCCAACATTCAGAGCAGCACTATTTACAATAGCAAGACATGGAAACAACCTAAATGTCCACTGACAGATGACTGGATAAAGAGTTTGTAGTGTATTTGTACAATAGATTACTATTCACCCATAAAAAAAAATAAAATAATGCCATTTGCAGCAACATGAATGGACCTGGAGAATGTCATTCTAAGTGAAGTAAGCCCGAAAGAGAAAGAAAAATACCATATGAGATCGCTCACATGTGGAATCTAAAACAAACAAACAAACAAAAAAACAAAAAACAAAAAATAAAGCAAAGAAACAAAAAGATAAACTTATCTACAGAACAGAAACAGACACAGAGACATAGAAACCAAACTATGGTTACCAGAGAGGAGAGGGTGTGTGAAGGAATATATTGGGAGTTCAAGATTTGCAGATACAGAGTATGTATAGAATAAACAGCAAGTTTATACTGTATAGCACAGGAGAATATATTTATTATCTTATAGTAACTTATGTTTAAAAAGAATATGAAAATGAATACAGGTATGTTCTTCTTTAACTGAAGTGTTGTGCTGTGCAAAAGAAACTGACACATTATAAACTGACTAGACTTCAATGAAAATGTTTTTAAATAGACCAAAAACGAAAAAAAAGAAAAAGGATATTATCAAACTAAAAGAATAAAGTACTGATTCAGGCTACAACATGGATTAACCTTCAAACTTTATGCTAAAATAAGCCAGACACAAAAGGCCAAATAGTGCCCTTTAAGGTGAACTGTATCTGAGTGTTTATTGTACTATTTCTGTAAATTTTCCGGAGGTTTGAAGTCTATCAATATCAAAAAAAAGTTTTATTCATTAAAATCATAAAACGCTTCCTCACAGGAGGGCTTTAATTATTAAATGCAAAAATGCATGTAAAGCTCTTGAAACAACACTTTGCACGTCCACACACAGTCACTGCTTTCACTGCCACTCAGACGTTGGTACCAGCGCTGATGAGAGCTACCTCCACTCGCTCTCCTGCATACAGGAGTGAGGGCCTGAGCTCTGACAGGCAGGGTGAGCGTGAACCTGGGTCAGACACAGCCACATTCCAGACTCTGCATTACCCAACTTTCTTATACAAACTGCAACATATAATGTAAACATGCTACAGGGATGTATCTTACAACGCAGGGAATACAGCCAATGTTTTACAGTAACTATAAATGGAGCATCTATTGTACACCTGAAATATATCATATTTTAAATCAGCTATATCTTTGTAAAAAATTAAAAAATAATTTAAAAATGTTATCACTTTAATATTCAATTCAGTTTTTAAGTAACTACTAAACAGCTTAGAATGTATAAAAGCATTTAAGTGTGCTGTTTGTTTACATATTTATTTACTTTTAGCCTCCTGCTAAAAGAGAAATTAAACAATTTTTTTAAACACAGCTTAACAACCATAACAACAAAAAGGCAAAACTGAGAGTGAAGAGAAAATGGAGATTCAATACTTAAATGAAACCAGTGGGAGGTAAAGTCATAAAAATGGATTCCATGAAGTCAGGGCAAGTGTTAAAGGCCGACTAGAAATTCAGGTGTAAGATTCTTGACAGATAAAGCAAAAAGAAAAAGATGATGGGGAGGGCGGTACAGCGTGTGCTTAGCGTGCACAGGGTCCTGGGTTCGAACACCAGGGCCTCCTCTAACAGATAAATACACCTAATTACCTACCCCCACAAAGAGCCCCAAAGAAAAGAAAAAGAGAAATTTCTTTCCCAAAGAATCCTGATATTAAATTTGGATTAAATACTTAAAAAAAAAAAAAAGAAAAACAGAAAAGATGAGTGACACTGTGAAGGAAAAGCCCAGCTGGGCTAACAAGCTAAGTCACAAATCTAAGTGTGATAAGTGTCCGTTTACTGATCTAAGTTTTGCTGGGCTAACTCGTAAATCCGATGTCAACAATTGTCAGTAATGTGATCTGTTCCAAATTGATAAGCTTCAGTGTACTGATTCCTTGCTTTTTGTTGTTGGAGCCTTATTGGCTAATAGCCCCATACTTGTAATTAAACCTATAAAACCTCACGTGCAGGTCTTGGAGGTGCTCAGAGCTTCGGAACAGAAGCCCCTCTGAGCCCGCCGGGGTAATAAATCTCAGTACTCCAACCCTCTGTGTGGTGCTTGTTTCTTGGCTGGCCTGTTGTTTCCATAACAACACAAGCGACGATGCCCGTGAGATAGTTCTGCAGTGGCTGCTGGCAGGTCCCCATGTCTCACGTGGGAAAATCTGAAACATCCTTCTCACCACTCAGAGTCATCATAAGCCCACACCTCACCTCCCTCTGTTAAATGCAGGAGCACAGGCAGGGCCCGGCCTTTGTTCTCTCTGTGTCATCACAGTGAGATAGGATGGAAGGGGGCAGAGCACATTCATTCAAGGAAGGCCACAACAATTAACATCATAATGGTGAAGGATTCAACCCCCAATAGGCCTTGAGGCACAGGATGAAGAGATTTAACTTCTAGCAGATCTTGAGCTTCATTATGCACCCACTGTAATAGTAACATGGTGAATAACATGCCCCAGGCACCATGGCAGTCCCAAGGCTAGCCACAAAATGTCAAAGGGTGGGAAATGGTCAACTCTCTGGGAATACAAGCCCCTTGCCCTAAGGCTGATCCTTCTACTTATTAGCATATGAAACCACCAAGCCCAAGAAAAAAGAGCAACACAACACCACCTCGGGGTCACCACTCTCTCTCCCTCTTCAGAGAAGGCCCACACTATGTGGAGTGTGTACCTACTTTTAATCTGAGCATCAAACCCCCACAACTCGTGAAGTTTCTCTTGCCTTTCAATGTATCTCTCTGAATAAATATACCTTTACTCAACACTGGCTTGCTCTTGAATTCTTTACTGCATGAAGCCAAGGAACAAAATCTGGTGGGGCACATCCCAGGGGCTCATCCAAAGCCTGAGACACAGCCCTTCTCATGCGTCACGTTTTTTTTTCTTGTATCAACAGGACTGGGTTGTGAACGGAGCTCTGAGGCCCCAGCTAAGGGACAGAAGCAGCCCCCAGGGCTCGAATTGGCGGGCAGCCTCTTCCCCAGCAAGGGCCCTGGGGTCTGCCCAGTTCTCTGTGTTTCCCTGTTGTGCTGACTCCCCAGCCAGAGAGCGTTCTCCCTAGGCCTGTCCCCACAAAACCCTTCTCTCCAAAATACAAGCACATCATGTCACAGTCCTCTTGTTCAACCAGGAAATGTTCAACCCACTGTTTCCCTCCCCAGTAAAGTACCTAACTGTCCTCCCTCCCATCCCACCACTTCTTTCTTTGTGACAACTCTGCACTCCCCACCCACCATCCTGAACGCAGGTGCCTTGCTGGCTGGGACCGAGATGTTTCAGTCTCACACATCCTGCACCCATTCACTTTCCCCTTGTTACCTTAAAAAAGCCTTTCCTGAGTCACCCACAAATCTGATACTGAACATCACAAAGTGCTGAGTTTGCAGTCACTGTGTGCATACCTCCCAGGTTTTGACTAGGTTTCCTTCACAAGATCTTCATTAAGGAGCTGCATCAAGAAGTTTAAAGAGTCTTTTCTTACATCTGAGCGGAGGAGCCTGCAAAAAATTTAAATGGCTTTGAAGAGAGGGTTAACCAGGGACAGAGGGTTAGCAGGTACTATTCAACAGTGTCATGAGGCAAAATGTTCTTCAAAGGCTCAGAGTGGCTTCTGAACGTGGAGTCAGCAAGGAGGAGGTGACAGGCAGTGAGTAGGGTGGGTGACACTGGGTGCGCTTCCCCAGCTGGGGAAGAATTGGATTTTGTTCTAGTTTTCCAAACAATTTCTTACTACCTTTTTCACCTATTGTCACATACCATTTCCTACGAATTAAGAATATCAATGTCAGTCATTTGGGCCACTTGGGAGAAGCAACACGATGCCATTCACAGGGCTGGGACATGACAGCCACACCAGTCTAGGTTTATAGACCAGTGGGGGTATTTCCAAGGTGATCACGGGCATGCAGCAAACTCCCCAGCTTCAATGACCTCATCTCAAAGGTGGGGCCAATAAAACTACCAAGAAAAGTGCGTGATGATTATTGCCGACAACTGTTTACTAGGTAATTGCCCGTGACAGCTGCAGCTTAATGGGGAATGAGTATGATAACAAGGCCCTGTCTACCTGGCCACACGCTCCCTGCCTTCCTGCCTTGGTGCAGCAGCAGAGTTTGTTTAGCCGATATGAACGCCCCCAGAGCAGCACTGATGGGAAAGCTCGCAGCTCTGCACTGCGAGGTGTGTTCCTTTCCTTCTCAGAGCTGATCACAGTTTGCTGTCATCTGTTTTTATGTTTATCCCTTTTATAACAGCCTCCCCCCGGAGTTTTTGCTCAAGCAGCGCAGGGCCAGTGTGTCTTGCGGCCTGCCAGATATTCTGGGCTGGGAAACAGCTGACCCCACATCTGGCTCTGGTGCTGAACGGAGAGGGCAGAAGGCCCTGGGGCACATGCTGAACCGAGGCCACTGCACCCAGAATTATGATCTGACTTTGGGCAAATTACAGTCTTCTTTACCCTGAGATTCCTCATCTGTCCATGAAAATAAATGCCCATGGCACACAGAGTTACAAGGATTAAAGGAAATCACCAAATTCATAACCTAGCCAAGGGGCTACCAGTGCGTCCTCAACAGACAAATGCTGCCTTTACGGATCTGACACACGCCAAGCGGGGCGGCCGCACACAGTGAACACTGCTAAATGCCAGTGTGTTAAGTGCTTCATGGGTGCTACAATACTCTTCAGAACTTACAACAATCCCAGGAAGAAAAGAATAATATCATGCCCATTTCACAGATTCACCAACAGGTTAAGAGAGCTTACATTCTAGTCCAAGGCCCTATGGTGAGGAAATGGCGATTTAAACCGGATTCTGGGCCCAGGCCTTGTCTCCAACTCTCTCCCAGCCACCTGATCACTTGCCTATGAATTCCACCTGTCCAATACCTAAGTGTGCAGTCGGCCAGCTCTTAAATGCAATGTGTGCCACCGTTTGTCAATGTTGGTTAATTACCATAAACTGTTCTCAGAAACCACTACAGAAAAGAATGGTGGACTTAAGGAATTCTGCATTGTGTTCTCCTGTAATGTGCAGAAACCCTTCACTACACCACCAAATCCAAATGTATGCTTCCTCCATGTTTATGTTTGCACACGGCTTATTAAAGTAGAAGGTACCTGCAGTAATTCCATCTCGGCTGCTTTCCAAGGTTGCAGATTATCCATAATCAGTCCATGAACGAAAATACTACAATTTGAATGAAAATACTGCAACCATGTCAGTAAACAAAGAATGCTGAAACCAAGTCAACAGCGGCTGCCGCCACCACCCAGCGAGGACAGGCCTGCAGCCCAGCCTCTGCAGCCACTCACAATGGTGCCCTCTGAGGGGACTCAGTATAAGAAAGGACAGGATACTGGCCCTAGATAGCTAGGTGCTTGTCTAAAGAATGAATTCAGTGAGTCCAAAATATTTTCTTCCTCCCATATATAGAAAAGCACTAAATTATTGAACTTGAGATACCTGGCTTTCTTTAGATAACAAGCAATCTTTTATTGTTCCAACAAGCTTGTCTTTGTTGTAAAGCTCCTATATATCCTAGCTCATCCCAAACCTCTTGGGAGCAGTCCCTCAGAGAGATCTGAGAGGCTGTCATCCCGGCTCGAGTCCTCCCGCAAATAAAACATAACTCTTAAATTTTAGGTGGCACATGTATTTCAGTCAACTGTTTTGG
This sequence comes from Camelus dromedarius, assembly GCF_036321535.1. NCBI lineage: Eukaryota > Metazoa > Chordata > Mammalia > Artiodactyla > Camelidae > Camelus > Camelus dromedarius. Next base: position 945,093 of record NW_026989830.1, read on the forward strand.
ACACCATGAAGGGACCCAGAGCAGACTTTCTCCACCTGAACTCTCCGAGTAACTGGGGCCTTTGTACCAGCAGTGGCCCTTTGTGACCATCCGCCTCCTCGGGGAGTCCAGATGAATTTGGGTGAGTCTCTCCTGGTTCTCGGATCTCATATATTGGTTGATAATCCTGAGTTTTATTTGGCGGTGTTTCCAGGTACCTGGCCCTCCAGTTGAAGGAGACTGGGGGGAATTACCCACCCAGTGGAGACATACTGGGTGGGACCTCGTTGAAAGGTAACGGGAAATACCCACATTGAAGAGACGTCAGAAGTGGGCTGGTGGAAACCTATTAGGAAAATACTCACCCAGTGGAGACGTCCTGAGTGGGTCCAAGTTGAAAACACTGGGTTCAGGACTGAGTGGTTAGGTAAGAGGCTGGTCTAATGTTTTCCTCAATTTGGTTACATCCATTGAATTTTTCAGGATAAAAGTAAAACTCTTATGAGGAACCTTTCAACTCCAAAAATGGGACCATCCTCCTGGCTGGTAACAGCTTTCTCGGGTGACAGAGAATCTTGCAGGAGTGGTAGAGACAAAGACTTCATGCCATAGAGTTGTCCCTGCGGGAAATCTTACTAGCAAATTTATTCTGAGAACCCGACCTTACAATGGGGAATAGAACTTTCAAAAAAAATAAAAAAAAGAAAAGAAAAGAAAAAGAAATGACAGATTGCCAGCCTCCAATTAATACCCCAGCCAGGTTTATGTACATACAAAACTTACAACATTAATTGGGAATTATAAAAGAAAATCTCAATCTGAAAGTAAATAATCAGGCCTGATAGAAACATTTTTTGGAATTCTGAACTTATAAAAACAAAATCCACTTTAGGGGGAACTTGGATTTCTCTTCCTGTGTCCTTGAAATGTAAACGTTTTATCTTTCTCTGGGTCTTTTAAGTGTGTTTATGTATGTATATGTATGTTTACTTTCTTTTTAAAGGAAACCTTGGACTGTGCCATACAAAAGGTACAAGTATTGCGTACATATGGTGGCCACGTAAATAAATTGGATTCTAAGCAATTCTTTGTTTGTACCAATTTTCAGATATTTTGCCATTTTAAACTTTGTTGCATCAGCCTGGACCACAAAGGCCTTTAGCTTTTGGAGAGTAAAGCTTTGAATTTTATTTAGGCAACACCCCCACTCTCATGTGGAAAAGCCTCTTCATCTTATTCATTTAAAATCACTATATATATATATATATAAATTGATGGCCATATGATGGATCCTTTAATTTGGAAAAACTTTTAAATTTGTGAAAGTTGAAAGAGATCTCATTATAAACAGCTGTTTAATTGGTACCTATTAAAATCAAGTTTAAAGATAGAAAAATATATCTAATTGTTAACCTAAGAACTTAGTTAAAAAAAAAAAACTGTTTTGAAAAGCTACATTTGTGTTTTTCCTTTCCAATAAATGGTTCTAGAGATGTTAATAAAAACTTAGAATAATTATTGGTAATTAAATTGAATAACTGGAAAAAGGATTGTAAAAATTTCGGAAAAAAAAAAGATAAGGGCTTATCCCAAATGGATAAATATTTTTATATGGTTATTTTGAATGAGATAAATAAAATGGACATTTTTGGAATAGATACAAGGTTTTGATACTACACTAGTAAAGTTAAAAAAAAGGGCCAAAGAGATCACCTACTGTCCCCCAACATTAAAGTTCAAACAAGTCCATTTTATTTGCCACAGTTTAAAATATATGTATATATAGACTGATATACTTGATTAATGATTGGGACAACAGACCAATTAATCAAATTAAAAATTGAGTAGGTCCTAAGCACTTTGGCTGAAACTTGGGCATCCTAGAGATTTTTCTATAAAATTAGATACAATGAACAACAACAACAAAAAAGTTTCTGGCAATCCTTCTAGAAATAAAAATTATTGATTAAACCTAATAAATATAGAAATTAAAGGTATAAGATTTAAAAAATTTGAGATAAATGTTTATAAAATTGGTATATTTAAATGGTCTTTATATAAACCTTTTGCTTAATTATGTTGTGGGATAGATCTGTTTCAATGGAAAAACGCTTCCCCTTCTTGGTATTATAAGGCTGGGCACATATCTGTCCCTCAGAAAATATTAATTGAACAAAGTAAAGGAAACCAATAGAGTTACATGAGCCATCCAATATAACGTAGAACTAAAAACTAATATACAGTGGCTAATAAAAAAAATATAATAAGAGGTTTACCCTGGGTTTAACTTATAACTCAAGGAAAAAAGACATCACTAAATACCTTATGCAAGCTTTGGAAGACATGATAAAGTAAACCTTAAAGTTTTAAAACATTGAATTCTTTGTTTACAGCTCTCCTGATTGATAAAAAAATGCCAATTAAGGAGATACAATTGGTTCTGGGTGACAGAGCAGTTCTCTGGGGAACTGGAAGCGTGTGTCTTTGTCTTGCAGACCAGAAATGTAAATACAGAAACAGTGACCTAGGACTGAGCCTAATTAGCTCAATGAGATAAAACTTAGGGCCAAGAAATTTTTGGCATTTTAGAACTCAGAACTCTGACGGGTCCTTCAGACTTTGTCAAGAAATCTTAAATATCTGTTTCATAAATAGTAAGCCTTAGTGATTTGAGCAAGCAAATTCAGCTTACTAGAACTATTATTATACCTATCTTATAAGTAACTTTTAAAGTGAAGCTATGAGATCTCTAGCTTTTGTCTGTTTATAAACCTGCGTACACATTACAGATGTGAGATATTTATACAGCTAAAAAAAAAAAATCAAAGTCAAAGAGCTCTGCTTAATTGACGTAAAAAATAAGAGCTTACAAATTAAGTATTTTTAAAATAAAAACTGAACAATTTGACTTTCAGCATCACGTGAACTGGAAAAATTCAATATTAAGATAATATTTGATATTGTTTAGTTTAAGTATGTTCTAATTAATATAGACATCTTTAAAGTCATCAATATTAAGTATAATACCTTTACTGTACCTAGGTTTAATGAAAGTCAAATAAGATTCTGTTATATCTGGTGAAGATTTGTCAAGAAAAAAATAACAGTAATGTGGTGTGGTAAAATTTTAAGTAAATTAAATGCAAATGAGATGAGAGCTTTGGGTAAATTTTTAAAATATATTTTTAAAATGTATGCTTAACATAATCTCTAAATGTTTGGTATCTTTAAATTCTAGAGTTGTGCTAAATTAAGTTAAATGATAGGATTTTATTTAATAGCTATGCCATTTTCAGATAAAATAAGATTGAAATATGAATTACTTAACATTTAACTTACTCTTACAGAGAAACTAAAGGTGTTTAGATATATTAATAAATGGTAGGTGCCACCCTGAAATAGACTCTATTTTTAAGGGAATGATCTAAGTATCCTAGGAAAGTAAGATAAATGTGTAAAGGAAGATATAAGAATGGAATTATATTTTGTTAATGAAAAATGGTGACTTTGTCCTGAAGCTGGTTATTTCTGAATGGAACAGAAAATAAGGGACACACTAATATGAGAATAGAAAGCTGTGGAAGGCTTGTGGAAGAGGTACCCTAAGGAAAGAGTTTCGTACGTTGTCGGAATTGGCTAAATTTAGAATCAACTTGGGCAAAGTAAATGAATCTTAGAAGTAAGTTGGTACAAGACTAGATTTGGTTTTCTCGCTGTTAAGAGGAAACATGTTTTTGGAAATGTTAATCCACCTTCAGCAACAGATTGTAAACCTTCTTATACCACTTAACTGATCTGTTCTGCCTTTACCTTTGACGTATTTTCTTGTTAATGAATAAGTACTGCTTTACAGTGACCTATATGTTTATCTGACCAAGTGTTCTGAAATCTTTTAAAAAGATCCCCAGATATCAATTTCTAATTAAAGTTCTTTTAATCTCCAGTTAAGTTTGGGAAGTTACAGATGGCCCCTGAAACATCCCAAAGAGAGATTTTAAAACAGTAAGTTTCAATTGGCATGTTAAATAACATGATATTGTCAAATGAATAATAAATCTTCTAAGGTTATATTGTATGAGAAAATATTATTAATATAGATATTCTAATAATTATATGGTCTCCCTAAAATTCTGGTATATCTGAAATGTTACCAGTGATAATTCTGGGTATAGTGACCAGGTTTCTTTATCGATTATACTATAACGGTGTTTAAGCATGCTTTTAAATCTTTGTCTTTTATAGACTTTTAATTGTTTTCATCTAATGATTTTGAAAATGCTTTCTCTTCAAGGAGATTTACTGATTTCTAATAAATGTCAAACTATAGCACTGAACTAAACTGGGTAAGAAATTTTAAATATCTAATGAAAACTCTGATTAAAAGAATTAGTTATGTGGGACTAAGTAAACTGATGAATATGGTTATAATTTTTGATGTTGTTTGAACTACTACTGGCTTTTAACCTGTTTCCCAGACATAAACTCTTCCTTTTAAGCTAGTTATAAATCACAGAAATTTGATAAATTATACCTATGTAAGCAGACTTGATACAGTTATCTTTTCTCCCTATCTGATCCTTCAAGAGACTAAAAACTCTTAGGTCCCCAATGGCTCAATCAGACAAATGAGGAAGATCATCTCCTAACAGATATAAGAATCTAAAGGTATTTTAAGAATTTTAAAGAGAAAAGAAATTACCTAAATCTGTAAGGCAGAAATCAATGACAAGCCATTGACGTGGCTTTCCAGGCCTTAGCAAATCTTATTAACATTCTACCCTGAGACTCCTTATTAAAAGTTCCAACACAGCCAATTTAAAAAAGCCTATATGATCAAATAATCAGACTTGACTTGTAAAGAAATTAATCTTGATTTGGCTTTATTTGAGAAAAATGAGGGTAATTTTAGAGAGAAAAAATATTATATTTTACTGGATATTAAGTTCTAGTTTTGTTAATTGAGGTCTATATTTACTAAGACACTTCCCAGATCATTCCTTGCTTTTATGTCATATTGCTGTACAGTTTAATTTAATTATGAAAAGGATACTCTAGGTTTGTTTCCGAAGCTCAGTAATCTATCCTTGTGTAAATTTCCAATGCTCCATGACCTAAGCCAGGGGATTATACATACTGGAACATGCATGACTTAAAGAACTGTCTCCAACCTGAATGGAAAGACCTTTTATCAAGTACTCTTAACTAGACCATACACACAAAAGCTGAAGGAAACGGAATTTCGGATTCATTTCCTATCAGAAACAGCCCCTTCAGTTCACTGGCCTATAGAGCACTTGCTCACCTGAAAACAATGCCAAAATAGTGAAAAAGCTACCAGGCCAGGATGAGAAGAAGACGACATCTGAGCTCGACAGCTGACCCAAGACAACGGACCAGGCTTGTATACCAATTACTTTGACAATTTCTCCTACCTTTGATTATGAACTACTCCAAGTGTTAAGTTTATGGTAAATTACCTATGTCTAGTACTTCTGTGTTACCTTGGTGGGTTTCCCTACTCCAAGGCTCTAACTAGATAGCCCTCAGAAACGTTATTCTAAAAATAATTTATAGTTCTGTTTAGGCCACTGTTGATCTTACAACGTGGGAGAACTCACCTGGCCAATTAATACCTGCTCGGAGCCTGACCATAAATATGAACTTTCTCATAAGATCACTCAAACTCAATCAGAAATACAAGCAAAATTTTAACCCAAATATACAACTTCTCTACTATTAAATTCTTACTCGTGACTTTAAAACGTTACTAGCTATATTAGTTATATGATCTCTATTTTATTAAATTGTTGTCTGTTACATTTCCCAACGTGTAACTAGGCCTACAAGATTGATGATGGCTAAACATCCTGAAGAAATAGATAAAATTTTTAACCCTGCATAAAATAAATGTAATAGTGTGATTCTAGGTATGGTAATGAGCAACGAAGGGCAAACATTTCCTGGATCATAATAGACTAGTAAGACAGGCGATCCAGAAAACTTTTAGTATCAACAGGCCCTGAAAAAAAACCTAACACCTTGAATGGCAGCTCAGAAAATTCTTCACCTGAAATAGGAATGAGCCATCCTAGCACCGTGGGACAAAATTGGTCATGAAATGTCTCTCAAAATATAGGTCGAATTTAGGACCAAGGGGGAGCACTGTGAATGAAAATACTACAATGTGAGTGAAAATACTGCAACCATGTCAGTAAACAAAGAATGCTGAGACCAAGCCCTCAGCAGCTGCTGCCACACCCCAGCGAGGATATGCCTGAAACCCAGCCTTTCAGCCACTCACAGTGGTGCCCTCTGAGCAGACTCAGAATAAGAAAGGACAGGATACTGTCCCTAGATAGCTAGGTGCTTGCCAAAGGAATGAATTCAATAACCCATATATTTGCTTCATCCCATACATAGAAAAGCACTAAATACTTGAACTTGAGATATCTGGCTTTCTTTAGATAACAAGCAATCTTTTATTGTTCCAAGTACCTGGTCTTTGTTGTAAAGCTCCTATTTATCCAAGCTCCTCCCCTACCTCTTGGGAGCAGTCCCTCAGAGATCTGAGAGGCTGTCATCCAGGCTCGAGCCCTCCCGCCAAATAAAACATAACTCTTAAATTTTAGGCTGAACGATTATTTCAATGAAGTCCCAGAATAGACACAACTCATCAATTCTGTAATGGAACACACTGAATCAGGAACCAAAAGCATGTTCTAGTCCCGAAAAACTACGGTTTCCTCTTTCTTCCTGTCATTATACAATCCCACCAGAACTCATTAATTTGCTGTCTGCACGCTTGGCAACCAAACTCAGAGAAGATTCAACTTAACAGAGCTCCATGCTGGGGAGAAACCCCCGCAGAAGCACAGCGGTCGGCCTGCCCTCCCGCACGCTCTGCTGACCCCTAGTGTCCTCCGTGGAGACCAGGCCAACAGAACTGCTCCAAACAGCTACAAAGTCCCACAGATTAAATAAAAGCATTTTATTTTATACTATATGTTATGTATATACTCATCTCTGAAAACAGCTTTGCCAGAAGCCCAAATCTTCAACATTAATCTGCAAAGGCAAATCCGGTCCCCAAGGGAAAACAAGTTTTAAGATGATGCTATGGCCTCCAAAGTCCTCTCCAGGACCATCAACCAAACTGCCTGCAGGCCTGCAGCTGCAGGCGGCTACATGTCTGCTTTTAAAGCAACCCCTTCCTGCCCTTGGGCACTACAATGTCCCTCTACGCCCTCCCTTCTCAGGGTAAGAGCAGCTGCTGCAGAACCTTGCAGGGCAGCACTGACAGGACTGGACAAAAGGATCAGAGCTAAACTAAGCCTTCTGATGACACGAGCTGTGTCACTTTACAGATGAAGATATATATAGAGAGGGGTGGGGTGATATTGCTCAAAGTCACACAGCTAATAAGTGGCAAAGTCCATACCTCTGCTCCTCCCTCTGGCGTGATGCCCCAGCTGGGACGCCCACAGGGTTATCTCGTGCCTGCCTGACCAGTCCTTTACTGTCACTCATAACCCACAACACGGTCTGACCCTAGCCTGCCTTTTCAGCATCTTTTCCTTCCAATCTCGCAGGAACAAGGCTGCTTGGGCCACTTTATGACTTCCGGCTTCCCAAAACCTCCATGCTCAGGCTGGTCTTGCCTGTGCATCCTTCCCCATGCTCAGAGGCACTTCTTCCCCTGCAGGAGGACTTTTCCACTCTCCGCAGGGACACCCCCTCAGGGGAGCCCTCTTCTTGCCCTCAGAATGGCAGGTGTCCCAGGCCACATCCCGAGCTGCCCCATTAGGTCTGCGGGTGCTCAGGTCTGCTAGTCAGACCAGCAGCCTCAGAGCCAGGAATTATGCCCGGGTCACCCTGCAAACCTACTGCCCACCTCACAGCCCCCAGCCAGCAGGCCACCTGGAAGTCACAGCAAGTGCCCCACCCAATCCAGAAGTCTCTTCATTTGCCGGCACCGCTGATGACTTGTCTCCAACCTTTGGTCAGTTTTGCAAAAAAGAGCACCTTCCACAGTGAACAGTGGGTTTTCGCTTCAGCTCCCATCCTTACTGCAAACGTCAAGGGAAACCAAAAGGCCTTTTCTCAACACTTTTCTGATGACACCCTTCCACCCACTATACTCATATTCTCAAGAAAATTGGGTCCACGTGATTTTGTTTCCCTTACGCTAAGTGGCTCAACACACTGTGTGATTTTTTTTTCCTTTTTTGAGGGTATTTGTACTCAGTTTCTCGGCTTTAATCTGTTTTTGTCTCTCTCTTCAGTATCCCAAGCAGTTACCACTTCTTAGCCACTTCAGCAGCCTCCCTCCCAACATCTAGTCTAGGAAATGAGCTGTGATGAGGGGCCTGGAGGCAGTCACAGAAGAAGCAACTAAGGGACAGAGAGGGGACATAGTTTGCCCAAGGTGATCAGCCTCAACCCCCAACAGTGTGTTTCACGTCCCTCTGTTTAACTCTTATGCTAAACAAGCTAACTTTTTGTAGATTATGGTTATAAACAGATGAGGTATCAAAATACATACAAGGACACACATCAACTCTAAGATGTTCATTAACTTCACTATTTTGTTTCTATTTTTTTTATTTCTATTAAAAAATAATTAAGAACCTCTGCAGTCAATATAGAAAAATGTTACTGGGTTTTAATCCAGAATATAGAGGTGTTGTGTGTCATTACTCATACTTATTTGTATGTTCACAAGACAAAATGATTTGAAGGTCTCTCTCCCCTCCTCCTACTCAGTACCTGCTCTCACCAGATCTCCCAGTCCACACATCTAACAGCCTTTCACTTCACCCACAGCTGAATTCATCAGTTTTCCCCCAGAGCTCCCTCTGCAGCTTTCCCTCCTCAGAGCACAGCAGGACCATCACTTACCTCATTAATCCACCCAGAAACCTGGGCCTTCCTCCATCCTACCTTCACAGACAGCATTCATCCTTTCATTTTTACCATCTAAACATGCCTTCAATCTGTTCGCTTTTACCCACTGACCGTCCCACCGCTCAAGTGGAAGCCACCAACACTGCACACCTGGACTCACGAGTCTCCCAAGTGTCCCCACAGCCGCTCTCACGTACTTGAGACAAAAGGGATTGTGTCACTCCCGCGGTTTTAGGACTCTTTTCAAACCCACTCTTCTTAGAAGAAACTCCCAGTTCTTCACCTGGTAAAGATCTTTGCCATCAAATTGTCAGCTCAGGGAGGGCAGGACACGCCCTCTCCCCTCGGCCCCTCCCTCTGGCAGAGCATCAGCTTGGGAGGACCTGCTGAGCTACACCAGCCTGTATTCTAACCCTGGTCTTGAGTTCTTAGCAAACTGCTTCACTTATCCATACAAACCCAAGGTAGATTAGAAAGATTTTAGATGTTGAGCTAGACTATTGATTTGGGGATTTTGCACTAGCAACCTGCAAGTACATGTTCTAATGATTCTGTCTTCTTAAAACCACACCCAGATTTAAGGAGTATTTGTGGAATGTCTTCGGAGTAAAAGGGACTGTACTTTAACAGACTATATGTTTTATAACATGAACAACCCTGACAGGGTCACAAATGGAACCACCTCACAAGTGACAGAAGACAGGTGAGAGGCACAAAGCAACAGGTCACAGAGATGGTAAGAGCAATGTTGTTTCTCCAACCCCCCAAAAATTTTTTGAAAGAACCGAAAACTCTGAATTTTGAAAGTAAAACACTATCATATAAAGAAATAAAATAAATAATCCTCTTCATCAGTGTTTCAAGATCTGACTGCAGAATTTTTAGCATGCCATACTGAATCCTAGCACAGAAAAATCAGATGGACTAGTGGTGAGTAAGTTCCAGGGAAACGGCAGCAATTCCTCCACTTGTAAGAGGACACACACTCAATTGTCGAAGGTGATTTTAAACCACATTCTGGAGAAATTCAGAAGATTCAGGCACCGATTCTAGATGGTGATGACACGGAAGGACGGGTTGGATGCATGCTTCTAACTGAGTCACCGGCATTCTTACACTGCAGGGGGAAATGGAGGCTCTCAGTTATGAGCAGAGATGTTCCTGTCATTTCTCCCAGGCCGTGCCTCGGGGACTCAGTGTCCTGCAGCAGCCTGGCCCCAGGCGAGGACCCGCAGCGTGGCCCACTCAACCAGGAGGGGCACTGTGCTTGAGAAAGCCCATCCCCGATGGGAGAAAGAGGGGCTGGTGGGGTTGTGTGTAACTATAAATGATCATAGAAATACACCTGCATACATTCATTTGATACAATTAATATTAGCAGGCTATTTAACAAAATTTCAATTGTCAGTGTTAATTTTACCATTCCTTTCCTCTTGTCCCCTGCACTCTGAGACAGGCTTAGGCTCTCTCACACCTGCAGCTCTGATGCAATTGTTGTGAAGTCATTTTACTTTGCTGCAAGTGTCCTCGCTCCCCGTGTCGCTGTGACTGTCGTCTCTTAACAGAGTCAGATGTCTTCCTGGATCTCTCCCTGAGTTCCTTGCTCCTGCTTCTCAGATCCTGAGATAAAGAACAGGTGAAGACACATGACTAGAAAAGGCACTGTGGACTTGACCAAAGTCCTCAGTGACCCCCTAGGTGAGTGCTGCCCACCCCTTACCTTCAATTCTCAACGTTCTGCCCAGGGTGACATCCAGACAGGAAAGAGTCTTGGGCCCAATTAAAAGCTGTGAGGCTTGGGTGCAGGGAAAGGTGCAGGAGCTAGTTCTGGAGCCGGGCCCCTCCCCACCTCTGCTACTCTCTCCCCCGAGGCCCCGCCCCCAAGCCCCCAGGCTCCCTGATCTTCTGTCCTTCTCTTCTACACTACTCCAAGCCCTTTTCCCCTTCCTTTAGTCCCTGATTATCCCCAGCTGGAGTGATTTTTTCATCACAGCATCTAAAAAAATTTCCTACAGCTGAAAAAGAAGTCTCCAGAGGTCAATGCCCACATGGTGGTTCCTGAAGAGAGCCCCTGGTTAGGGGGACTCTCACCAACACTCACAGGGCATCAGACATGTTGCAGGGTCGACCACCCCCAACAAGAATTTGCTGTGACCCCTATGCCCGCACAGCATCCCTGTTCACAAAACTTTAGTTGGGCCACTTATCCGTTATTAAGAAGCAAAAGTAAAAAAATTGCTCATGTTTCTTACTAAAATTATCTATGAGGTGGAAAAAGAAATTGTAATAAAAAAGAACAAATTTGACTCCATGTTAGATGTGTTCGTTTGTCTTTAAGCCTGTACCCTGTTTTCTAGGCTAAGACTTGTTATCTCTGCACCTTTTGTAAAAGAAAGTTGCCTTTAGCCTGAAATATCCAGGAGGGCCTATTCTGCGGGCTCTGATCTTTAAGGATGTTAGCTCTTCTACACTTATGTAGAGATGGCAAGTTGCAAAATAAAGAATAAACTTTGTTTTTTTGAGGTTTTACAGGGGTGCCATGATTTGACCCACATGGACAGCTGCAAGAACAAAGGATTCCAAGGAAATCAATTCGTACAGCAAGAAGTTTGCAACAACCAACCACACCCCCACCACTTTTTAGTATAAAAGGAGACTGAATTCTGACTTGGGGAAGAGAGTTCTCCTGGATATCAGTATGCCATCTTCTGAGTCTGCCAGCTTTTCAAATAAAGTCACTATTCCTTACTCCAAAAGCTCCTCTCCCGATTTATTGGCCTGTCATGCAGCAAGCAGAACGAGTTTGGACTTGGTAAATAAATGACTGCATTAGAGGTAGTATGTCTCCACTGTTTCCTCATTTCCAGTATGTCACAACCAATCAATTTTATATGCTGTTTAACAACACGACCAAAAAACCTATTATACGGAATTGATTCCATGGAAATAAAATTATTTCTTCTCCTTCAAAACTTTGTTCTTTTCTATTTTATTTTGTTTTGATTATTGAAAAGAAAATAAAAGTCAAATCATTTTATTTCACCTATTTTTTATAGCTACATATTGTAAATACTACAAAGATATTTAAATTGCAATAAAAATTGTTCATATATTAGTATAAAGATATATACACAATCAAAGCAGAGTAGGAAAGGAGTGGATATTTACTAAAAATCCACTGCACATCCAGTCTTTTACAAGCATATTCTGGAATATAAGCTCTATTATCCAGGGGTCCACCACCCCCATTCTCACTGCCGAGTCCCAGAGTAATCAACCTCCAAGGCACCAGCATAGAACCACGCGATCACTATTTTAGGTATAAATGAGGGAATTAGCTCTTTCAATTCTAAAACAGAAACCTTAAAATAAATACTGAACTTATTTACAAAGAAAATTGGACACAAAAAGTACAGTTTCTCCCCCAAGTCACAAAGATAATTACTGGTAAAAGCAATATTTGAACTCATCTGCCTGATTCTAAAAACTAAGGTGGAAATCCCCTTCGACTGTGGAGGTCCAGCAGCACAGCCTATCACCCTATCTTTGTTCAGATCTAGCTTTAGACAGCCTGAGACAGCACCCCATTCCTATGGAACTCGAGGGCAAACGATAACAATAAGGATTTTATATTCAGTAGTTTCTTAGGTCTCATTTATATAAAGTGTCAGCAGGTCAGCAGAAAACTCTGGGAAATATGAGTGGGTCCAGAGCTTTTTGCTGATAAGAAACAATCTATCAGGACAGAGTGACCTTCCCATGAGAGGCCTCCTGGACATAAACTAAAGGCAGCTGAGCAATGAAAACTAGCAAGACCATGGAACTCAAGCAAGAAAGATCCCTGCCATCCCCCACCCAGTTGCCTCTTCACCCACATGGACAAGATGGCAGAAGACCCAGGTTCTTGTCCAAGTTACACCATCATGGATTCTCACCCATAAAAATTTATGACTCTATGCTGTCTTAAGCCATTTCCAACTCAAATATGATGACACCAATATCTCAGCAGAATGTCTATGTCTTCACTTTCTCTCTTCTATTAGGATACTATATCTATGGCCAAAAAGCAGAAATCCAATTAAAAACAACATGCACGAAGGCTGGTGAAAGTCTGCCTAAGAGACTTTGTTCTCACGCTCAGTGAATGAAAACTCAGAAAAAGTGTTCCTTCTCCCTCTGCAAGTGGGAGGTAGCCTGATTGTGTGTGTGTTTGTGTGCACGTGTGTGTGTGTGTGTAAATCAAATACAATGCATTCTGGGATGTGTACAGATTTTTTTTATGTTACTGTCATTTCATGAGGATGAGCCAACCTTTAAAGTAACTTGAATCTAGTGTTCTGAGAGAGTCCCAGGATCTTTTGATGGAGGAGGGGAAAGGGGAAAGGAAAGGAGGAAAGAAGTAAATGAAGCAAAGGAGTAAGAATACTACTAGGGAAAGGCAAGACTTTAATTTTGTTCCTACTTGCATCACACACAAATTAGGGACTGACATTCCCCTATGTCTCGTCAAGCACTGAGTTGCAGAAGAAGAGGCGACAGCCCATTTCTCACTGAGATTGTGACTGTACATGGCATCTTATAGACACAAATTATTTACCCTGATCAAACACTCTAGCAGCAGGCCGTAATTCTCCTGTTTTGAGAGACAAGAAAACAGGAGTTCAAAGAGGATGTATAACTTGAGAAAAGTCAGAGGACCAGTAAACTAAAGAGGATGAATTCAAACTCAGATCTGAATGGAGAGTCTGATCTTCCCACTCCCAGGGCTGGAAAATCCTTAACAGACAGGCTTCCCAGCTCCCTGCATTGTTCCTGGCACCAAGCATTTCCCATGGCGATGGTCTCCTGTTCTCACAGACACAGTGCTCTGTGCAGCCAATAACCTCCATTCGACCTTGATCATATACCTGCCTCACTCACCAGGCTTCTCCATACAGACAGGAAAGCTGGCTTTCAAGTGCGTACAAAGCCACCCCTGGTCTTACCTGGGCTCTTCAGTGGCTTTTCCAGCATAAAGGCAGCCATGAAAGTGCTCACAGTTTGTACATGAGCCACACTACCTCTCTCCATCTGTCTCCCCACCTATACTACTTAGCTATGACCATTTTGAGAATCTTGGAAACAAATTTTTAAAAACAGAAAAGAAAGTATTCTGTAACAAGTACTTAATACCTACAATTTTAAATGACAAGTTACAAAGTGATTATTTACAAATTGAATCTGCCTTCCTAGGTGTCAGTTTTAACAGTTAAAATATATAATAGCAAAAATTCTCACTTACAAAATTAACAAAAACATCAACAATAATCTGGAATAAACTCAAAAACAATGCCCATGTTGTACATGGAGAAACACAGGACTGTACTGAGGGGTAAAGTAAGAAGTGTGAATGCAGAGACATCAACATATTGTATGGAGGAAAGCAGTTTTGTAAAGATGAACGTTCTCTTAAAGATAATTCAAAACTTACTTAAAAATCCCATGACAGCTCTTATCTGTTTTTTTTTTAACTTGAGCAAAATATTTTGGAACTCTTCAGGAATAATAAAGTCATAATACTAGACAAGAAAATTGGGGATGGAAAAAAGAATAAAAAAATCGCACTGTCATATATTAAATAAATTTTTACAATATGTAAGATATAGCACTGGAGTAAGAAAGTAAGACTGACAGAAATAAACCATGAGCTCAAAAAGAGACTCTAGTGTACATAAATATTTTTTACAGGTGGGATTTCAAATCAAAGAGCAAAGTATGAATTCAATAATTGTCTTGGGACAATCAGAGAATCACCTGGAAAAACCAAATTCTATTCCAGTCATAATGACCACAAGAAAAATTACAGATAGTGATGTAAATATTAGAAAGTACTAATAACAGCAAATACAACTCTTTGCTCATAGTACTTCAACTTCTCCTCACTATAACAAGTAGTATTATCATCTCCATCATAGAGATTAAAAAATCCTACAGAGGAGATATATACCATTATAAGAAAGTATTTCTAAGAATACTATCAAGGATAAAACCCAAAAAGAAGACATTTACTGTCTTAAGATTATTTTTGGCCACAACAAAAATAAACCTACTGAACAAAATGAAAGGCAAGAAATGACAAGAAAAAGCTCTGTGATACATGTTAATGAAGACAAGGGGTTAATGTTCATAACATACAAAGAGCTGTCACAAAGCAACAAGAAGCTCCCTCACTTAAATGTGTGCAAAGGACAAAAGGGATCATTCACCTTTTAAAAGTCAGATGGCTAATGAGTGAAAAATGCTCAATACCTCACTAGTCATCAAGTGCAAACTAAAACAATGAAAAAGCAATTTTGCTCATCATATTGGCAAATGTTTTTAAAAAATATTCTAGGTAGTGTCCATCTTTGAGAGAACAAACTGAGCGATCTTTTTGGAGGACGACGTGTCAATGGATATGTAAACTCTGAAAAATGTGTGTACACACAGACTGAACTCCATTTTAGGAATCGTTTCGTTTAGAAAAAAAATCAGTTCAAAAAGATGTACTCATCAGAGCATTTACACAGCACTTTTTACAATGGTGGGAAGAAAAGCTGAAGTGAAATCATATCCAGCGATAGAGAATTGGTTACATAAGTTATTCTACATCTTTTCATTCCCCGCAGGAGAAGGAATTTCTAGAGTCACTTGAAAGGAGCCTGTGATGTATGTAATTGTCACATCCAGGGACTAAATTTCCAGAAACCTTAACTAAAGGAATACTCATACAAGATCACAGGAATATTTGTACAAGAAGGACGCCAGTCAAACACCCTTTCTGACAGTGGAAAATGGAGAAAACTTAAGTATCCACCATCAAGACAATGATGCGGTAAATCAAGGCGAGCTGTGGGCACTAAGGGGCAGGCGTTTTGGTGTGGTCCAAGGCCTTGTCCACAGTACTCTCCCACCAAAGGTGTCCTTACACAAGAGACCAAATCTACTGCACATCAGGAGACCCCTCTACTCTATCTGAAAGGACCGGGTGAGTCTGGAGTGGGAGGACGTCTATGATATACACCTCAGTGAATAAACCGAGCTGCACAAAACATATAGTATGGCCTTATTTTTCAATAAAGCATATATACACACACATATACATAGATTTCTCATATACATGTATGTATGTGTATATATATATGACAGGCATAAAGGTCATGAAATATATACACCACATTGTCAGCAGTTTTTACTCTCAGGAAAAAAAGGGGAAGGGATGTAGGGGTCTTTCGGTACCACCACAGTTCTCTTTTCAGTATTTCAGTTAAATATACTTGGAATTTAAAAGTTTATTTAAGTCCGAAGTAAAATGGACGATGCCTCCACAAGACAGAATGCTATACTGGTCATTAAAAATCATGCCAGGGGAGAAAGAATACTGTAGAAAAACATGTAATAAGCCGAATGGAAAATGGAGGTCTCCACACAGTAAACAGGCACAGAGTGCTCGCTGGTTTTTATGACAGACGTAATACACACTGATGAAAAGAACAGAAAATAGATGTTAAAGTGTTAATTATTATCTCTGAGTAGTGGGACCAGGATAGACACTTTTGTCCCATTTTTCAGACTTATTATATTAAATACACATTATTTTTCATCTGAAAAAAGCATTTTTAGATGTCTAGTACCACACATTGAAAAAATTACACTAGTACTTACATAAATAACTAGGAGACACGGCAGCAGCGTCACACAGTGTAGAACGGGCGATCCTGATTAACATCGTGCAGTTACATAAGGACCCACAAAGTGAGAGCACCTGCTGTCATAGGGCGTAGCCCCCTTCTATTTGTCAGTTGTGTCTTCAGGGCTGAGGCAGTTCTGAGCACGGCCAGTGTCAGTGCTGGTGTCTGGATGGATGCCACTGGAGGTGAGGGCACCTGCAAGCCGAGAGGAAGAACAGAAATCATCCTCTGCTTTTTCTGTCTTGTTACTTTGTTACTTTTGAAGAGAGGTGTAAATAAGATAAACTAAATCTTCCCTACTAAAATTTCAGTAATGAAACCGTTTTTAAAGTGTTCACAACTTATAATCTGCCTATAACTGTCTTTTCAACAAAGCATCATATTTCTTAAATGTTAATTAACTCAGTTAATTAACTACCTGTTGAAACCTATTAAAGAACATGAAATGCACTATGTAAAATCACCACGCCTGCAGTGACTGGCACAGCTGTCTTGATAGCAGTGCAGTCAGCCCCCACCATCCCGTGGCCCTGAGCTCCTGATGCTGCTAAGAGAGCACGCTGCCACCTCAGATGGAGAGAAACGGTGAAAGCGTTTTCTGAAATCTACAGCACTGACAAAACATAACTGACATATCCCAGGCTCCTTTGAGGCTGTCATTTTCTGTTTCTGGCCTACACCCGTCAATGAGCAGAACCACCCCATTCCCGAGCCATGGGACTCACGTGGGAAGCAGTTTTGGAGAAATTTCCAGGTATAGAATGTAACCAACTATACATAGAACTCTGAAAAAAGAAAAGATGCAATACTCTGATTTTGGAAGAAACTCAACATATTCTCCTAAGCCTTAGTAGCTGGAAAGGCTGGGCATCTCCTAAGCCACTTATTTATTTCACAGCCAGTGAGCATCTCCCACAAACCCTGTTTCCCTGTGTCTGCTGGGAGCCTCAGGCACACTGTTGCTGTCGATCTTATAAGTCACAGGGCTGAGGCGCGTGTCTCACGCCTGCAACTCTCACACAGGCTCGCCTCCTAGCCTCACTGTCTGAACTTGGCCCCATTTTCTCACCTGTTAATTTGGTATCTGTTCTTCTGTAAGCTGCCTGAAATGCTTTTTGGAACAAGTCAGAAGAATCAGTGGGTAGAGTAATGGACAGATGGACAGGTGAGAGTTGGGGAGACAGAGTGACTCCAAGAAAAGGGGAACAAAGAAAATTTCCTATGCAGAACCCTCTTCTAGTCAGGGAAGAAAACCACCACGGAGAAGTGTGAAGAGGCAGGTGGCTTAGGACTGTTTCCTGGATTCCATGAAAAGTCACACCAAGAGATGAGAGGGTAGAACTATAAATAATAAAAGAAAAAAGCATGCATGCTTGAAAAATATATCTACAATATGTACTTTCTAAAGAATAGATTCAAATCAGCACGGCCCAATAACACAATCCTTGGGTATTTACAGAAGTGAGAATCCCATCTCCAAACCACAAGGCATCCCTTCGGAGCACTAAGAGTCTACACGGGACGGTCATAAAGCTGTCACCGCAAAAGCGATGCTATCCTGCCCTTACGAGGAATGAGCAGCTGTGCTCGGGCTGCCGACGCGCGCCATTTACACCCCACAGCACCTCTACGGGAGAGGGCCGCCTAGCGAGCCCCATCTCTGCAGGACAGAAAACAAGTCCGGGAGAGGCTAAGCCGACCTAACAGTTCTCCATCTCACAGGACTGGTCACTCCAGAGCAGGACTCGAACTCGGACCCACGTTTGTAACCGCAGTACTACCGTGATTTGTGTGCTTTTTGTGTGTATAATACATTTGTTTCCGGCATGAAAGGATATTTAACAAATGTTCGGTTGTCTTGTCTATCTCATTAGCTCACAATCTTTATATTTTTGAATTGTACTCTTTTCCCCTGGAGAAAGGAACGGAAAGAGCGGGGGTCAGAATGAGATGGGGCTCCATTCTTTATCTGTTACCTCATCTCATCCAGTCCCCAACCAGGGAGAAGGAGCAAATGTTCTCTTCATCTTTAAAGAGAGAGCTCCACTGATGGTGACTTACTCAACTCCAAAACCAAGTCTGGGAGAAGGGCACAGACAGCAACCAGAGAAGTATCACCCGTAGGAAGGAGAAAAGAGCTCAGGGGTGCGCTCAGGGGGTCAGCCTGATTTAATTTCAATGGATAATATAATACCACAGACTAAAAATACATGCAGTGAATTTGCTATTTCTTGACATCTAGCAAGTTTTCATAGCCCGCATGAAACATTATCGTGAACTAGTTAAAGGAAGAGTACACACTCAGGGAAAATCAATGCCACAGGCAGGCTGAAACCCAGGCTGGAGGAAAGGAAGAGAAAAGGCATAGTTAAGAAGAGGGGAAAGTCTGGGAAAAAGACATCATCACAAGGACTCTCCAGCATCATCCAGCTATCATATAATCATTCATTCAAGAGAGAGTTACTTAGGTCCTATTTTGTGCAAGATTTTACACAGGGCAAAGCAAGAGTGCAGCGTCCATGGTGGCAGCAAGTGGCGGGGCTATAATACAATTCTGATCCTGGTACCTTGCACACTTGTACTCAGTATAAAGGCAAAAAAATAAGGTAAAATAATACTATGTAAACTCTACGCATTGTTGAAAAAAATTAAAGAAGTCCTAAATACCTGTACAGACACACCACGCACATTCCTGGATCACATGACAACACTCTTGGGATGGCAGTGCTCCCCAGAGCGATCTGTATACTCAACGTGGTCTCGATCACAATCCCAGCGGGCTCCTCTGCAGTAACTGACTAGCTGCTGCTACTATTCATATGGGAATTCGAGGGACTCAGTAACCAAAACGTACTTGAAAAAAAGAAAAAAATGAGAGGACTTGTAATTCTCAATTTCAAACCTTACAACTGTATCTCCAGGTGAGATTAGAG
Source organism: Camelus dromedarius (assembly GCF_036321535.1). Taxonomy (NCBI): domain Eukaryota; kingdom Metazoa; phylum Chordata; class Mammalia; order Artiodactyla; family Camelidae; genus Camelus; species Camelus dromedarius. The sequence continues at coordinate 964,618 of NW_026989830.1, forward strand.
GCCATTTTTAAGTTATTACTGGGTTTATCCTTATTTTCAAAATTTTCTACAATGAATATACCTGTTAGAATAAGAAAAATAAAAAGTAAGGTATCTTGTAAAACATGCACAGTGATTCATTCATTGGGAAAAAAATTATTTTAACTATAAAGAGGTAAATATCTAGTGAAAAAGGACTACTTAAAAACAAGTGTGCATTTACAATTTTCATAAATTGAAAACTGAAAAGCACAAAAACATCAAGTTTCTAGGGAGACTAGTGAAACATATTAATAGTTATTTTCAAAAATTCTAATTGAACAATGAAAACTCAAGAAAGGGAAAATTGTGATTGACACCCAAGTGCAAACACATGGAGAGCAAACGCCTAGAAATCACAGTTCCTTTAAATCTGCTTCTAACTCAATAGGAGAGGAAATTCCTCACTTAGGGGACAGTGGAATCCCATACATAAGACAGGATACACAGTACAAACTGCAGTAGTATCGGGAGTGAATTTCTTAGAATTCTAATGTTACAACATTGCTGAAAAACTATAAAAACACTGACAGACAGATTAAAACACACAGTCATATATATTATATAGAAACATATGAAGTCTGCTCCCATGTTGCATAGAAATACAAACATATTTGTTCATTTATAGGCACTGATTACTTTATCCCAGATAGAATATTTCAACTAAAACAAAAAATCAATAATACACTCCTCTTGTCAAATCTACTTGATAAGTTACTCTGCTATGTAACCATAATGTGTTTAAGATAGATCTAAAATTAGTGAAAAATCTTTGTATGGTTTCTTGAATTGTTCTCAAAATTCCAAGCTTAATTTTAAAATAGATCTGAGCAGTATTTCTATATTATCTTTTCCCTTGTGAAATGAACAACACAGTCTGTTGTCAAAATTCTGTCCTTACAATGATTCACGAGCACCGTTTCCTAACAAAACTGCTGAACAGCAAGGCACTATCCAGACACTGTGACCAAATAAATGAAACACAAGGAAGACAGTGACCCTATCCTGGAGGGCTTATAATCTGTGTCAACAGCGGGTTTTTATTTGATTGGTTTGATTGGGTAGCAAAATAAAATCAATCAAGTACTTTCTGCTTTTAGCATTCTGTAAGTCATGACTGTTTTTAGTGTCATGAGAAGGAAAGAATTAAGCATGACTTGATTAGGTCAACTAGCAACATTCATCACTGGAGAGTGAGTAATAAAGAAGTTAACTGATAGAAATGCTTCTGCCTACATGAGACCTAAAATAAATCTACACTGATATCCGAAAGGAAAATGAGGAGATGAGGTCCCCAATGAGAAAGCAAACTAACAAGGAATCAAAAAAGGAAAGACGTTTTCATTAACGATTCCAGGCAGTAGTGGAGCATGGTGGTGAGGATCACAGATGTTTGGGACAAACATGAGTGTCTGAACTCCCACAGCACTGGGTAGCTGTGAAACTGATATTTCAGAGAAATTTTCTGCATCTCAGTCTTCTATCCATACACTGGGGACAACAACCGCACCCATCTCCTAGAACGGTCCTACGAATTAAGTTATTTTATATATAAAATTTTAAATAAAATACCTCAGATTTTAAATAATACCCCAAAAGCACAAGGAACAAAGAAAACAGAGATAAATTGGAGTTCATCAAAATTTAAAACTTTGCTTCAAAGGGCACTATCCAGAAAGTGGAAAAACAACACACAGGAGAAATTTTTTTCAAATCATTTATCTGATAAGGAATTTGTATCTATAAAAAAAAAAAAGTACCACCTACAACTCAACAATAAAAAGGCAACTCAATTAAAAGTTGAATAAAGTATCTGAAATGGTATTTTTCAAGGAAAATATACAAATGGCCAATAAGCACAAAGAAACGATGTTCAATATCTTTAGCTGTAAGGGAAATCAAGTCAAAATCACTAGGAGAAACCGCTTCACACTCACAACAATAGGTTATAATAAAAAAAAAGGGTAAAAAGCACTAATAAGGACACAGAGGAAGCGGAGCACGCAGCCCTTGCTGGTGAGGACGTAACACAGCGTGGCCACTTTGGAAAACAGCCTGGCAGGTCCTCAGAGAGTTGAACATTTGGTTTCTGAATGACCCAGCAACTCTGCTGTCTGGGCACAGACGTAAGAGAACTGAAAACAAATGTCCACATAAAAACTCCTACAGGAATATTCATGGCGACACTACTCATAACAGCCAAAAAGCAGAAACAACCCAATTGCCTATCACCTGATTAATGGGTAAACAGTGGGGCCCAGCCATACAGTGGAATATTATTCAGCAATAGCAAAGCATAGAGTACTGACCCAGGCCACAACGTGGACAAACTTTGATAACGTTACTCAGTGTGAAATAAGTCAGTCACAATAGACGGTTCCACTTACATGAAGTGACTCGATTTAAATGAAATGTCCAGCACAGGCAAATCCACAGAGAGAGAAGAGTGGCTCCTTGGGGCTGGGGGAGGATGGGGAAGATGGGAATGACTGCTTATGCATACGGGGCTTCCTCTTGGGGGAATGAAAATATTCTAAGATTAAATGGGATGCACAATTCTGGGCATAGAGTAAAAACGACTGTATATTTAAATGGGTGAATTGTATTAAAACTGGTAAGAAAAAAAGCACCTCGGGCCAGTACCTTCCCTAGTAAATGCAAATTGCTAACTTTTATTAGAGGAAGAAGAAACTGCCCTCAGCATGAAAGTAGGAGATCAGCAAATGTGAGTTAACCGAAATTGGACAAGAGCATTTCACTTGAAACAGTTGCTGAGTGTACACGAAATATTCAGAAATAGGAAAATCTGTTTCACATCAGGAAGAAGCATTCTGCTTCAAATGCAGATCAAGGATTCAGCAAGCCCAGCTGCTACAAATGACCAGAGAAGAAACCTGGTTCTTAAAACAAGCACCAGAGCCAACAAGGAAATGGTAGTGAGGAAAGCAGGCGGCCGACTATCTGGAACAGTTTGCTACAAATAATTTCTCCACTGAAAATTTAAAAATAAAATGAAAGTGATAAAATGCTCTGTTGACCTCACGTGAATGGGCTTCCTTCGGTGCTCGACTGTTCTGTAACCCCGATTGAGAGACTCAGGAGAATCAGCATGTCTCCTGGGAGTCCGCAAAGGACTGCCCACCAGCACGCTGACCACCATCACATCTGCCAGGGTTGAATTGCAGAGAAGAGACCAACTTCTTAAAGGCACAGGAAATGTTGACAAGGGAAGAAAAAGCTGCAGTCAGTCCTGGGACAGAGGCCCTCTGAGCAGAGGCCAGAAGGCTGCAGGTGAACTGCAGTGGCCGTGGGACAGGAAGGGACCATGGGGAGCATATCTCAATTCTCTCCTCTCTCTCCATCGGGTAGGAGAGATAAACCTGCATCCTTCTCACCTGGAACTGTGGGTTGGCTGGCAGATGTCTTACCGACATGGAATGATTATTCAAGTCTCTGTGGAAAAAGTCAATAAATCGAGAGGGAGTAGGGAGCCAACTCCACGAGCCTCTCAATTGCACCCTTATTTATTGTGTATAATCAAAGGAAAAATTCATTAACAGTTGTGTGATAGTAATAGGAACTTCGGGAAAGAGAGTATGAAGCAGAGATTGTAGAATACACAATGAGTACAAAGGATTAGTGTATCTTTAGGGAAGTCATGGGGTGAGGGGAGCAAGATACATTTTCAGACATGTGAATTACAAAGCAGACCACCAGACCAGCCAGGTCCTTGTTCTGTGGATCATAGACTATCTAACAGCACACAAGCTCAGCGTTTATAGCTGAGGGCCTCGGTCCTTGCTTTGCAACCAGCAGAGTGCTATCTAAAAGCTCAACTATGCAAGCAAAGCATTGTCTCTGCTTTTTAAGGCAAGGAGACTGGAGTGAGGATGTACAGGCACTTGCTTGCAAAGCAGTTTTTAAGCATATATTTTTCTTCTTAAAGTTCACAGGAGGCTGGTGTGTGTTACAATTTGTTAAACCAATCATGGGGTCCCACATGGAACCATTATGGAGGACACCCTAGGATGACAAATCCTGCCTCTGGGTCTTTTCCTGCCATCTTCAGCCACTCTAGCAGGGTCTAGGCACATCCGTGAATAACGATCCTACAGAACTACCCACACTCTTAACTCCTGGTGCTTGAAACTTAATTTTAGCTCTACACAACTTACCGTAGAAAAGTTTCAGAAATAAAAGATATAATATTCCTTTTATATCTCATCATATTACTGATTTTTCTGATTGCTCTAAGTTGCTTCTACTTGGTAAAGCACATAATTCTGCAGGTGAATTCAGTAATTTCCATTGGGAATATCTAGCCATTTTGGGCTCTCTAACTTCTATTGGTCAAATACCGATACACTTAATTGATTTCTTTGTTTATCAATTTCAGCCGGGAGGAGAGGGAGTGTCACTCTTTTCCTCAGCCCACCCTCAACCCTTTTCTCATCAACTCAGGCCTCCTGAAAACAAAACAAAGGATTTGTTTCCCTTCTACTCTTTCCACAAAACCAACAGGAAACATCAGCCTGGAGAAAGAATTCAACACAAATGTTAAAACAAAAATCTATAAACCTGGAGCAACTCCATCTCCGAATCATGATACACAATGACATGAGAGTAAGTGTGTCAGGCACAAAGCAGGTGTGAGCCTGACCACCTCATTTCTATTCTTCAAAGGAAGGAAGGTTTTCATATTTTTTATTATCATACTTTGTCATTGTTTCTGATTATGCCAAAAAATAGTTTATGAAAGAATTATGCACTGCAATAACAGATTACTATTGTATCAATTATAGAAGGCATTCAGAGGGGATAGGAAAAGCCACCTCTGTAAAAAATGCAAAATTTCTTCCCCTGTTAAGAACACGTATACAAAATGCAACAGAGAATTCAAATTCTTGTGGAGAGGAGCAAAAGCCACAGAACCAAAGCAAAGTCAATAGAATGAGTTAATTCAGAATTCACTGGACAAACATGCTCAATGCATTCAAATAATTTTAAAGGCACACTGCAAACCATTCACTTAATGATCTGCAGGCTAGAGGAAGCATTTCCCGCTTTAACAGACAACAGAAATCAATAGGGTGCCCCAACAAACAAGGACCAAATAACAATCAGGTTTTTAACAGCTCTGATAAATCAGCATGTTCTAAAGATCAAAATCCAGAAATTTTAAACATTCATTCACACCACAATGAAACAAGCACTTAAAAAAAAAAAAAACAAAGGAACTAAGCACATAGATCATGTGCATAGATCAATGAGGACTTCATGTACCGCTGGAAGAACACGCTATAGCCTTTTACTTGAAAAATAAAACTACTTTTAATGATAACTGCTAAAACACATTTCATCATTCATGTTGCCTTGAAAAATCTGAGGCACTTGTATCTGATCAGAAAAGCAATTCTGGGTAATAGTAGGTTACAATTCAGTGCCAGTTTGCTTTAGAAGAAAAGAGAAAAAAAAGCTACTGTTTCTCATGTCCTGCACAAAATGTGAAGTGCCTCCCTGCCTCTTTCTCCTCCCGTTTTCTGAGCTCATGCTCCCCAACCCTTCTGAAACAAGTATGAGAAACTCTTATTCCCACAAATATGCAAAATGACAAAAGAATATCAATTTATTTGTGTAAATATATGCCTATACCTTGAACTGTAGGAGAAAGGTATCAGAAGTCCATATGAAACTTATTTCTAGATTCCTGAAATCACACACACAAACGTTCACTCAGACACAGACACATACCCCCTGGATTACTGGGCACTTCACAAGTTTAGGAATTCCAACTTCTACAAGATAACTTTGTAGTTAGTTTAAAATACAAATCTGTCAGCTTTTGAAAGCCTTGATCATCTGCTAAACCATCCAAATATCAAAGAGATCCAATTAGCTTTCTCTGTAGAATGTAATTTCACTTGATGGCAAAACAGACCCTAAGAAGTACTGGATCAAAGATTCGTGTTTATCACTACCTATGATCGTTTTTAAGCACATTAACAGATTCAGAAATGTATGTCTCAACAACATTTATTCTTATTGAAAAAGCATACGTGTTCAACTCTCTATACAGTGACTAGGTCCCATGATGGTGTTTAAGAGCTATTTTGTGTATTGAAATATTTATTTTCAAGTGCAGACAAGGAGGGTGTGTATTACTCAGTTGTAGAGCACCTGCTTAGCATGAACAATGTCCTGGATTCAGTCCCCAGTACCTCCAAAAAAATAAATAAAAATAAGTGCATATTTAAAAATAAGAATAAAGTTATATAAAAAAAGCAGACTAAAAAGCACTGCAATCTATGTGCTACAATTATACTAAAAAAAAAGTGTTTCTTTCAAATATTGACTATATGCCAATCACAGAGACAATCACAAATCACACCTGAACCATCACGTGTGATTCTCAACAACCCTAAGTAGACACGGATGAGAAACCCGGCACTGAGGATGAGGAGACGGAGCTCGGAAGATCCGGGGACTCTGACCGTCCTGCTCCCCGTGACACCACGTCAACCCAGGGCAAGCTCTGACAGACATGCTCTGAGGGGACACCCAGCTGCATGGAACCTTGGGGCATTGGGGAGTCCCAGAAAACACTAAAAATTGTTCAGTGAAAAACCAGCTCAAATATATTACACTTTGCCACATCCTTTAAAAAGGGAAAATGACTGAGACCTTTTTGATACCTCCGTGTCCTTTCTGCCATCATCAATTATTTGCCCTCTCAGGGTGACCAGTGATGAACTGGACCCCATATGAAATGCACTCAGATGGAAGAGCTTTTAAAGTTATTTTAAGAAGTTTGTAAGACCCTGTCAATGCCTCACACAGGTGGTCATCCATCACTTCTCACCTGAAATCACTCCTTTTCTGCTTTTTAAAATCCCTTCATCTAATCCAGGCTTTTCAACAGCAAAGAAGCACCTCAACCACAGACACTGGACAGCTTTTCACCAAACGGGCTCGAACAGCCCATTGGACTACCTGGAAACCCTTTTCTTCTATTAAAACCACTTCCAGGTACTTCATCATTTTCTGATTGGTGGACTTGGCCTCTGACTGGCCTACTCAGAGAGCTCCCAGCCTCACATGCGGGGGTGGGAGAGGACCCTGCTGTTGGGGGAAATCAGTGAGGAAGGCGGACATACTCCCGCCAGGTCTGCAAGGGTAGAAGTGCCACAACGTGCTCAGAAATTATACCGTCATCACCCCTGGGCTCCCATGGACTTGTTTCACATTAACCAAACTCATGACACACTGATGAAAGAAAACCAGAAACTTAACTTATTAATGTAACAGAAGACGTGAAACTATGAACCAGACTGAAATATCAGAGTTCAACCATGAGTACATTTTCTCAATGGCCTAATCACAGGGAGGCAGTCACATGGCAAGCATGGACAGAAACAGAGCAGGAAGTGTTTCTAGATTAACTCAATGGGCTAAATTTCTGTTATAAGAACTGATCTACTGCCTGGAAAACAAATAACGCCAATCACGATGCACTCTCTGTGGACAGTGGCCAAGACATGACTATGAGCATCTGTGTAACTCTCCTTTCCCTGTCCTTTCTGGGCTAACATATGCACAGAGGTACAAAGATTCAGGGATGCAGATAACTCTAAACACCCAAAGCCCATCTCTGGGAGCCTCAAACCAGTAAGCCAGGGTTTAAATACCAGCTCTGCCACTTACTATTTCTGTGATTTTGGCCAACTTACCCTCTGTGTGCCTCAATTTCCACACTGTGAAACTGGGATAACAATCAAACCTTCCTTACTCGCTTGTTGAGAAGATTGAAGGATTCATTTCTGTAAAACTCTCAGAAAAGAATATAGCACATTTTGGGTGTTCAACAAATGTCAACTTAATATCAAAGTGATTTACAAGTCTCCCTTCTAATCATCTTATGTGTTTCCTGGCTAGTCTAAGTCCCAAAGAAAATCCTTATTTCTCCTTTTATAAACTCTTGGGGAGGACCCTTCTCTTCCATCCCACCACCTGTTTAAACCGAGGGAGGGAATGCCTCCTAACCACTCCTCTGGGCCATGGAGAGTGCTTCTCCATTCACACCCCTGGCCCCTGGCCAACAGCTAGCCCTCCTCACACTAACAGAGTGAGGTGTGAGTCCAGGGAGACAAGCAGGGCATTTGAAACCCTTCCTTTCTCTCCAGTGTTGATCACCATTGGGAAGCACTTGGGATGCTCGGCTCCATGGCAGGACAGCCTTGTGCATGAACGGGCAGGTCCTCTCAAGAGAAGGCTCGCTGTGTCACACAGCTACATGGGACAGGGTGAGTCTCTAATTCTGGGACACAGTATCATGACACGCATTTTCCCACAGCCCTGAAGTTCATGGAGAACGTGGCTTCATCAGTAACAAATAAGACATTTATCGCCTGCCTACTCTTTTGTGTCATCTCTCAGTTGGCTGCTGGAGACAACATGTGTATAAGTATTGGATCCCTTTAAGCCCCAAAATATATGAAGTAACAAAGAATTCTGTGGCTTAACGTTGGTTCAGGGCGACTGTGTAACAGTTCTGACTCTGCTGATGCTTAATTATGGGTATAGGAACTAAGGAACCTCCTCAAATATCTTTCAGCATAAAACCAGCTTTTCTTATTTTCCTGTTTCTTAGTAATTGCCAAAGACTCTCAAATGATGGCTTCACACAAAAAAGCAGCTAAAGTTTATGAGCCCTCTTGACATACCCACTGTGGTAAACACTTTACATAATTTCTAATTCTCACAATTCTACAAAGCAGATATGAATGTCCCCATCTCACAGACGAGGGAAAAACTCAGAGCAAACTGACTCAGGCTCACGTGGCTCAGTGGCAGCACGTGCACGCAAACCCAACTCAAAAATCTACACCCCTTCGTATATGTACCAAACCTCCTACCACCAATTAACACACAGCGGCGGAGTCAATACTCAGGGAACTCAATACACTTTTCAGCTTTAAGGTGCTCCAGAGGCCGCTTCTAGCTGTTTTATAAAATCCCGGCTCACTGACTTCTAACACTGGAAGAAAAGACCGATTTTGCCATTGTTTGCACAGCAAGTCTGAAATGTTCACAGCGAGATGACAGAATAAGTCTAAGACATAAGCAGAATAATTTTTCCAGGTAGACAGACATAATGGACATTGTGCTATTCTGAAGCACTAAGCAACGGAATCAAAACAAAATAACATTTGTTAAGCCTTCTTTTGCAAAAGGAATATTAAGACTGTTAGAAGGTGCAACAGCGCCACCTATGGCTAAAATGACCTTCCAGGTTGCCGGGAAAGATGCAACACAAAAATTGCCTGTAGGATCAGAAAAGAGAATCAGATAACTAAAAGCTTATGTAGCACATACTGCACTTTGCTTCGGGGGAAGGGAAGGGTATTCAGTATTTAATCTGATATTGCTAATACTCCTGAATATAAACAAAAGACATAGGTTCATGGAAACTCATCTTAGAAGAGGAAAGAATCCAGTCCAGCCACTTCATTTTACAGGAGGGGAAACTGAGACATGGGTTCTGTCCTGCAATCGGCAGCAAAGCTCTCCCAGGCCTCATGTCTTGCACTGTAGCATAAACCAACAGATCTGTACTAGGCCTATATTCATAACAGTCACGTTTGTATTTTTCCAACAGTAGGTTATCTAAGTATCTTGCAAAATAATTCTCAAAGAGCCAGGATATCATACAAGATTGATGAAATACAAAAATATTTATTTACATAATAAAACAGCATGAGCTTTATTCTATTAAAAAAGTGACTTGTTAAATCAATGTTTTGATATTTTAAACCTGTTAAGAGTGCAGGAAAAAAAATCAAAATTTTGCTTAATCACAAAAGAGAGAAGCTTATTCCCTGAAAATGATCAATGTGGATTTTACTAAACTTAATGAATCTGGTCAGAATCCCACGAATTTAAATGTCTGTGTGGATGGTTACACGGCAACATGAATTCTGAGTTGTAACAATAAATATTCTGTGTAAGTAATATTCAAGGTCGTCTGATTAAGGCAATTTAACTAGTCCCTGTCTCACTAGTATGATACAGATTTCATTAAAACTTCATACTACACTAAAAAAAAAAAATGAATCCTTGTTACTTTAAACCATATTCAAATATATCATATATATAAATATTATAAATATTAAATATGCATCAGAAATAAGCGACACTTTTTAGTATTCAGAGTTGATACTTCTAAAATATCTGTCATTCTGACAGCACATTTTTATTAAGCACCTCTTGGGTTCTTTGTATACAAGGCGTCTAACTCTCACAGTCAGACAAGTTAAACGATATTACTCAAATTTCACAAATGAGGAAATGTACTTAAGCCATGAAAACAACTTACATATTCACCATCAGGAAAGAAAAGAGTAAAGATTTTACTTATAATATTCACTGACAATCTTTTCTTCCATATTAAGACTACATAAAACCAATTCAGTCTTTGTAAGTATTTCTGTCAATAAGGGCCACTAGAGAAAAACAAGTAACATCATTAACAGTGGTCGGACTTTCAAAGCCCACTTCTCTTTGGCACTATAATTGCTTTTAATGTTTTGTTTTTTGTGCTAACAGACCACTAAATTAAAAAAATTAACTTTTTAAGTAATTACCTGAGAATTAAACATTTGTGAAAATGTACAATTTTAATTTGACACTCTGTCTCACATTCTCACTGGTGTCTCTCCTTTGAAGGCCTCATAAGGCTGAGATCACTAAAATCGGCCATTTATGGAGTCACAGCAGTTCGGGTAACCACTCAACGGGAGGCTGATTAGAGGAGCAATTAAGAATGCATCCTGTGCAGCCTGGGTTCCAGCACCGAGCTAGCCACCGCCAGCTGCGTGTGATTTGGGACAAGCTGCTCCATCTCTCAATCCCTCAGCTGCAAAAAAGGAGACACTGATACCTACCCTCAAACACCTGCTATGAAGTAAAACATGAGGAAAGCATTTTAGTGTTAGGTAGGTGTCCACTCAGAGCGAGTTTGGTCATTATGATGATGAGGATGGCTGTTAATAAATTAAGCTAGACCAAAAGGGAGAAATCACCTTAAAGGAGAAACATTTTAATTCAATCAGCATTTCCTTTTGGATGGATTGCAGAATGTTCTATTGATGTTTTTAATAAACCAAGTTTTGTCCATTAATTATAGATTTACAGGTTCATGGACAAGTCTCCAGAAAAAGAATTAGAGGCCTCTAACCTCTGAATACTGAGAAAGTAAATTAAAAAAAAAATCATTTGGGAGATTATACCTCATTTGGGAGAGTATGTGCTTAGCATGCATGAGGCCCTCAGTTCAGTCCCCATAAACTCCATTTAAAAACTTTCTTTTTTAAGAAATGGAGAATTAAAGCAAAAAGATGGAGGAATACAGAATTTTTTAGAGACTCATCTCAGATTTAAGACGGGGAGAAAACATCCATTTCTCAGAGGAAATCTTCAGAACTATGTAAACAGGATCTGAGATGTCTAGTCTTCTAACATTATTCATGAATTCATATTACCAAGTCTTAAAACTACCTGATAACCCACAGAGGTGATACTGATCGTAACACCTGCCAACACGGATCGAGCTCCCGCTAGGACTGCTCTGTTCTGACATCTCTGCTCCTGAGGTCTGACCAGGCTGAGAGCACTAAATTCGGTCATTCATGAGCATCTCGTGTAAGTCCTCCATGTGTGCTTCTAACTCTCCCCTCACCAGCCCCTCTGAGGGAAGCACTGTTATCATCATCCCCACCCGCAGATAAGGCCACTGAGGCACAGAGTCTAAACCCTTTCCAGGTCACATTGGCATTAAAGGACGTCTGTATTTCTGCTGTTTTGCTTTTGACAAAGTAATCTGAGATATCAATTCAAGGGAGACTGTTAAATAGTCAAGTCTGTCAGGTCTTCACCTCAAAGAGCAGATACTATAAATTCCTGATGTAGGATGAGGCTGCCGCCACAAACTGACTCAGCTTGAAATTAATATCCAAGATGAAGCAGCGGATTCACGTAAATATTCACGACTGTCAACTCCGCTCTCGGGTCTGGGCCCTTCACTGCCTGAACGGGGGTGAAATCCCCACCCGTGTCAGGGAGGGACGCGCAGCTCTTCCGGGACTCACCCAGGATTCACGGGCTGTTTCCCCCCACAGGCTGTCCTCAATGATTAAAAAGCTCTCAAGGTTTTTACACCATGCAAAACTAAAAGACATTTCTGCAGATGGAGCACTTTCTCAGGCTTAAACCTTTTTTGCCTACACTCAGCAAGGGGCAAAAAAAAAAGAAACATGACTCTACAAAGTCTCTGACCCTCACCACTCACGGGAGTAGAACGGCCACAGCAGCAGATGAGTCTTCTCATTGCACGATGAGAACAAAATAAAGCCGCCCCAACCACAGGCACTCCCAGAGACAGAGCTCAGCAGTCTTCTGCACACTCACAGTTGTGCAGCCCTCACCACCATCTATTTCCTGAACACTTCATCACCCCAGAAGAAACCCCCTGTCACTATCAGTCATTCCCTAATCCCCCTCCACCCAGCCCCTTTCAACCATCACCTGCTCTCTGCCTCTGCATGTGCCTTTTCTGGGCATTTCAGATCACTGAAATCAACAATATGTGGCCGTTTGTGTCTGCTTCCTTTCACTTAAAATGCTGTTTTCAAGGCTTGTCCATTTTGAAGTGGTATCAGCATCTCTCTCTCTCTTTTTTTTTTTTTTTTTGAAAACGTTAAAGTTTATTAGAAGGTAGTAAGTACTATCAAAAAGAGTACGGTGGAGCATAAGTGATTGGGTTTCAAAGGGAAAAGTGCGGGTTGAACAGTCAGGGAGGAGTTCCCAGAACAGGTGGCCTTTTTCATTTTCCTCTTTATTTGTTTTTTCTTTTTTATTCACTCTTACATGTGAATAATGTTCCACTACATGGAGATACTACATTCTGTTCTTCCATTCAGCAGCTATTTATGAATGAAGTCCAGTAGAATGAGTGTAAGTAGTGACTACCATGGATGGCATTTAAGCAAAGGGCAAGACGTGCTTTCAAAAAACAAGCCAACAAACAGAGGCACAAGGAAATTCAGTGCGTTTCTGAGCAAAGAGCATGCTTGCTTCGGCAGGACTACCGTGCAGGGCTGGGGCGGATACTGGCAAGTATCACGGTGAGGGAGTCACCTGATAAGACTCCCCACTGCAAGCAGCTCAGCCAATTCTCCCTCACACTGTATTGTTAGAGCCATGTTTCTAGGTTACTCTTATTTCAAGTAATAGTAATTTAACTACACATCTGATCATCTGCCTCAGACCACATTACCTAGAAGCCACAGAAAATCATTCACTGACCGGAGCAGCTCCAGGACATAACGGTGATGGATCAGGGAGTCCAGCAGCATTCCAGCCTGCAGGCACAAACCCCACATGTGCCCTGGTGATGTCTGGAAAATAAAATGCATGGAAATATCTCATTGCTGGTACACGACATCTGCCCTCAAATTGCCCCAAAATCATGCTGGCAAAGCACTACTCAAACTTTTCACTCCAAAAAAAAAAAAAAAAATGCTAAGAAGGCAAATTTAGGCCCTTCCATTAAAAGCCAGCAACCATCACTGCCAGTATCTGAGCTGGAATTCTCCTGACTTCAAAAACCACCGCGCAGTTACATTTCAAAAGTGAAAGTCATATATGTATTCCACGTAGATGATATTACAGTAGGATTTTTCTTTTCAAAATTTCCAGTTGCAACATTAGCACAAGAAAGTTTATGTTTCAGCTTTAAAAAAATCAATTATCCTCCACTTTCTTAATTTTGAACATATTATTATTTTATAAAGGGAGCTATGCTGCATATTATAAACCAACTGTTTGGTTTCTGCAAATAAGACCTTTATGACCTCACTATTTCAGAGCAAACTTTAATGATGTTTTGAGAGGTGGGGCCTGGGGCGCTCACAAACAGCTCTTTAAATACTGACAAGTATGTGCTCTTAAGTAATGCAAAGGCTCTAACTCCACACTAGCTCAGAAAGCAAAGAAACTGCACCAAAGACTTACTTTAACATTTTAATAGATTCCTATTGTTTTGAATATTAAAGTTCTTAAAAGATATGATTTTTTTTGAGAAAGCCAACAGCTGTATTAAATTTCCTCTCACCAAGAAAGCAATCTTTATCAAGAATAAAAACCCCTATAGAAATCGAAATGACGGGACGTTTCTAGCTAAGTGAACATGCAGATCTGAACACAAACCTAAATCCTATCAGATCTCACTCGAACGAGCTCAACAAAGTCCTGGGCTACCCTGGAACTTAGCTCTTCTTTTCCAAAAGTTGGCTGAGCTAAGATCATCACACAAGGCAGGGAAGGAGAGAAGAGGAAAGTCCACCTGGCAGCCTCCATCTGTTTTCTTCCAGCCAAAAGTCGCCTCTAGGGTCGCCCTGCTAACAAGCCCTCCCCATAAGGAAATCCGGCATCCACACTGCCCCTGCCGTCCCCAAGCAGTCCCGACGCCTCTCTCCCAGCCTGTGAATGTTCTTCTAATGACACCCCCTGTTGGTGGCACCCTTCCCCTCTTCCCTGCTACACACACACACACACAGAGCCACAGCAGTCTTCCCAAATCACAAATTTGATTACATCACCCCCACTTCAAACCCTTCAGAGGCTCCCTGGTGGAATTCTAGCCCCACCCCAGACACTGCTTGCCCAGCCTCACCTCAGTACACAGGTCCCCAGTGACCTCAGGGGCCCCCTGACTTGCTCCTACTTCCCACTTGTCTCCAGGCTCATTTTGACTGTTTCCCAAGGAAGCCTTCCCTCCTTCCAACTACCACAATTTGTTCCTCTATTCCTAGAACATTCTAGGCTAAGTCAACTTCTGACAATGCTAAGCTCACAAGAAGCAAATACATTTTGCTTACTAATGTGGCTCCACCCTCTCTCCCCTAGACACACAGAAGTGCACGTGTTATGAATAAATGATTGACGGGGTGGGTCTCAAAGAGACAGATATACCTACTCTCACACGTCCCGACCCTTGTGTCTGTAGAATATCAGAAGAAAAACCAGAATTACCTTTCCTGAGGGTCACTTTCTGATGACACCCTTCACTGACTACTGTGTCAGTTCTAGTAAAACCCAAGCTCTTCCAAAGCCCTCCATCCCGGACTCTCTCCAGTGTCCTCACCAGCAGGGGCACCTTCCACCCTGGACCACACAGGGCACTCTCCCCGTTTCCCCAAGCCAAAAGCCTCCAGGCATCTGCCCGGGCTGCACCTGCCACCTGAGCCACATTCTTGACTACTTCTCCTGGCTGACACTCTGTCCTCACAAATGAATGTAGAGTCCATTTCTTCCAGGAAGTCCTCTCTGATAATGTCCTTTAGGTCTTGGTTGGGCTTCATCTATAGCAGCAGTACATGGTGACCAACTGGGTGTTTGCCCGCTCCTTTGAGACCACGAACTCTTGGGGGCCACGTGGGAAGGAGTGAGAGATTACAAGAGGGGTGCGGGAAGCAAAAAGCAAAAATCACAGCCCAAGTCCCAAATTCAAGGATACTTTCTCAGGAAAAATATAAACAATTTCACACGTGTGCAATTTGGCTACTGTTTTTGTGGCTTGTGGACAGCAAGAACTTGGTGTTCTAGTCCAAAACCCAGATTACATGCAAAGAAATGTATATATTCATATCCAAAGGAAACCAGAGCTGCTCAACAACAGTTTGCAGTTAGAATTGAAAGGAACTTTGATAAAGGCAATCTCTCTCTCTCTCTTCCTTCTTTTCTGGCATCATATAATTTTAGAAGTATTTGCGTG
Organism: Camelus dromedarius; assembly: GCF_036321535.1. NCBI lineage: Eukaryota > Metazoa > Chordata > Mammalia > Artiodactyla > Camelidae > Camelus > Camelus dromedarius. The sequence goes on from NW_026989830.1 coordinate 980,465, forward strand.
ACCAAGAGATGGCTACAGCCCGTGATTCTTCACTGGAGTGTTTGGGGCTGAGGAAGATCAGATTACATTCACTGCGTAAATGCAATCACACCAACACACTGATAGGTGCCGTGGTGGTGGAGATGATGTTCCAAAACAGGCAACATTATTCTGTAAGAGAACTCTAAATAGAAAGTAAGAAATGCAATGTTCTGTAGTCAATTTCATTTGCTATATGGGTCATTAATTGATAGTATATCTTGTCTAATGAAACCCAAAAATAAATTGTCAACGTCGATTTTCTTCATCTGACCATTTTATGCTAACTTTGGATATTAAACCCTCACTCCATAAGTAAAACTCAGGCCTACACTGCAGCACAGTTACATCCCGTGGAAGAAAGCCGATCAAGGGAGAACTGGAGAGTTTCCCTTCAGAAGCTGCTAAGTCTGGTTTTGCACCTGTACGTGATTTGCAACCACGTCATCGAGAATGGAGAATACCTAACAACTGTGGGGCGAAAAGCACTGCGGTGCTTCAGAAAAATCAAAGAACGCTGAGCTTTGTGAAACAGTCCTGAGGCACTTAAATCGTACTTTTTCTGAAAGGCTCCAAAACTGACCCAATTCATCATTCCAGGTTCAACAGGGAGGTACCGGAATTAGTAGAGAAAACATGCCCTTGAAGTCTGACAAGGCCTTGCTTGAATTCTGCTGCAGCATTTACTAGCCACTAAACGGACCAATTCCTTAACCCTCTGAGAAGGCTTCCCGATCTGCAAAAGGGGGCTGCCACCGCCCACCTGGGAGGCATGGATGTGAATTCAACACGCAAGTAGGGCGGCCGACTGGTACCTGACACGGGGCCTGGCTAGTTTCCCTCCACTGCCCTTCTCCCCCTTTAAACTTGCACTGTTCCCCCGGTAAGGATCAAGACCACGGAACAGAATGCCCGATTTTTCTGTGTATCCCCGGATACATGACTTACCCTTAGGAGGCCAGAAAAACTGCTTCCTCCCCAGTCACTATCAACGTTCTTAAGATTCTGGGTATTTTTAACTCTATTTTCCAGGGAGACTATTCCAGAACTTTCCAAGCACCATTCTCCAGGTTGGCTCCCCTCCCAGCACCCATCCTTTCTCACTTCAGATACTCTGTATGATTGCCTTCTGTTCATGGGAAAGCGAGTCCGGTAGGGTGGGGACTCCCAAGGACTCCCCCCTCCCTCACAGGTGAGTGTGACTACCTTCTGCCCACTCCTCACTCCAACTCCAGCTTCTAAGAAGTCTACCCTCCAGGACCCTGCAGACTCTGCATCTTCCCAAGACACACACGTGGCCACGACCCTCCCTTCAGATTTCTTCCTGGCTGGCCCTGCACACCCCCCGGCCCCTTAAAGATAAATGGCATTAGGCTGAAAATCGCAAATGCCGCTGACTGACACACCAAAGCTGCATGGTCTGGGCTTTCCTCCAACCCAGGCAGGGCCCTGCCCCCCCTCAGCCTCAGTCTGCAGCTCTCGAGATGATCTAATTCACATGCAAGGCTATGAACACCAGCTAAGAATGACGACTCCCAACGTGTATCTATAGTCCGGCTCCTTCACCTGAGCCACAATCTCATAGACACGAGTGCCTCTTTGAAGTCCTAACTTGGATGACAAATGGCATCTTAAAAATGCCTCATGTTCACCATTTACTCTGGAATTCGATTCCTGGCAGGTACCTCCCAGACTCCCCATTTTAGTAACAGCCCCAGCACCCAACTATGTGTTTGAGGTCACATTCAATTTCCAATGTTCCCTCCCCTAATCCCTGGCCTGGAATCAGTCCTATTATTTCCGTCGCTAAGCCCATCTCAAATGTGGTTCTACAGGGACCATGGCCGTAACCCCCCAAGTTCACAGCATGGTACACTGACTAACAGTCCTCCGTAGGGTGCTCCCTGGAGGGGGAGGCATCTCCTGCCACTGGTCACCTCAGAAGGCACTGTATTCTCACAAAGGAGGCCCAGGAGAAGGGACTCAAGGTTCTCCCGTGGTCTGAGCTTTGAAGGGCCCGAGGTCTGGGGGAGCTCCTAATTAGCAGACACACTTGCCAGTGAGCAGATGAGGATGGAGGAACCCAGGCAAGGCTGTTCTCACTCCAACCCCTGGGCTCTCGGGAGCCACGGGAAAGGCCTGTGTCCAGGGCACAGCCCGGCCATCACAGATCACAGCCAGCATTAGCCAACACGGACAGCCTAGACTCCATCTAATTGTGACACTTACTTCTGTTCTGTTCCCCATCCAGAATGTGATGGACTAATTCAGATATTATGGCCTGTCTCAAGCGATACAAATTCAGTGATAAATGAAGTGTCCACATTTGGACCAGAGCATGAAAGGAGAAACAAGGCCTCATGTTCAGCATGATGGTGGTGGCCAAACCCTTCCACCGAGTGAGATGAACCATGATGGGGGTGAGAATCCAAGGTCCTAGGTCGGCCAAAACTTCTTCCTTCAAGGTTGGCTGGGGTGTTGCAGACTCCCTACCGCAAACTAACTACACGGCCGTCAGTGGTGGACATCAGCTGCAACAGACACGGAGTCAGCTATTTATGCCAACATGGGTTAAAAGTAAAGGCCGGGGCAGGGAGGCCTGCACGGCTGCTGAGGCAAAGCACAGACCCGGCTCTGAATGCCCACTGGCTGGAGAAGAGAGGAAGCTACGGTCCCCTTTAGCGGTCGCTGTGTCAACAAGATCCAGGTGAGCCAGCTACTTAGGAGAAGGCCATGTTTTCCTGATACTCAGAAAAACCAGCCTCGTAAAGGGAACACAAGAGTGGCATGGATTTTAGACCCCCCTAAGCCACTTTATGAAGGCAAAGTAAAGTAAATGGCACAGGGATGTTGAATGCAAAAAAAAAAAAATTAAATAAGTAAACGGTGACTGCTTCCTCCAACAGCGTCCCCTGCAGCTGCACACCCATGAGCCTGCCACTTTCTCACCAGTGACCGCTGGCCAGGAAGTGCCATCACGCACGTCACACTGTGACAGCCAGGAACCGCGTGAAGAGCACGTTTGTGTAAAAGCAGGAATCGAGCAAGATGCTGCAGACTTTGACTTGACAAGATTAAATACTCCATGAAAAGAATCCCTCAGCAGCCGCCTAAATCAATTCGCATCTCACTTCTTCAAAACAATCAAACAAATTGAATAAGGGCGCATTTGTCACCAAATATAAGGAGGACCAAACAGGTTCCTCAAAGCAAGGATTTTAACAGGTATCAAACACCAGTGGGTGATGTGCTAACAAAGCAAATATTCCAAAAAATTAGAAAATAAAAAATGACTAGGATAATACATGGATCAAGGTAACTGTTAAGTTTTTGCTCTTTAAAGCGATGGAGAGAGTACGGAGGGCAATCTGGATATTTCCAATGCAGGGTGTGCACAGCCCACATTTTCAGACGCAACAACATGCTCACTGGGCAGTACAAGAGAAAAAGAATAAAGAAAAAGGAAAAGAGGAACAAGAGAAAATTAGAAACACACAAGAACAAAAATGATTTTGACAGCATGTACAAGAATTTATGTGAGTGTGTGAGGCCAGGGATGCTGGGACGGTGAGACCCACACTCACCTCCTGCTCCAGGGAAGGCAGGGGCCTGAGGGGAGCGGCGCTGCCGGGGGACCCCAACGTGATCAGCGCCCCTAACCAAAACTCCACCTATATGCGTCTAGGCAGCTTTTGAGCTACAAATTGTGGTCGCATTTCAGGCTGGACAGTTTTACTCACTTCCACCAAGAGTAGCAGGAGAGAATTAGACTGTTCCTGTACCAAAGCATTGTTTAAAAAATTAATGACTGTGGAATAGTAAAAGCAAAAATTGAGTAAAAGTGACTGGAGGAGAATGTGGTTGACCCGAGCTCACTGGCCACGTTATCTCACTGACGTTAAGATGCTGGCTGAGCCCTTATGGTACCAAAACAGACAGACCCACCAGGAGGGAGGTTTAATGCGCTGCTGTATTTTGATGCCGGGAGCCATGCCTGGTACACGAGGTTCTGGGTAAACAATGGTGACAGTGTCAACCACTATGGGCTAAGCACACATCCAGCTACTCCGCCAAATCCCAAGGGCAGACTTCAAAAGGCAAAAACAAGTTGGCATTCTCTGGTGGGTCTGCAGAGTCAGAGCCAAGCAGTTGCTGAGCAAAAATGTCACCAGTGCCTCCTATGACAAAAGAGGAGGCACGGGCCTGGGGCTGGGGCAGGGCTCTAGGCTTCCACTGCTCACCAACCAATCTGTCCAGGGGGAGAACGTGGTCTCTGTGTATGTTGCACCTATGCACCTACCTTGACTGACGCCTGGGGGCTCAGCAGGAGGTGACATGTGAGGTGAACGGAGCCAGCCTCGGTGTAGCACAGTGCTGGCAGCTATGCCCTCAGCAGTGCCCAGGCTCCTAAACCTGACACCTCATCTCCAAGGAGCAGAAGGGGAGTGCGGGCATGAAGATCACAGGGCCCTGTGAGGACAAGTACAGGCCATGACATGCCTTGCCTCTTCCTTAAGCCATAGAGTTATGTCCGGGAGGAACAGAAAATTCATCCAGAGCCCGCTAGGCACCTCACACACGTGGGGGACTCGGGTCACCTCTGCCTATCACTCACAGGGCTGGTCTGGACATTCTTTTTATCAATTCTCTGGCATCTTCTCCTCCAACTTACCAACAACCAGAAAGTAGAATCTGATCTTAGTTAATTTCAAGAATCACAGAGCACCGCCTCCACAGTGGGCCCGGCAGCCGTGCCAGGTCCTCCGACCGTCACCTGTCAGACCGCCATGAGTTCTCTCCAGACTCAAGGCCTGAGGCCGTAGGCCGTGGGCACACAGCTTCCCTCACTCTCCCCAGCAAAGGGGGACCACCTCTCGGCAAAGGCATGTCACCCTCTTCTGCACGAAGGACAGCACTATAGATACACGGGGAAACAGAGCAGATGGTGGGGGGGGGTAGGCAGCCCAGAAGAGCTCGTCTGTAATTCCGAGACAAAATGGGGCCGTTGACTTAATCACAGGGACAAAGTGAGGATGAACATTTCCCTGTTCTTTCCCATACTCCGTGATATGCCTTTCCCTGCATAAGGAGTTCATTCGGAGGTCCCTGGCGGTGATTCTGATGTCCCAACATGGCATGCTGGCTGTCGGGCAGGAAGAGAGGGCCTGAGCCGAACAGGTGCTGGGCCTGGGAGGCAGGAGACATCGGCTCCAGCCCCAACTGAACCAGCGCCTCGTTCTGCCTCTCGGGATTCAGCATCTCATCTACAAGCAAAGGGATGAGACTATCTTAAGACAGGCTGCCCAACATAAATGAAATGAGAGCCATGTAAAGAAAGTTTCCCAGTTGCCACATTTAAAACAGTAAACAAAGAAACAAACCAACAAACAAAAAACAAATACTAGAAAATGATTTTAAGAACAAATCTTAACCTACTGTATGTAAAATACTATCATTTTGACATGTAATCAATATAGGAAGTGATAAGATAGTTTACATTCTTTTTACTAGACAAGTCTCAGCGTCTGATGTTCATTTGACCTACAGCAAATCTCAGCTCAGAGCAGCCTCCTCCCCAGCTCTCCTAGCATCAGTGGCTGTGGATACTCTATTGGACAGCAACTCCAGGGGTCCCACCAGGGTCCTGGCTGAAAAGCTGGAGTAAGTGTCCACAATAACCCTAAAAGGATCTCTCTGAAACAAAGGCAGATTCACTTTTAAATGTCTGTAAACCGGCGGGCTGCACCTCCCTCCACCCTTGGCTACAAGAGAGTCCTCTTCCTTGCTGATCCCTTTCTGGATGTAGGGAAGAAACCCGGCACACAGCCAGGGTGGACTGGCCTCCAGGTAAACTTACCTGCTTTCTGTGTCCAGTCCCATGATGTCCTCCTTCTCAAATGGGATGCAGAGAAGGAGGATCTTGTCCCCAGAATTGTCGGATGCACCGTCCAGCCACTTGGACTTGGGCAAGATGAAGAGTGACTCAGTGAAGTCGTCGATCCTCTTCTCCACCTCCCTGCAGTCCTCGTAAATTGAAGGCCACTTCGGTGCGCGTCTGCTCGGCCACCTCCCCATGCAGCAGAAAGTCAAAGAGCTGAGAGTCATAGAGCGTGGTGCCATACAGCTCCTCTGCACGTGGAGCTTTTCGAAGCCTTGGCCGAGAGGCAGTCAGTAATGATGACAAGGCCCAAGACCTTGCGGTGGGTCTGGAAGTCGCTCCACCCATTCTTGGGCGCATAGTGGTGACTGTAGTGGATACAGTTTGCCCACTGGGAGCTGCACGGACTGATCTGACTCACCAAGGTGATTCACTTATAGATGCAAAAGAAATTCTCCTCTGAGATGATCCCCACGTGTTCGACCACCACGGGGAAATTCTGGTGGTCCTCAGCACACTGCACGTAGTCAGGGATGCTCATGTTGCAGGCCCTGACGAGAGGGGAGAGGAGATCGAAGTACATACTGTACTGTGGGCTGCAGGCCCATCTGGGTTGCGGTGACCTGGTGTGTACCAACCAGAAGGCAAGGGAATCTCAAGTAAATCCGGGGGTACAGTTTGTCCTCAGAGTCTTCAAATGGCTACCGTAGCTCGGATCACATTACCCAGCTTTTGGTCTAGGCTTCCTGCCCTGCAGAGAAGGGTCATTTCTTGTTTTCTGTTTCCAAGCACCTACCAAGGCCCTGATGCAAAGTCACTGCTGAAAAATGCTGAATAAGGAAATGAACAAAGGAAGTGCTTTCCCCATCCTCCTTCAGCAGAATATAAAGAAAAGTACTACAGTGGGATCAAAAGATCTGGTTTTCTATCCAATTTATTTGAACTCCTAAGCTTCAGAATAATGGATAAGAAAACTTGCCTTGGGGAGGAGGGTACAATTCAGTGGTAGAGCACGTGCTTAGCATGTACGATGTCCTGGGTTCAAACACCAGTACCTCATTTTAAAAAATGAAACAAATAAATAAACCTAATTACCCTCCTGAAAAAATATTTTTTAATTCAAAATTCAAAAAAAACCTTGCAATTGACACAACATTGTAAACTTGACTATACTTCAATTAAAAAAAAAATCTTTCTCTTACATGAATATATCTGGATTACAGAAGTTTGCAAATGTAAAATGCCTAGGGTACCACCTGCATAAAAAGGGGTGACTGTACAAATTTAGTATCGCTCCTTTATGAGCTATATTTCCTTTGGGGGGGTTATAACTTCTTAGAGCTAATTTTCTCAGATTAAAAAATATAAACATTACCTGATTCTCAGGACTGCTGAAGAATCAGATAACCCTATTAAAGCATCTGACCCACAGAGGTTACTCAATAATGTTTGTTGAATGAATGAATAAACCAGCAAAGTGAATGCTGCTCCCTGCCACAGACCATCATAATGGTACTGCATGGAAATCCCAAGCCCACGTTCCACCCGTCTCGACACTAACAATGTGGGTGACCTGGTCAGGCCTGTGTGATTCTCTAAGCCCCAGTTTAATCGTGAATAAAATTAGGGCAATAAAACAAACCTCAAATTGTTAGTGAGTCAGTAATGAATTGTACCCCAAACTTGCAAGTTGGAACCATTAAGGAAAACTATACAAAGGGTCCATAGGCCCTCTCCATATTATCTCTTACAACTACATGGGAATCTACATTATATCTCAAAATAAAAAGTCTAATTTTTTAAAGAGGCTATTGAGGTTAAATGAGCTCACTGTCTCAAATAAGGAACACAAAGCACAAATAGGACAATGCCAGCACATGAGATACACTCAGTTAACATTCCCACTCAACCCATTGGTCCCTCCAACTTCAGAGCAAGAGGATGGGTCCTCGTGGCAAGAGGCCACTGCACCTGAAGCTAACAAAACTAATGGTGCCCACTTCCAAGAGCTCCTGTCATCACCCTTGTTCTAATTTTCTATTTGTAATTTTTTTCTTTTTATTAAATAGAAACTCCCAATTGCATAGCCTTCACCTGACTAGATATCATGATGGCAGCCCTTCAAAACCTGACCACAGAGATCATGATGGCAGCCCTTCTTGGTGAAACAATAAAATGAAAAGCCATTTCCACAAGACCTCTGTGTAAATCTACTAGGGAACTTAATCCTGGACTGAGGAAGAGGACTGGGGAGGAGGGGGCAATCAGGCGCACAGAAAACTATGGGCCACCTGTCCCACGATGGACTTTAGACTCAACCCTCACCCTACAGGAAATTCAAAATACACACCGACAGATTGCTATGGACAAGATTTTTTTTTTTTAAACAAATCCCTGAATCCCTAGCAGGTCTTATTTCTACCGAAACACAAATGGATTATGTGTATAATGTTTCACAAAAGCCCTAAAATATTATCACGCCAACTTGACACATCAAGAAAAACTGAGGTAGAGAAGTTTATCACATTGTACATGATTAGAGAGAGGCCACGTCAGACACCGTATTTAAATCCAAGCCACTGCTCCAGTGCTCACACTAGAAAGTGTGACATACTGCACCTTTCCTGCCCTCTCCCTGCAATAAATCTCTGAAGAGTCTTTTCTGTGCCACCTGGAATCACAATCACATCAATTTTCCACAAAGTGCTATGTCACTCCTTGGAGGCTGTATCAAAATCTAAAGGGTTGGGATGGGAGGAGTGATTTGCATTTTCTGTTTCTCAAAGGAAACATGGCTTTAAAGGAAACTGAAAAGCACATATCTAGTCTAAGCCCTCATTGTGCAGAGAAAAAAATGGAGGCTCAGAAGAGATGAGGAAAGGTCCTTATTAATAAATATATCCTCAGCGCAGCACCAAGCCAGCCCTGGGCACTGCTGGGGGAGGATCTGGGAGACCCAGGAGAATGAGTGTTAGAAAAAGGAAAGAGAATAAGCATAAAAGGCCCTGTCTCTACACCACCATACCATGGAATTCCACCAAATTACCAAGTAAGGGTGCAGCCAATATTAAGGTGGGCTAAGCAGGTTATAGAAACCTGGAAGTCTCAACCATAGTGGAAATTCCAACATTTACTATGTTTTTTTCCCAGTTCAAGCATCAACTCAGTGGGAACTCTGTACCAGGGACTACACGAGGCCTGGAGTTCTCCCAAATACAGACCTCTATTACCACGTGTACAAACCACATAAAGGCCACCAGAAGAAAAGCACCCACAGATGGAATTACTGAAACTGAAAGCAGCCAACCAGCATATATTACTAAGAAAAATGGTGCTCCTAGAAATGGACTCATGGACATAGAAAGCCAACTGTGGTTAGCAGGCAGGAAAGGGGGGATTAACAGATACACGTTAATAAATATAAAATAAATGACAAGGACCTACTATATAGCACAGGGAACTATATTCAATTTCTTGTAATGAGTTGTACTAAAAACAATCTAAAACATATTTATACACATATGCATATGTTCATAACTGAATCTCTGCTGTACACCTGAAACTAACATTGTAAATTGACTACACTTCAATAAAAATTAATTTAAAAAAATAAGTAAAAATAAAAGCAACGCCATTAAGAAAAAATAAAAGAACACTCTAATCCCCTTAGCTGTAGCTGCTGAAGAATTTTGGTTGCAAGCACCAAGTCCACTGGATCACTCCAGCACTGGCTGTCACTCTTTCTGACCATCAGAGAGTCACTTGGCTTCACTGAGGTTAATTTTCTCTTATGTGAAAGGCTACAGTTGCAACTAATGATGTATAGAATCTCATCATTCACAAGCCCAAAAATTAGTGAGGACTTCCCATGGGCCAGGCTCTGGAGAGATGAAAATATAGGGTCCCAGTTATATTCATGGGTAGAAGAAGTTTATGCCATAAAGACAATAATTCTTCCTATTTTGATAGACAGATTCATTGCAATTCTGATTAGAATTCCTACCAGATTTTTCATGGAATTTAACAAGTTAATTTATGGTCAAGAATAGCCAAGAAACTTCTTTAGAACCACCACTGGGGAGGGGTGGATTGGTCATTCATTTCCACTGGTATTTCTGATGTGATGAAAACGTTTAGGATAATAATTGTTGCACAACTGTAAATATGCTAAAAGCTGCTGAATTGTACCATTTAAATGGGTGGACTTCATGGTGTGTGAACAATATCACAATAAAGCTGTTATATGAAAAAATATTTCTTGACAATTATTTTTCCCTCTATACTACTTAGTCTGCCCCACAATTTAAGAAAAACAAAAAACCAAAACAAACCAAACTGTGCCAGGAGCTCTTTAGGACTGCAATGTCCCTGGGTCTCCAACGCCTCTGGTGGTGCTGTTCCTGTTAACACACCAAGCTGGGCTGGGCTAGTTAGGGAATGTAACTGTCTTTTTAAAATCGATGGTCACACGTTTCACCCTGGGAGAGGGAAGGAAGGAGGATGACACAGCCTTATGCCTTCAGCTCAATTTTAACTGAACCAAGCCCTGCTTTCAACACTGTAATCCCTCTCACTATAAAAACACATGACACCAACAAGCACCGCCATCATAACACCTGAAAGTGTTCAAGGTACTTACCTGGGGCAGAAACACTGAGGGAGGAGACAGAAGCTCGCTTGGCACTGAGGATCCCTTTTCCCGACTCCACCAGTAGCTGGGCTTTACAGCCGGAGGCTCTCAGCCCAGGGAGCAGCGCAGACGCCACTGAGCTGTTCCTCAGGGAGCGGGAAAGGAAGACCAGGGCAGCCCCGGAGTCACGGGGCAGGGAAATGGGTGGAAACGCGGGCTGCAGCCCCGCTCGGAGGCCATCCCCAGCCCCAGCCCCAGCTGCCCCGTCCGGGTCCGCAGACCCCGCCCGCCTGGGACGCAGCCCGCCCAGTTGTGGGGACGGGCCGGTGGCCGAGGAGAGGAAGCCCGGGAGGAGAGGACTCGCGGGCGAGAGAGGGGAAGGGGACGCCAGCAGCGGACTGAGGGGAGCCCGGCTGGGTGAGAGGCGGCAGGTGCACACCTGGCCCCGGGAAGCTGTGGCACTGGGGCACTGGGGCAGGTGGCGCGGGCAGAGGGGTCTGGCCAGAGCAATTCAGCTGAACACAGGCTGACTCACGCCCTCGTGGTCTGTGACACGCGGACCGCCCTCCCGCAGCCACCTGACCCCTTTCCCGGGAGACCCCACATTGCACTTCCACAGCCAGAGGCACCGGCCCCTGGCAGGAGCTAAAGGCCTGCCGAGCGACAGAGCTGAGAAGCCTTTGGGGCTAATCCCCGGCTCGGAGATGGAGCTTCCAACCCGCGGTCCAGCTGACACCGACCGCCCATGCGCAGGAGGGCCAGCAATCCGCTCTGGGTTCTGCGAGAGAAGGTGGGGCAGTGAGGGAGGGAAAAGATGGGAGGGGGAGGAGAGGAGGGAAAAAGTGGAGGGAGACAGATGGACCGGAAGAGCAGAGAGAAGGGAGGGATCTGGAAAGGGTAAGGTCCTAGCGGGGATGGAGAGAAAAAGCTTTACCTCTGGTGGCACCCTGAAGAAGGCGGCAGTCCTGCCTCTGTACCCTTCTGTAACACTTCAAGGCCCGCAGCTCAAGTTTTACCTCCCTGATCCAGCCCTCCATCCGATGCTGCTGCAGAACCCCTACGGGTATCACACCTGTTGCCCCCAAGCAGAGCAGGGTTTTCTTTTGGTCTGGGAACCAAGCACCCGCAGGTGTTGTCGCTCAGAACTACCTTGGGAAGAGTACATATTCCCCTTTTACACGCTGGGAAACAGGCAGGCACGATCTTTGCCTTAGCTCCACTGTCCCAGGTGTTGGGCTGGCAGGGAGCGGGGTGGTTCAAGATCAGAGCCCCAGACAGAGCAGACTGCCTGAGTGTTGGTGCATAGTCCCCATCCGTCCTGGGTAAACCACACTCCACCCTAGTGGAACCATCAAGGGCTCACAGTAGTTCCCTGGGTGTGGGAGAGCTGTCCTCATGTGAAGGAAAAGCCCAGCTGGGCTAACAAGCTAAGTCACAAATCTAAGTGTGATAAGTGTCGGTTTACTGATCTAAATTCTGCTGGGCTAACTCGTAAATCTGAAGTTTAGTGTCAGTTTACTGGGCTAACAAGCTAAGTCGTAAATAGAAGCTCAACAAGTGTCTATTACAAGTTGACAAGCACCAGTGTGCTGATTCCTTCCTTTTTGTTGCTTGAGCCTTATTGGCTAATACACCCTTACTTGTAATTAACCCTTTAAAACTTCATGTGTATGTCTTGGAGGTGGGTGCTCAGAACTTCGGAGCAGAAGCCCCTCTGAGCCCGCCGGCATAATAAATCTGAGTACGCCAACACTCCGAGTGGTGATTGTTCCTTGGCTGGCCTGTTGTTTCCATAACACTCAGTTCCAGTGCCCAGCTTGCTAGGTATATTGGAGTGCTACCAAATCCAAATTCATTCTCTTCAGTGCAGGACAGGCCAATAAGTTGGGAGACCAGGTGTTGGGGCATGGAATAGCAAGTTTCTGTAGACCTAGATGGCAAACTAATGTCCTGGAAAACCATCTCCCCAAGTCAGAATTCAGGCTCCTTTCCTACGTGCTTGGTTGTTGCAATCTTCTTGGTGTAGGAATTCCTTCTTGTTAGAATCCTTTGTTCTTGCAGCTATCTGCCTGGGTCAAATCTCTGTAAACCTCTAACAAAACAAACGTTATTTTCTATTCTGCAATTTCTTATCTTTTTATGAATGAAAATGTGTTAAATATACTTAAAGATCAGAGCCTTCAGAATAGGTTCTCCTGTATATTTCAGGCTCTAAGCAACATTGTTTTACAAGCAAGATGAAGCCTAGGAGACAGAGCATAGGGTTAAAGTCAAAGGAAAAGATCTAATATGGAGTCAGATTTGTTCTGTTCTATTACCCAGGCAGAAGCCACTTGAGGATTTAAATCCCTTTAAGTTAAAAATAACTAAAACTTTAAAGGAATTTACATACATATGTGGGAATGTGCATAGCATATCTGGAAAAGCACCCAAAGGATAGTAAACAGTGGCATCTCCAGGGAGGGCTGAAAGAAGAGAGGATGAGGGAAAACTTCTTTCAATTGTGTATTTTTGTGCTCTGTTTGAATTTTTTTAACCATTTGCATGTATTTCTTTTTCAGTTAAAAAATGTGTAATGGAGCAAAGGAGTAACTAGCTCAGCAAATACAGCAGCCATGGAATCACTGAGTCATCACTTTTGATTTAAGCCAGGAAGCATTTATTGACTCACCTATGTGCCCAGTGCTGTTTTAAGACTTCTTTTATTATTATTATTATTATTATTATTATTATTATTATTATTATTATTATTATTATTATTACTATTTTTATTATTACTATTTTTATTATTATTATTATTTTATGAATTAATAACAAGGTATCCCTCACCCCTGCCCATGGCTGGTGGAAAACCAACTGAGTTTTTATTGAGTTGTTTTCCAAGGAGTAGAGATGAGTTATAAACTGAACACATCTTAAGGCAAAACAGTCGGAGTGGTTTTCCAGCAGGCCAGACAGCTATGAAGGGTTTTCAATAGAGGCCCCCAGAGGCTGAGAGAGAAAGCCTCGAGGACCCTACAAAAAGCTGCCCAAACTGTCTTCTCCATGGCAATACTGAAATAGGAAAGAACAAATCTGACTCCATATTAGATCTGTTCCTTTGACTTTAAAAAAGCCAAGTTAATACTCTCCGGTCTTTTCATGGGTTATGATGTCACAGAGGAGATGGACAGGTCAACAAGGAACCACTCTGCCGTGATCACGGAGCCGGGGAGCGGGATGGGCGGCAACATGTGTGACGCAGTTGTAGCCGTGCCCGCGTTTCTAGGCAGGTACCCAAAGTCGCCTCGACAAGGTGTCAAACACTTGTACCCACGTCCTCATCACCTGACATGTATTAAAGAGAAATGGAAATGTATAAAAGGCCAATACCCTTGGTGGGTACACCGTCCAAAGAGCAAAGTCACAGTTTGACAACTGGCCATCTCGGTTCCCTGGGCTTCATTCTTGGAGAACCTTAAAAACCACTCCTCTGTCCTTAAGAAGTGCTGCATATTTGTCCTATCTTTGGCTCAGGGATGGAGCACGTTCAAGTGAACTTTAATGTCTGCACAGATTTGACTGTCTTTCTCCAGGTTCACTTGTCCATTCTAAAGAGACCTGAGCTAAGTCCATCCTCCGTAAGATCTATTCCCTCCAGTGACTGCTCATTGAGCCTGCAATTAAGAGCCAGCAGAACAAGAATGTCCTTAGCTAAAAAGTTCACCCACCCTTCACTGCTTTCTTAATCTCCTCTCCTGGCTAATTGCAACAGACTATCACCTCCCTCCACCAAGCTCCCCAACTATGTCAGTTTGTCTCCCCAAAGAGAAGGTAAGGTCCATAAAAGAGGAGACAACTCCATAGTCACGTCTGAATTCCTAGCATAAAGTAATGTTAAGAAATAGAACTATGATTATGGCTTCTTTCCTTTAAAACCTTTCTGGTTATTTGATTGAGACCTTGGAAGACAGGTGTTTGCATTCAAGTATCTTGATCCTCAAGACTCTGGAGGCCTTTTTCGGAATGGCTGCTCACTGATTCATTCAAACCACAGCTTCTCATTCCAGGAGTAGCTGTGATTCTCTGCCAGGAGTTTGTGGTTACTCTCATGCCAGAAGAGCTTTAAACTATATCCTTACTTTGGATTTGTTATTTTTCCCCTCTTCCAAAAAAATTGACTTTCCTTAATGTCTTACCTTGAGGAATTTTTTTTCATAGTTAACCCTTTAGTAAACCATGCTTCTCGGGATGGGCTTGGCCTTACATATGATCAGTCATCCAACTCCCATTGTGAGAGGACTCGGGCTCACCTCCTACCCTCCAGTCAAGGCAACTGAAACTCAGTACAGGAGCCAACAGGCACCCCAGGGTTTCTAAGGCTCGCGTATCACCCAGAATCCCTGCTTTCTGGTTTGTCTTGGCTTCTGAGGATTTCCCCTCACTTTCTTCACAATTAGCTGTGCAGCTTGAAAGATGAAGAAGGAAGGTTTTATTTCTTAATCAGCATTTTAAGAAACTTGTGTAATGAAGGTTTTCACGAGTTTCTAGAACCCTCCGTTGCCGAGACAGAAAACACACTAGATATTTTCTAAGTTTAGCTATCATGTGTATTTTTTCTTTTCTTTTGTTTTCTTAACTGCAAATAGACATTTTTTAATTAAAAAAAATAAGGCCCCAAATAGGATAGAGACTTGAAGGGGCATACAAAATTAAAGGGCAAAGACAGAAAAATGATAAATACTCTACAAGGTTAATATAATACTTACACTATGGATCAGATCAGCAATTCTCAGTAACAGCTAATTGAAATATGTCCATGAGGTAAAACGTCTCTCCTGTCAGGAGATGGCTAACAGAAAATAGAATTAAAACAACAAACTAAAATTCTAAGTCTGGCGAGGTACAGAATTCTACCAGCTAAATGTGTCTTCTTCTGGAAAAGAGGGAGGCTCACCAGCTCTTTACTGTGGAGCCTGAGCCCAGGGGATGGCGGTGAAGTGAGCTCTGTAAGTACCCAATAGCAAACTTGTGATGAATAAAGAGATGTGAGCTTTGATGACAGAGATGATACTACTATTCACTTGTCCTGTAAAGTATGTCTTCACGTTCAGTGATCAATACCTCAGCGTCCTCAGGGATTAAGATTATAGGAAAATTCACAGCCCGGGCCCAGACCTCCTCTTTGAGCTCATGACAATGCACTTAGATATCTCAAAGGCAACTCGAGCTCCACCTGCAAAGAGCTGACTTCACGGTGCTCCTCCCATAGCCGTCCTACCCAGGGCCCCTGGTCGGGGGGCAAGGTCTCCCTTCCTCTCCCAGCTCAGGCCCATCACTCACAGATGTGACTGGACCCCACCTTCAGGGCCCAGATTTCCTCAGTCACCGAGTCCCACCACCCACACCTGAACTACCAGGTACTCACTGGCACTCACTCAGCACTGACTGTGTGCTGGGGACCACGCTGCACACTGTGAACACGTTATCTCACTGGATCACCACAGCAGTCCTGGGAGGTCGGTACATCACTTCTTCAATTGATTAGATAAATTGTTTACTTCCTTGAGTGCATCATCCAAAGTGACACAGCTACTCAGCCACAAAACTGGGACTGAAAACCACTTGAAAATTCTACACTCCTACACCTGGCAGCCACCCTAATCTGACTCATCACATCACCTCCTGCAGAGCCTTCTAAATGTTTCTAAGCATTCTACAAGACAAAAGTGATCTACGAGAGCACCCCACTCCCCTACTAAAAATCTGTCAATGACGGTCCACTGCCCTTAGGAGAAAGCCCCACCGGGCCTGAGCACAGCCCAATGGCCCGGCATCCGCGTTCCCTGCGCGGCCTCGCCGCCTCACCCACCACACAGATCTACACGTGCCGTGTCCAGGACAGGGATGCTGACTCCGTACAACCCGGGGCTCGTCTCACTCAAACAATGATCACCTTCTTCAGTGTTCACCCTCTTCACTGCTGACGGTCAGAAAAATATTTTCTCAGGATGAATCAATATCTTTTTCCTTACAACTTCCTGTCATTGATAATGAGCTCCATCCAAAATACAGAAGACCTAATTCTCAGTCTCCTTATCTGTAAAGTGAGAATAACAAGGAAATATATGAAGTTTTAAGTGAAATAATATACATGTGAGGCTGAGGGACAATTCCCAACATACAGTAAGCACTCAATATGTGCTTACTTAATATTAATAGGAATATATTGCATTCCAGCAAAATTAACTCAATGTTTTATGGCTTTGTCCAACAGACTACAGACAAACATTTGGACGAACACCTTTGAGCAGATCAGCCCAAGCGTGCTGGGAGAGGTAAGCACTGACTCCAGTTACAGCTGCAGCCAACCAGCACTACGGGGCTGGGGCAGTTTGCTCAAACTCTTACATGTTGCTTGAGAATTTAGTTGTCATTAATGAATAAAGACAGGTGTTCTTTAGTCAAAATTCCTGAAACATATATCTTCAAAGATTGATGCAAATTTGATTTCAAGTACAACACTCTCACTAGAAATTATTTGAAAATGATAGTCTTAGCTCCTATGCACATCAAAAGGGCATGATCTTAATGTATCTGACTACACCAGAAGTGTTGTTTAAAGGAATTTAAGATGAAGCCATCCTAAATAAGCTCTCAGTATCATCTTCACAAAGCCCCACCCAAGGGTCTCATTTCTCACTTCCACATAGGTGTTCAGGTAGCTTAACCTGGGTCTTGGTTTCTTATAACACGGGGGTGGGAAGAGTTGTGGATAGATTTATGTAGCAAATATAAACCTAGAGTATTTGCTGTGTAGAAATCCTAGAAATAAACAAATTAATATATAGTCCTACCCTCAAGAAGCTCAGCCTTTCCATTTACAACAGCATTAAAAATAAAATGAGAGATAAATTTAACAAAAATTTACAAGATTTGTACATTGAATATTTTGATGTATCACCGAAATAATACTTAAAAGATCTACATATATGGAACACATCCCATGTTCATGGAATGGTAGACAATATTGTTAAAAATGTTAAGACTCCCCAAAGTGAGTTACAAATTCAGTGGAATCCTTATCAATATTCCAGCTGACTTCTTTGCAAAAATTGAAAAAGTGATCCCAAAATTCATATGGAAGTGCAAGGGGCCCAGGTCAGCCAAAACAATCTTGAAAAAGCAGAGCAAAGTTGGAGGACTCACTTTAAAGGGTACTAAAAAGCTATAGTACTAAGTCAGAATGGTACTGGCATAAGTTTGGATAAATAAATCTATGAGACATAATAAAAACCCAGGGGGAAAAACTTACATTTACAGTCAGTTTTCCACAAGGGTGTCAACAACACTCCATTGAAAGAATAGTCTATTCAACAAATGGTGCAGGGAGTGCTGAGTATCTGCAGGCAAAAGAATGAATCTGGAATCTGGACCCCCATATTTTAAATAAATAAAAATTAATTCAAAATTGATCACAGACAGAAACGTAAAAACTAAACCTATAAACTTTCTAAAAGAAGACACAGTATAAATCTTTGTGGTCCTAGGATAGGCTTTGGTTTCCTAGATACAATACGAAAAGCACAAGTGATAGAAGATAAAAGCAGATAAACTGGACTTCATCAAAGTTAAAACCTTTTTGTTACAAATTACATCATCAAGAAAGTGAAATGACAGGGGAAGGGGGTATATCAAGTGACAGAGTGCATGCTTAGCAAGAAAAATAAAATAAATCAATACATCTAATTACCTCCCCTGTAAAGAAATTGTTTTAATGCTTAAAAAAATAAAGTGAAAGGACAATCTGCAGAATAGGAGAAAAATTTTGCCAAGCATGTATCTAAGAAGAGACTAGTATTCAGGATATATAAAAAATGCTTACAACTGAACAATACAAAGAAAATCGACCCAATGTTTAAATTTGCCAAGGATTTAAATAAATACACAAATGGCCGATAAGCACATGAAAAGAAGCTCAGCATCACTAGCCAAATCAAAATCAAAATGAGTTCTCATTTTACACCCACTAGGACGGTTTTAATCAAAACATGGACAATAACAAGTGTCGTTGAGGAGGCAGAGATACCTCATTTGCGGCCAGTGGAAAGGGACAATGGTGCAGCTTCTTTGGAGAAGTCTGGTGTTTCCTCAAAAGGTTAGAGTTATATGGCTCAGCAATTCCACTCCTACATGTAAAGTCATCCCTCAGTATCCTCGGGGGGTTGGTTTCAGGAACCCCCCACCCTGGATACCATAATCCAAGGATGTTTGAGTCCCTTTACAATCAGCCATCTGGATCCATGAAGTGGAAACTACAGATATGGCGGGCCAACTGTACAGCCAACAGAATGAAAACATATTCTCACAAAAACTTGCACATCAATATTCATGGCAGTATCATTCAGAGTAGACAAAGGTTACAAACAATATCCATCCATCAATGAATGGATAAACAAAATTACCAAGAATAGGCCCACAAACTTTTGGTCATTGAATCTTTGACAAAGGAGGTGAGAACATACAATGGAGTAAAGACAGCCTCTTCAGCAAATGGTGTAGGGATAACTGGACAGCTGCATGTAAATGAATGAAGTTAGACTACTCCCTCACAGCATACACAAAAATAAATTCAAAATGGCTTAAAGACTTAAACATGTAGACAAGACACTATAAACCTCTTAGAAGAAAACATAGGCAAAATATCTGACATACATCTCAGCAATGTTCTCCTAGAGCAGTCTACTCAAGCAATAGAAATACAAGCAAAAATATACAAGTGGGATGTAATTAAACTTACAAGGTTTTGCACAGCAAAGGAAACAGTAAGCAAAACTAAAAGACAACCTATGGAATGGGAGAAAATAGTTGCAATAAATGAGACTGACAAGGGCTTAATTCCCAGAATATATAACACCTTTTACACTTGATAAGAAAGAAAAACAAACAATTCAATCCAAAAATGGGCAGAAGGCCTAAAGAAGCTTTTCTCCAATGAAGACATACAAATGGCCAATAGGCACATGAAAAAAATGCTCAATATCATTATCAGAGAAATGCAAATCAAAACTGCAATCAAATATCACATCTCACCAGTCAGAATAGCCATCATTCAGAAGTTCACAAACAATAAATGCTGGAGAGGCTGTGGAGAATAGGGAACCCTCCTACACTGTGGTTGCAGTTTGGTGGAGCCATTGTGGAAAACAGTACAGAGGTTCCTCAAAAGACAAAACATTGACCTCCCATATGACCCAGCAATCCCACTCCTGGGCATATATCCAGAAGGAACCGTAATTCAAAAAGATACCTACACCCCAATATTCAGAGCAGCACTATTTACAATAGCAAGACATGGAAACAACCTAAATGTCCACTGACAGATGACTGGATAAAGAGGTTGTAGTATATTTGTACAATAGACTACTATTCAGCCATAAAAAAATAATAAAATAATGCCATTTGTAGAAACATGAATGGACGTGGAGAATGTCATTCTAAGTGAAGTAAGCCAGAAAGAGAAAGAAAAATACCATATGAGATCGCTCACATGTGGAATCTAAAAAAACAAACAAACAAAAAGATAAACTTATCTACAGAACAGAAACAGACACACAGACATAGAAACCAAACTATGGTTACCAGAGGGGAGAGGGTGTGGGAAGAAATAAATTGGTAGTTCAAGATTTGCAGATACTGAGTATGTATAGAGTAAACAGCAAGTTTATACTGTATAGCACAGGAGAATATATTTAATAACTTATAGTAACTTATGTTGAAGAAGAATATGAAAATGAATACATGTATGTTCCTATATAAATGAAATGTGCTGTACACAAGAAACTGATGCAAAATTATAAACTGACGCAACATTATAAACTGACTAGAATTCAATGAAAATATTTTTAAATAGAGAAAAAACGAAAAAAAAAGAAAAAGGATATTATAAAACCAAAACAATAAAGTACTGACTGAGGCTACAACATGGATGAACCTTGAAAGTTTATACGAAAATAAGCCAGACACAAAAGGGCAAACAGTGCCCTTTTAGGTGAACTGTATCTAAGCCTTTATTGTACTATTCCAGTAAATTTTCTGGAAGTTTGAACTCTCAAAATCAAAATAAAATGTATTATTCATTAAAAACCTAAAATGATTCCTCACAGGAGGGCTTTAATTATTAAATGCAGAAATGCATGTAAAGCTCCTGGAACAACACTTTGCACGTCCACACACAGTCACTGCTGTCACTGCCACTCAGAGGGTGGTGCCAGTGCTGATGAGGGCTGCCTCCAATTGCTCCCCTGCAGACAGGAGTGAGGGCCTGGGCTCTGACAGGAAGGGTGACCGGGAACATGGGTTAGACAGAGCCACGCCCCAGACTTTGTATTACCCAACTTTCTTATACAAACTGCTCCATGTAACATAAACACGCTACAGGGATGTATCTTACGACACAGGGAATATAGCCAATGTTTTACAATAACTATAAATGGAGCATAACAATAAAAATTGTGCAACTATTGTACACCTGAAACTTATATCATATTGTAAATCAGCTATACTTTTATAAAATGTTAAAAAATAATTTTAAAATGTTATCACTTCAGTATTCAATTCGGTTTTTAAGTAACTAATAAACAGCTTAGAATGTATAAAACATTTAAGTGTGATAAGTTTGTTTACATATTTATTTACTTTCAGCCTCCTGCTAAAAGAGAAATTAAACAATTTTTAACACAGCTTAACAACCATAACAACAAAAAGACAAAAGTTAGAGTGAAAAGAAAATGGAGATTCAATACTTAAATGAAACCAGGGGGAAGTAAACTCATAAAAACGAATGCCATGAAGTCAGGGTAAGTGTTAAAGGCCGACTAGAAATTCAGCCGTAAGATTCTTGGCAGCTAAAGCAAAAAGTAAAAGATGATGGGGCGAGTGGTAGAGCGTGTTCTTAGCGTGCACGGGGTCCCGGGTTCAACCGCCAGGGCCTCCTCTAACAGATAAATACACCTAATTACCTACCCCCCCAAAAGAGCCCCAATGAAAAGAAAAAGAGATATTTCTTTCCTAAGAAAACCTGATGTTAAATTTAGATTAAATACTTGAAAAAAAAAAAGAAAGAAAAATAGAAAAAGATGAGTGACACAAGCGATAATGCCCGTGAGATAAATCTGCGGTGGCTGCTGGCACGTCCCCATGTCCCACGTGGGAAAATCTGAAACATCCTTCTCACCACTCAGAGTCATCCTCAGCCCACCCCACCCCTCTCCCTGTTAAATGCAGGAGCACAGGCAGGGCCCGGCCTTTGCTCTCTCTGTGTCAACACAGTGAGACAGGATGGAAGGGGCCAGAGCACAGCCATTCAATGCAGGCCACAGCAATTAACATCAAAATGGTGAAGGATTCAACCCCCAGTAGGCCTTGAGGCTCAGGATGAAGAGATTTTACTTCTAGCAGATCTTGAGCTTCATTATACACCCGTTGTAATAGTAACATGGTGAATAACACGCCCCAAGGCACCATGGCCATCCCAAGGCTAGCCACAAAAGGTCACAGTGTGGGAAATGGCCAACTCCCTGGGAATCCCAGCCCCTTGCCCTTAGGCTGCTCCTTCTAATTATTAGCATATAAAACAACCAAGCCCATGAAAACCAGCAACACAGCGCCACCTCGCGGTCATCACTCTCTCTCCCTCTTCGGAGAAGGCCCACACTTTGTCTGTGGAGTGTGTAACTACTTTTAATATGAGCACCCAACCCCCACACCTCGTGGCATTTCTCCTGCCTTCCAATGTGTCTCTGTGAATAAATCTACCTTTACTCAATAGTGGCTTGCTCTTGAAATCTTTCCTGCATGAAGCCAAGGACCCACGTCTGGTGGGGCACATTCCAGGGGCTCAACCAAAGCCTGGGACACAGCCCTTCCCATGCCCCACTTATGTTTTCTTGTATCAACAGGACTGGGATGTGAAGGGAGTTCTGAGGCCCCAGCTAAGGGACAGAAGTAGCCCCCAGGACCAAAATGGCGGGCAGCCCCTCCCCCAGCAGGGGCCCTGAGGTCAGCCCGGTTCTCTGTGGTTCTCTGTTGTGCTGACTCCCCAGCCAGAGAGCGTTCTCCTAGGCCTGTCCCCACAAAACCCTTTTCTCCAAAATGCAAGCACATCAATTCACAGTCCTCTTATTCAACCAGGAAATTTTCAGCCCACTTTTTCCTTCCCTAGTAAAGAATCTATCTGTCCTCCCTCCCATCCCACCACTTCTTTTTTGTGAGAACTCTGTACTCCCCATACACCATCCTGAACGCAGGTGCCTTGCTGGCTGGGACCGAGATGTTTCAGTCTCACACAGCCTGCATCCTTTCACTTTCCCCTTTCTACCTTAAAAAGCCTTTCCTGTGTCTCCCACCCCTCTGATTCTGAACTTCACAAAGTGCTGAGGTTGCATGCAGTCACTGTGTGCAAACCTCCCAGGTTTTGACTAGGTTTCCTTCACAAGATCTTCATTTAGGAGCTTCATCAAGAAGTTTAAAGAGTCTTTTCTTACATCGGAGTGGAGGAGCCTGCATAAAATTTAAATGGCCTTGAAGAGAGAGTTAACCAGGGACAGAGAGGTCATAGGTCTTAGTCAAATGTGTCACGAGGCAAAATGTTCTTCGAAGGCTCAGAGTGGCTTCTGAACACGGAGTCGGGAGGGAGGAGGTGCCAGGCTGTGAGTGGGATGAGTGACACTGGGTACGCTACCCCAGCTGGGGAAGTATTGGATTTTGTTCTAGTTTTCCAAAGAATTTCTTACCACCTTTTCTCTTATTGTTACATACCATTTCCTACGGATTAAGAAAATCAATGTCAGTCATTTGGGCCACTTGGTAGAAGCTACACGATGCCATTCACAGGGCTGGGATGTAACAGCCACACCAGTCTAGGTTGAAAGACCAGTGGGGGTATTTCCAAGGTAATCACGGGCATGCAGCAAACTCCCCAGCTTCAATTACCTCATCTCAAAAGTGGGGCCAATAAAACTACCAAGCAAAGTGCGTGATGATTATGGCCAACATCTGTTTACTAGGTAAGTGCCCGTGACAGCTGACACTGGATTAAGAATGAATATGATCAACGAGGCACAGTCAGCCTGGTTACATGCACCCTGCCTTCATGCCTTGGTGCAGGAGCGGAGTTTGTTTAGCTGAAATGAACGCCCCCAGAGCAGCCCGGAAGGGAAAGCTCCCAGCTCTGCACGGCGAGGCGTGTTCCTTTCCTTCTCTGAGCTGATAACAGTTTACAGTCGTCTGTTTTTACATTTATCCCTTTAGTACCTGCCTCCCCTCCGGAGTTTTTGCTTAAGCAGAACAGGTCCAGGTTTGTGTTGCTGCCTGCCGGATATTCTGGGCTGGGAGACAGGCGACTCCACGTCTGGCTCTGGTGCTGAACGGAGAGGGCAGAAAGCCCAGGGGCCCATGCTGAACAGAGGCCCCTGCACCCAAAATTATGGTCTGACTTTGGGCAAATTACACCGTCTTCTTTACCCTAAGATTCCTCATCTGTTCATGAAAATAACTGCCCATGGCACGTAGAGTTTCAAGGATTAAAGGAAATCACCAAATTCACAACCTATTCAAGGGGCTACCAGTACGTCCTCAACAGGCACATGCTACCTTTACGGCTGTAACACACGCTAAGCGGGGCGGTAGGACACAGTGAACACTGCTAAGTGCCTGTTAAGTGTTTCATGTGTGTTATAATACTGTTTAAACTTACAACAAACCCAGGAAGAAACGAATATTATAATGCATATTTCACAGATTCACCAACAGTTTAATGGAGGTTACACTCTAGTCCAAGGTCCTTTGGTGAGGAAATGGCGATTTAAACCTGAATCTGAGCCCAGGCCTGGGCTACACCTCTCTCCAATCCACCTCACCACTTGCCTATGAAATCCACCTGTCCAATACACGTTTGCACAGGTCAGCTCTTAAATGCAAAGTGTGCCACCGTTTGTCAATGTTTGTTAATTACCATAAAGTGCTCTCAGAAACCGCTACAGAAATGACAGGTTGACCCACATCCCTGCCAACAAAGAAGAGATATTCTGCCTTGCGTTCTCCTGTAATGTGCAGAAACCCTTCCCTACACCACCAAATTCAAATGTATGCTTCCTCCATGTTTATGTTTGCACACGGCTTATTAAAGTAGAAGGTACCTGCAGTAATTCCATCTCGTTTCCTTTGCAAGTTTCCAGATTATCCACAATCAGTCTGTGAATGAAAATACTACAATGTGAATTAAAATACTACAACCATGTCAGTAAACAAAGAATGCTGAAACCAAGTCATCAAGGCTGCCGCCACCCCCCAGTGCGGACAGACCTGAAGCCCAGCCTCTACAGCCACTCACAATGCTGCCCTCTGAACAGACTGAGAATAAGAAGACAGGATAATTGCCCTAGATAGCTAGGTGCTTGTCTAAAGAATGAATCCAGTGAGGTCAAATGATACATACAAAGGCACTAAATTCTTTAACTTGAGATGCCTGGATTTCTTTAGATAACAAGCAATCTTTTATTGTTCCAACTCCCTGGTCTTTGTTGTAAAGCTCCTATATAATCCTAGTTCCTCCCCTACTTCTTGGGAGCAGTCCCTCAGACAGATTTGAAGGCTGTCATCCCGCCTCGAGTCCTCCCGCCTAATAAAGTGTAACTCTAAACTTTCAGGCTACACATTTCTCTCAGTCTACAAGTCCCAGAATAGACACAACTCATCAATTCTGTAATGGAACACACTGGATCAGGAACCAAAAGCGTGTTCTAGTCCAGAAAAACTACGGGTCCCTCTTTCTTTCTGTCATTATACAATCCCACCAGAACTCATTAATTTGCTGTCTGCTCATCTGGCAACCAAACTCAGAGAAGAGTCAACTCAGCAGAGTGCTCTACTCGGGAGGACACCCCGCAGCAGCACTGCAGGCTACCTGCCCTCCCGCACGCTCTGCCGACCCCTAGTGTCCTCCGTGGAGACCAGGCCAACAGAGGTGTTCCCAACAGCTGCAAAGTCCCACAGATTAAATAAAAGCATTATATTTTCTACGATATGTTATATATATTACCATCTCTGAAAACAGCTTTGCCAGAAGCCCAAATTTTCCACATTAATCTGCATAGGCAATTCTGGCCCCCAAGGGAAAACAAGTCTTATGACGATGCTAAGGCGTCCAAAGTCCTCTCCAGGACCATCAACCAAACTGCCTGCAGGCCTGCAGCTGCAGGCGGCTACATGTCTGTTTTTAAAGCAACCCCTTCCTGCCCTCGGGCGCTACAAAGTCCCTCTATGCCCTCCCATCTCAGGGTAAGAGCAGCCACTGCAGAAACTTGCAGGGCAGCACTGACAGGACTGGACACAGAGGATAAGAGCTAAACTAAGCCTTCTGATGACACGAGCTTGTCACTGTGTCATTTTACAGATGAAGGTATATATAGAGAGGTGGGGTAATCTTGCTCAAAGTCACACAGCTAATAAGTGGCAAAGTCTATAACTCAGCTCCACCCTCTGGCGTGACGCTCCAGCTGGGACACCCACAGGGTTCTCTCGTGCCTGCCTGACCAGTCCTTTACTGTCACTCATAACCCACCACAGTGTCTGACCCTAGCCTGACTTTTCAGCCTCTTCTCCCTCTAGTTTCTCAGGAACAAGGCTGCTCTGGCCACTGTGTGACTTCCGGCTCCCCAAACCCTCAGTGCTCAGGGTGGTCTTGCCTGTGCAACCAGCACCCTGCTCAGAGGCTCTTCCTCCCCTGCAAGAGGATGTTTCCACTCTCCGCAGGGACACCCCCTCAGGGAAGCGCTCTTCTCCCCCTCAGCACGGCAGGTGTCCCAGGCCACATCCCGAGCTGCCCAATTAGGACTGCCTGTGCCCAGGTCTGCTAGTCAGACCAGCAGCCTCAGAGCGAGGGATTATGCCCGGGTCTCCCTGCAAACCTACTGCCCGCCTCACAGCCCCCAGCCAGTAGGTCACCTGGAAGTCACAGCAAGTGCCCCACCCAATCCCGAAACCTCTTCATTTGCCAGCACCGCTGATGACTGGTCTCCAAAGTTTGGTCAGTTTCACACAAAACAGCAGCTTCCACTGAAGCTGAGGGTTTTCACTTCTGCTCCCCATCCTTAATGGAAACGTCAATGGAAACCAAAAGACCTTTTCTCAACCCTTTTCTGATGACACATTCCCACCCACAATACTCACATGCTCAAGAGCTTTGGGTCCACGTGATTTTGTTTCCCTTATGCTAAGTGGCTCAAAACACTGCAGGATTCTTTCTCTTTTGAGAGTATTTGTTTGTACTGAGTTTATTGACTTTAATCTCTTTTTGTCTCTCTCTTAAGTGTCCCTAGCAGTTGCCACTTCTTACTCCCTTCAGCAGCCTCCCTCCCATCATCTAGTCTAGGAAATCATCTGTGATGAGGGGCCCGGGGGCAGTAACAGAAGATGGAACAAAGGTACAGAGAGGCTACATAATTTGCCCGAGAAGATCAGCTTCAAGCCCCAAAACTGTGTGTCACGTCCCTCTGTTTAACACTTATGCTAAACTAGTTAACTTTTTATAGATTATGGTTATAAACAGATGAGGTATCAAAATACATAGAAGGACACACATCAACTCTAAGATGTTTATTAACTCCACTATTTTGTTTCTATTTATTTTATTTCTATTAAAAAATATTAGGAACCTCTGCAGTCAATATAACAAAATGTTAATGGGTGTTAAATCCAGAATATAGAGGCGTAAGTGTATCATTACTCATAAGTATTTGTATGCTCACAAGACAAAATGACTTGAACGTCTCTCTCCCCTCCCCCTACTCGCTACTGGCTCTCACCTGAGCTCCCAGACCACACATTTAACAGCCTTTCACTTTATCCACAGCTGAACTCATCAGGGTTCCCCCAAAGCTCCCTCTGCAGCTTTCCCTGCTCAGAGCACAGCAGGACCATCATTTACCTCATTAATCCACCCAGAAACCTGGGCCTTACTCCATCCTACCTTCACAGACATCATTCATCCTTTCCTTTTTACCATCTAAACATGCCTAAAATCTGTTCGTTTTTTCCCGGTGACTGTCCCACTGACTGTCCCACCGCTCAGGTAGAAGCCACCAACACTGCCCACCTGGACTCACGAGTCTCCCAAGTGGCCTTCCAGCTGTTCTCCCCTACTTGAGACAAATTAGATTTTGTCACTCCCGTTCTTTTATGACTCTTTTCAAACCTAGTGTTCTTAGAAGAAACTCCAAGTTCTTCACATGGTGAAGGTGTTTGCCATGAAACTGTCAGCTCAGGGAGGGCAGGACCCCCCTCCTCCTTGGCCCTCCTCTTTCCCTAAGCCCCGCCCTCTCCCTCGGCCCCGCCCTCTGGCACAGCGCTGGCTCAGGAGGACCTGCTGAGCTACACCAGCCTGTATTCTAACCTTGGTGTTCAATTCTTAGCAAATTGCTTCACTTATCCATACAAATCCAAGGTAGATTAGAAAGATTTTAGATGTTGAGCTAGACTATTGATTTGGGGATTTTGCACTAGCAACCTGCAATTACATGTACTAATGATTCTGTCTTCTTAAAACCACACCCAGATTTAAGGAGTTATTTGTGGAATGTCTTCGGAGTAAAAGGGACTGTACTTTTACAGACTTTATGTTGTATAACATGAACAACCCGGACAGGGTCACAAATGGAACTGCCTCACAAGTGACAGAAGACAGGTGAGAGGCACAAAGCAACAGGTCGCAAAGACGGTAAGAGCAAATTTGTTTTGCCAACCCCCCCAAAAATGCCTGAAAGAACCAAAAATTCTGAATTTTGAAAGTAAAAGATTATCATATAGTGAAATAAAATAAATAATCCTCTTCATCAGGGTTTCAAGATCTGACTCCAGATTTTTTAGCAGGCCGTACTGAATCCTAGCACAGAAAAATCAGATGGACTAGTGGTGAGTAAGTTCCAGGAAAACTGCAGTAATTCCTCCACTTGTGTAAGGACATACACTCACTTGCCGAAGGTGAATGTAGACTGCATTCTGGAGAAATTCGGAAGCTTCCAGGCTCCGCTTCTGGATGCCGAGGACACGCACAGCTTGGAAGCATGCTTCTAACTCAGTCACCGGAATTCTTACACTGCAGGGGGAAAAGGAGGCCCTCAGTCGATAGCAGAGATGTTCCTGTCGTGTATCACAGGCCGTGCCTCAGGGACTCAGTGCCCTGCAGCAGCCCGGCCCCAGGCGAGGACCCGAAGCGTGGCCCACCGAAGCAGGAGGTGCACTGTGCTTGAGAAAGCCCATCCCCGATGGGGGCAAGAGTGGCTGGTGGGGTTGAGTGAACATATAAATGCCCACAGAAATATGCCTGCATTCATTCAAGTGATACAAGCAACAGTAGCAGGCTATTTAACAAAATTTCAAATTTCAGTGGAAATTTTGCCATTCCTTTCCGCTTGTCCCCTGCACTCTGAAACAGGCTTAGGCTCTCTCACACCTGCAGCTCTGAAGCAATAGTTGTGAAGTCATTTTACTTTGCTGCAAGTGTCCTCGGTCCCCTTTTAACTGTGTCTGTCCTCTCTTAACACAGTCGGATATCTTCCTGGATCTCTACCTGAGTTCCTTTCTCCTCCTCCTCAGATCCTGAGATAAAGGACAAGTGAAGGCACATGACCAGAAAAGGCACTGTGGACTTGACTGAAATCCACAGTGACCCCCTAGGTGAGTGCTGCCCACCCCTTACATTCGATTTTCAAGGTTCTGCACAGGGTGACATCCAGCCCAGAGAGGTGGCCCAGGCCCATTGGAAGCTATGTGGTTGGGCACGGGGACAGGTGCAGGAGCTGGTTCCAAGGTCAGGCCCCTCCCCACCTCTGCTCCCCTCTCTCCCGAGGCCCCGCTGCCAAGCACTCAGGCTCCGTGATCTTATGTCCTTCTCTTCTACTCTACTCCAAACCCTTTTCCTTTTCCTTTTTTCCCTAATTATCCCCAGCTGGAGTGATTTTTCAATCGCAGTATCTGAAAAAATTTCCTGCAGCCGAAAATGAGGTCTCAAGAAGTCAAAGCACATATGCTACTTCCTGAAGAGTGCCGCTGGCTAGGGGGACCCTCACCAACACTCACGTGGCATCAGACATGTTTCAGGGTCGGCCACCCCCAACAAGAGTGTGCTGTGACCCCTATGCCCGCACAGCATCTCTGCTCACAAAAATATAGTTGGCCCACTTATCGGTTATTAAGAAGCAAAAATACAAAATTGCTCATGTTTCTTACTAAAATTATCTATGAAGCAGAAAAGGGAATTGTAATAGAAAAGAACAATTTTGACCCCATGTTAGGTCTGTTCCTTTGGCTTTAAACCTGTGCCCTGTTTTCTAGGCTCAGACTTCCTAGCTCTGCACCATTTGTAAAAGAAAGTTGCCTTTAGACTGAAATATCCAGGACAGCCTATTCTCCTGGCCGTGATCTTGAAGGATGCTAATTCATCTGCACTTATGTAGAGATGGCAAGTTGCAAAATAGAGAATAACCTTTGTTTTTTTTTTTGGAGTTTTCACAGGGGCAACATGATTTGATCCGCATGGACAGCTGCAAGAACAGCGGATTCAAAGGACAAGCAATTCATACAGCAAGAAGTTTCCAACAACCAATCAAAACCCCGCCCCTTTTTAGTATAAAAGAAGACTCAATTCTGACTTGTGGAAGATGATTCTCCAGGACATCAGTCTGCCATCTTCTGGATCTGCCAGCTTTGCAAATAAAGTCACTATTCCTTGCTCCAACACCTCATCTCCCGGTTTATTGGCCTGTCATTTGGTGAGCAGAATGAGTTTGGACTCGGTAACAAAATGACTGCATTGGAGGTAGTATGTCTCCACTGTTTCCTCGTTTCCAATATGTAACATGCACATTACTTATGATCTAGTGCAAATAATTCATCAAAGACAACCACAAAAAGAAACTACTCACCCAGCTATCAACACTGAACACAAAACCTGTCAATTTTATATGCTGTTTAAGAACACAACCGAAAAACCTAACATAGGGAGTTGATTCCACGGAAATAAAATTATTTCTACTCCTTCAAAACTTTTTCTTTTCTTTTCTATTTTATTTTGTTTTGCTTATTGAAAAGAAAATAAAAGTCAGATAATTTTATTTCACGTATTTTTGTTATAGCTACATACTTTAAATACTACAGAGACTTAAATTGCAATAAAAAATTGTTCATATATTAGTATAAAGATATATACACAATCAATGGGGATTAAGAATGGAGTGGACATTTACTAAAAATCCACTGCAATCCAGTCTTTTACAAGCATATCCTGGAATATAAGCTCTATTATCCAGGGGTCCTCACCCACATTCTCACTGCTGAGTCCCTTAGTAATCAACTAATAAGGCACCAGCATAGAACCATGTGATCTGTATTTTAGGAATAAATGAAGGAATTGATTCATTCAATTCTAAAACAAAAACCCTAAAATAAATACTGAACTTATTTACAGACAAAGAAAATTGGTCCCTCACAAAGTAAAGTTACTTCCTCAAGGTCACAAAGCTAATAAATGGTAAAGGCAAGATTTGAACTAATCTGCCTGATTCTAAAAACTAAGGTGGAAATCCCATTAGATTGGGGAGGGTCCAGCTGGGCAGCCTATCACCCTATATTTGTTCAGATCTAGCCTTAGACAGCCTGAGACAGCACTCCATTCCTATGGAACTCGAGGGCAAACGATAACATTAAGGATTTTATATCCAGCAATTTCTTAAGTCTCATGTATATAAAGTGTCAGCAGGTCAGCAGAAAATCTCTGGGAACCATTAGTGGGTCCAGAGCTTTTTGCTGATTAGAAACTCAATCTATCAGGACATAGTGACCTTCCCATGAGAGGCCACATGGACATAAACTAAAGGCAGCTGAACAATGAAAACTAGCAAGACCCTGGAACTCAAGCAAGAAGGATCCCTGCCATCCCCCACCCAGTTGCCTCTTCATCCACGTGGACACGAAGACAGAAGACCCGGGTTCTTGTCCAAGTTACACTATCATGGATTCTCACCCATAAAAAGTTACAACTCTATGCTGTCATAAATCCTTTCCAACTCAAATATGATGGCACCAATATCTCAGCAGAATATCTATGTCTCCACTTCCCCTCTTCTAATAGGAGAATATTTCTATGGACACAAAGCAGAAATCCAATTTAAAAAACCATGCACGAAGCCAGGTGAATTTCTGCTTAAGAGACTTTCCTCTCACGCTCAGTGAATGAAAACTCAGAAAAAGTGGTCCTTCTCCTTCAGCAAACGGGAGGCATCCTGATTGTGTGTGTGTGTGTGTGTGTGTGTGTGTATAAATCAAATATAATCGTCTGGGATGTGTACAGATTTTTTTTAATGTCACTGTAATTTCATGGGGATGAGCCAACATTTAAAGTAATTTGAATCTAGTGTTCTCAGACAGTCTCAGTCTCTTTTGGTGGAGGAGGTGAAAGGGGAGAGTAAAGGAGGAAAGAGGTAAATGAAACAAAGAATTAAGAATACTGCTAGGGAAAGGCAAACGTTAATTTTGTTCCTCATTGCATCACAACAAATTAGGGACTGGCTTTCCCCCGATGTCTTATCGAGCACTG
This sequence comes from Camelus dromedarius, assembly GCF_036321535.1. Taxonomy (NCBI): domain Eukaryota; kingdom Metazoa; phylum Chordata; class Mammalia; order Artiodactyla; family Camelidae; genus Camelus; species Camelus dromedarius. The sequence goes on from NW_026989830.1 coordinate 1,012,622, forward strand.
AGTTGCAGAAGAAGAGGCGACAACCCATTTCTCACTGAGATTGTGGCTGTACGTGGCATCTTATAGACACAAATCATTTACACTGATCAAACACTCTAGCAGCAGGCCGTAATTCTCCTGTTTTGAGAGACAAGAAAACAGGAGTTCAAAGAGGATGTATAACTTGACAAAAGTCAGAGGACCAGTAAACTAAAGAGGATGAATTCAAACTCAGATCTGAATGCAGAGTCTGCTCTTCCCACTCCCAGGACTGGAAAATCCTTAACACACAGGCTCCCCAGCTCCCCTGCAGTGTTCCTGGCGCCAAGCATTTCCCATGGTAATGTTAGCCAGTTCTCACAGACACAGCGTTCTGTGCAGCCAATGACCTCCATCGGACCTTGATCATCTACCTGCCACGCCCACCAGGCTTCACCATACAGACAGGAAAGCTGGCTTTCAAGTGCATACAAAGCCACCCCCGGTCTAACCTGGGCTCTTCTGCGGCTTCTCCAGCCTAAAGGCAGCCATGAAACTGCTCACAGTCTGTACATGAGCCACACTACCTCTCTCCATCTGTCTCCCCACCTATACTACTACTTAGCTATGACCATTTTGAGAATCTTGGAAACAAATTTTTAAAAACAGAAAAGAAAGGATTCTGGAACAAGTGCTTAATACTTACAATTTTAAATGACAAGTTACAAATTGAGTATTGACAAACCGAATCTTCCTTTCTAAATGTCAGTTTTAAGCATTTAAATATATAATAGCAAAAAATTCTCACAAAATTAACAAAAACATAAACAATAAACTGGAATAAATTCAAAAATAATGCCCATGTTCTAAATGGAGAAACTTCAGGACTATACTGAGTGTTAAAGTAAGAGGTATGAATGTAGAGACATAAACATATTGCATGGAGGAAAGCAGTTTTGTAAAGATGTAAGTTCTCCTAAGAATAATTCAAAACTTACTAAAAACTCCCATGAAAATTCCAATCTGATGTTTTTTAACTTGAACAAAATATTTTGGAACTCTTCAGGAATAATAAAGTCATAATACTAGACAAGAAAATTTGGGATGGAAGAAAAGAATCAAAAAAAATCAGACTGCCAGTGATTAAATAAATTTTTACAATATGTAAGATATGGTGCTGGAATAAGGAATGGAGATTGACAGAAAGGAACCATGAGTTCAAAAAGAGACTCTAGTGTATGTAAATATTTTGTACAGGTGGGATTTCAAATCAAAGAGAAAAGTATGAATTCAATAATTGTCCTGGGACAATCAGAATCACCTAGAAAGAATAAATTCTATTCCTGTCATAATGACCACAAGATAAATTGCACATAGTGATGTAAATATTAAAAAGTACTAATAACAGCAAATACAACCCTTTGCTCTTATTAACTCAACTTCTCCTCACTATAACAAGTACTATTACAATCACCACCTTAGAGATTAAAAAAACCTACAGAAGAGATTTATTCCATTATAAGGAAGTATTTCTAAGAATGTCAAAGATAAAACCCATAAGGAAGACATTTACTATCTTAAGAGTAGTTTGAGCCACAACAAGAATAAAAAACTTTCTGAACAAAATGAAAGGAAAGAAATGACAAGAAAAAGCTCTGTGATACATGTTGATGAAGTCACGAAGTAAATTTTCATAACATACAAAGAGCTGTCACAAAGCAACAAGAAGCTCCCTCACTTAAATGTTTGCAAAGGACAAAATGAATCATTCATTTTAAAAAATTCAAAAGGCTAATGAGTGAAAAAAGCTCAAAACTTCACTGGTCATCAAATGCAAACAAAAACAATGAAAAAGCACTTTTGCTTATCATATTGGCGAATATTTTTAAGATATTCTAGTTAGTGTCCATCTGTGTGAGAACAAATCATAAGCGACTTTTTCAGAGGATGACATATCAATGGATATGTAAACTCTGAAAAACGTACATACACACTGACTCAACTCCACTTCTAGGAATCGTTTCCTTTAGAAAAAAAACAATCAGTCCAAACAGATGTATCCATCAGGGCATTTACACAGCACTGTTTACAAAGGTGGGAAGAAAAACTGAAGTGAAATCATATCCAGCGATAGAGAATTGGTTACATAAGTAATTGCGCATTTTTTCATTCCCCAATGGAGAAGGAATTTCTAGAGTCACTTGAAAGGAGTCTGTGATGAATGTAAGTGTCACATCCAGGGACTAAATTTCCAGAAGCCTTAACTAAAGGAATATCCATACAAGATCACAGGAATGTCTGTACAAGAAGGATGCAAGTCAAACATTCTTTCTGACAGTGGAAAGTGGAGAAAACTTAACTGTCCACAATGAAGACAATGTTACGGTAATTCAAGGCGAGCTGTGGGCGCTGAGGGAGCCGGCGTTTCGCCGTGGTCCAGGGCCTTGTCCACAGCACTCTCCCACCAAATGTGTCCGTGGACAAGAGACGACACCCGCACATCAGGAGACCCCTCCAATCTATCTGAAAGGACCGGGTGAGTCTGGAGTGGGAGGACGTCTATGATATACCCCTGAGTGAATAAAGCGAGCTGCAGAAAAACATATAGTATGGTCTCATTTTTAAATAAATCATATATACACACACCTATACATTGATTTCTCATATGTGTATATATATGTATCTCATAGGCATAAAGGTCATGAAATATATATACCAAATTTTCCACAGCTTTTACTCTCAGGAAATAATGAGAAGGGAGTTAGGGGCCTTCCTGTACCACCACAGTTCTCTTTTCAGTATTTCAGTTAAGTATACTTGGAATTTAAAAGTTTATTTAAGTCCGAAGTAAAATGGACGATGCATTCCTTAAGACAGAATGCTACACTGGTCATTAAAAATCATGCCAGGGGAGATAGAATATTGTAGAAAAACATGTAATAAGACGAATGGAAAATGGAGATCTCCGCACAGTAAACAGGGACAGAGTGCTCACTGGTTTTTATGACAGAGCTGATACACACTGACGAAAAGAACAGAAAATAAATGTTAAATTGTTAATTATTATCTCTGAGTAGCGGGACCAGGATAGACTATTTTGCCCCTTTTTTCAGACTTATTATATTAAATGCAAATTATTTTTCATCTGAAAAAAGCATTTTTAGGCGTGTAGTAACACGCATTGGGGAATAATACATGAATACTTACAGAAACAAGTAACTAGGAGACACCGCAGCAGCGCTACACAATGTAGAACGGGCGATCCTGATTAACATCGTGCAGTTACATAAGGACCCACAAAGTGAGAGCACCTGCTGTCATAGGGTGTAGCCCCCTTCTATTTGTCAGTTGTGTCTTCAGGGCTGAGGCAGTTCTGAGCACGGCCAGTGTCAGTGCTGGTGTCTGGATGGATGCTACTGGAGGTGAGGGCACATGCAAGCGGAGAGGAAGAACAGAAACCATCCTCTGCCTTTTCTGTCTTGTTTCTTTGTTACTTTAAAAGAGAGGAATAAATAAGATAAACTGTGTATCTTCCCTACAGAAATTTCAGTAATGAAACCGTTTTTAAATTCTTCACAGCTTATATTCTGCCTATAACTGTCTTTTCAACAAAGCATCATATTTATTAAATGTGAATTGACTCAGTTAATTAACTCCCTGTTGAAACATTCTAGTAAAGAACATGAAATGCCGTATGAAAAAGAACCACACCTGCAGTGACAAGCACAGCTGTCTTGATGGCAGTGCATTCAGCCCGCACCATCCTGTGGTCCTGAGCTCCTGATGCTGGTAAGAGAGCACGCTGCCTCCTCAGATGGAGAGATACTGTGAAAGAGTTTGAACTCTACAGTACTGACAAAACATAACTGACAAATCCCAGGCTCCTTTGAGGCTGTCATTTTCTGTTTCTGGCCAACCCCCGTCAATGAGCAGAACCACCCCATTCCCGAGCCATGGGACTCATGTGGGAAGCAGTTTTGGAGAAATTTCCAGGTATAGAATGTAACAAACTATACATAGATCTCTGAAAAAAGAAAAGATGCAATATTCTGATTTTGGAAGAAACTCAAAATATTCTCCTAAGCCTTAGTAGCTGGAAAGGCTGGGCATCTCCTAAGCCACTTATTTATTTCGCAGCCAGTGAGCATCTCCCACAAACCCTGTTTCCCTGTGTCTGCTGGGAGCCTCAGGCACACTGTTGCTGTCAATCTTATAAGTCACAGGGCAGACGCGTGTCTCTCATGCCTGCAACCCTAACACAGGCTTGCCTCCTAGCCTCACTGTCTGAACTTGGCCCCAATTTCTCACCTGTTTATTTGGTATCTGTTCTTCTGTAAGCTGCCTGAAATGCTTTTTGGAACATGTCAGAAGATTCAGTGGGTAGATAAATGGACAGATGGACAGGTGAGAGATGGGCAGACAGACAGAGAGACTCCAAGAAAAGGGGAACAAAGAAAATTTCCTATGCAGAACCCTCTTCTAGTCAGGGAAGAAAACCACCACGGAGAAGTGTGAAGAGGCAGGTGGCTTAGGACTGTTTCCTGGATTCCATGAAAAGTCACACCAAGAGAGAGGGTAGAACTATAAATAATAAAAGAAAAAAGCATGCATGCTTGAAAAATATATCTACATTATGTACTTTCTAAAGAATAGATTCAAATCAGCACGGCCCAATAACACAATCCTTGGGTATTTACAGAAGTGAGAATCCCATCTCCAAACCACAAGGCATCCCTTCGGAGCACTAAGAGTCTACACGGGACGGTCATAAAGCTGTCACCGCAAAAGCGATGCTATCCTGCCCTTACGAGGAATGAGCAGCTGTGCTCGGGCTGCCCACGCGCCATTTACACCCCACAGCACCTCTAAGGGGGAGGGACGCCTAGCAAGCCCGTCTTTGCAGGACAGCAAACAAGTCCGGGAGAAGTTAAGCTGACCTAACATTTCTCCATCTCTCAGGACTGGTCACTCCAGAGCAGGACTCGAACTCGGACCCACGTGTGTAATCACGTTACTACCGTTCTTTGTGTGCTTTTTGTGTGTATAATACATTTGTTTCTGGCATGAAAGGATATTTAATAAATGATCGGTTGTCCTGTCTATCTCATTAGCTCACAATCAATGTTTATAGTGTTGAATTGTACTCTTTTTCCCTGGAGAAAGGAATGGAACGAGCGGGTGTTAGAATGAGGTGGGGCTCCATTCTTTATCTGGTACCTCATCTCATCCAAGTCCCCAACCAGGGAGAAGGAGCAAATGTTCTCTTCATCTTTTAAAGAGAGGGCTCCACTGATGGTGACTTAACTCCAAAACCAAGTCTGGGGAAAGGGCACATTCAGCAACCAGAGCAGTATCACCTGTAGGAAGGCGAAAACAGCTCACGGGAGGGCTCAGGGGGTCAACCTGATTTAATTTCAATCGATAAAACAGTAACACACTCTAAAAATACTAGCATGCAATCGATTGGCTCTTTCTTGACATCTAGCAATTTTCCACAGCCCACATGTAAAATGATCGTGAACCAGTGAAAGGTAGTGTCTACAGACAAGAAAAATCAATGCCACAGGTAGACTGAAACCCAGGCTGGAGGAAAGGAAGAGAAAGGGCATAGTAAAGAATTGGGGAAAGGCTGGGGAAATAAAATCATCACAAGGACTCTCAAGCATCATCCAACAATCATACAATCATTCAAGAGAGAGAGAGAGTTACTGAGGTCCTATTTTGTGCAAGATTGTAGAGCGGGTGAAGCAAGAGCGCAGCGACCATTGTGGCAGCAAGTGGCGGGGCTCAAATACACTTCTGATTCTGGTACCTTGCACACTTGTCCTCAGTATAAAGGCAAAAAACAAAAAGTAAAATAAAACTCTGTAAACTCAAAGCATTGTTGAAAAAAAAATTAAAGAAGACCTAAATAACTGGACAGACACACCACGCATATTCCTGGATCAGAAGTCAGAGCTCTTGGAATGGCAGTGCTCCTCAAAGCGATCCGTATATTCAACATGGTCTCGATCACAATCCCAGCGGGCTCCTCTGCAGAAACTGACTAGCTGCTGCTACAATTCATATGGGAATTCAAGGGTCTCAGTAACCAAATCGTACTTGAAAAAGAAGAACAATTTAAGAGGACTTGTAATTCTCAATTTCAATCCTTACAACTGTATCTCCAGGTGAGATTAGAGGCCATTGTGAAGTTATTACTGTGTTTATCCTTATTTTCTAAATTCTCTACAATGAATATAAGTGTTACAATAAAAAGAATAAAAAGTAAGGTTTCTTTTAAAATATACACACCGATTCACTCATTGGGAAAAAATATTTTAACTATAAAGAGGTAAACAAATATCTAGTGAAAAAGGACTACTTAAAAACAAGAGTGTATTTACATTTTTCATTAATTGAAAACTGAAAAGCACAAACACATCAAGTTTCTAGGGAGACCGATGCAACAAATTAAGTTATTTTCAAAAATTCTAATTGAACAATGAAAACTCAAGAAAGGGAAAATTGTGATTGACATCCAAGTGCAAACACATGGAAAGCAAAGGCCTAGAAATCACAGTTCCTTTAACTCTGATACTAACACAATAGAAGAGGAAATTCCTCACTAAGGGGACAGTGGAATCCCATGCATAAGACAGCATACACAGTACAAACTGCACTAGAATCTGAGGTGATTTTCTTAGAAGAATTGCAAAGTTACAACATTGCTGAAAAACTATAAAAACACTGACAGACAGATTAAAACACACAGTCATATATATTATATAGAAACATATGAAGTCTACTCCCATGTTGCATAGAAACACAAACATATTTGTTCATTTATGGGCACTGAATATTTTATCCCAGCTAGAATATTTCAACTAAAACAAATAATCAATAATACACTCCTCTTGTCAAATCTACTTGATAAGTTACTCTGCTATGTAACCATAATTTGTCTAAGATAGATCTAAAATTAGTGAAAAAGATCTTTGTATGGTTTCTTGAACTCTTCTCAAATTTCTAAACTTAATTTTAAAATAGATCTGAGCAGTATTTCTATATTAACTTTTCCCCCGTGAAATGAACAACACAGTCTGTTGTCAAAATTCTGTCCTTAGAATGATTCACAAGCACCATATCCTAACAAAACTGCTGGACAGCAAGGCACTATCCAGACACTGTGACCAAACAAATGAAACACAAGGAAGACAGTGACCCTATTCTGGAGGGCTTACCGTATATTTCAACACCAGGTATTTATTTGATTGGTTTGATTGGTTAGCAAAATAAAATCAATCAAGTACATTCTTCTTTAAGCATTCTGTAAGTCATGACTCTGTTGTTAGTGTCATGAGAAGGAAAGACTAAAGCAAGACTTCATTAGGTCAACTAGCAACAGCAATCACTGGGGAGTGAGTAATAAAGAAGTTAACTGATAGCAATGCTTCTGCCTACAAGAGACCTAAAATAAACCTACACTGATCTCTTTAAGGAAATGAGGAGATGAGGCCCCAATGAGAAAAACAAAAACTAACAAGAAATCAAAAAAGTAAAGGCTTTTTCATTAACGGTTCCAGGAAGGAGTGGAGCATGGTGGTGAGGATCACAGATACTTGGGACAAACATGAGGGTCTGAATTCCAACAGCACTGTGTAGCTTTGACACTGATAAGTCAGTGAAATTTTCTGAATCTCAGTCTCCTATCCATAGACTGGGGACAACAACAGCACCCGTCTCCTAGAACGGTCCTAATAATTAAGTTATTTTATATATAAAAGGTTAAATAAAATACCTCAGATATTAAATATTACCACAAAAGCACAAGGAACAAAGAAAACAGAGATAAATTGGAGTTCATCAAAATTAAAAACTTTGCTTCAAATGACACCATACAGAAAGTGAAAAAACAACACACAGGAGAAAATTTTTTCAAATCATTTATCTGATAAGGAATTTGTATGTATAAAAAAAAAAAAAGGACCTCCTACAACTCAACAATAAAAAGGCAACTCAATTAAAAAATGAATAGAGGATCTGAAAAATATTTTTCAAGGAAAATATACAAATGGCCAATAAGCACAAAGAAACGATGTTCAATATCATTAGCTGTAAGGGAAATCAAGTCAAAACCACTAGGAGAAACCGCTTCACACTCACTACAATAGATTATAATCAATAAAAGAGTAACAAGCACTAATGAGGACACAGAAGATGCAGAGGTCGCAGCCGTTGCTGGTGAGGATGTAACACAGACTGGCCACTTTGGAAAAACGCCTGGCAGGTCCTTAGAGAGTTGAACATTTGGTTTCTGAATGACCAGGCAATTTTGCTTCCTGAGCACACACGTAAGAGAACTG